>NW_028248208.1:600000-976265 GCF_964263255.1 Lissotriton vulgaris | reverse complement strand
GTACCTCGTGCATTAATCAGGGGTGGGGAATTCCTATCTCCCGACGCCCGACACATCTAGATTTCCTAGGAGGGCAAGAGGTTTTAATTTGTATTTTGTCCAAAGGACAAGTAGACAGTTTTATGGTAATCCGATACACAGCTGTTCAACCCTGTTAATAAGTTGCTCTGAGCAGTTTATTGGCAGTAAAAGGGTTAATGCAAAAGCTGGGGCCTGCACTCGTGTGGCTTCTAGGCCCTTCCCTGGTCCTTTTATTGCTTCTGCAGCTCCAGTACTCTCACAGCGATGGCATGTAGGAGGCTGCCTTAGCTGCCTCTTGGACCCTTGCTCTGACTTGAACTGTCTGATCCCTGCCTTGTATGCTCTGCTCCACTCCTGGGCCTCATTGGGCCCCAAAATCCCTGCTCATCTTAAACTCACTTTGCTTTCCCTTCTCATGCAGCCCCTCCTTTGCACTTTGCCTTTCCTATAGACCTTATGTTACACCCGGTGCCTGAACCTGCTAACCCCACCCCCCACCCTCTGCCGCCCTCTCTGACATCCCTGCCCTGCTCACCTTGCCCAATCATATCTTTCATCATCGAGGGCTTACATTCAAACTCATTAGTTTCCCCATGAGGCTTGCTTGCAGGCTGAAGGCCACCCCCCAATTCTGTCCTTGCATTAGGCCTCTCATCTCACTTTGTGCCTCCATCAGAGGCATTGTGAACACACCGCTGTAGCAACTACAGCAGCTGTGGAGTTCTTGATGGGCCTCTTCAGTATGCAGGTCCGCAGACAAAGGCCCATAATGGCCCTGAAAGGGCGGGTGGGTGGGCAAACCTCTCCCATTGCTTTTATACACAGATGATGCGGGTTTTAATTGGTCGCACACCAAATGCACTATGCACTTTAGTTCGAGGTTTCACAGATTTTATATCCGGCCTAGATTTATGCACAAATTTTAAGAAATCTTTTATACTGCCTTGTGGGCCAAGGAAATGTCCTTTAAATTTTATCTCTGTGGGTGACCAAAGATTAACTTGCACTGCTACTTCCCCTTATCTGGGAATGGCTTCGCTGCGAACGGCACCTGGTGTGAACACTTGGCATATTGTAAAAGTATGTTCTCGAGGGCCTTTAACTCAATCCTCAGTCTCCTCTGCCCTAAAAGATCGGGAACAATTCCAGCCTTTTTAAAGATTTTTAAGATCCAGTGTGTACCAATAGCTACCTATGGGGCAGAGGTATGGAGTGTTGCCAAATGCTCTTGCGTCCAATCAGAGGAAAATAGATTTTGTAGAAAACTCTTGGCGCTCCAATCTCCACCCCTCTGTACATATGTCAAGGCGAACTGAAATTTGGATACATTGAAGACATCATAAGGGCCCCCCCCCACACTATTTTGGCTATCCATAATGAAGAATCCCGAGGCTTCTCTCACAAGGGACATAATAGATGATAGTCTTCGCTGTGAGAAAGGGATGGATATTCCATGGCTTCCTGGGGTAGTCAAGAGTCTGGAAAGCGTTAACCTTGGTAGACTGCTTGCCAATTCGAACACAGCTGTAACAATGGACAAAAAAGTTTTAAAGACAGCATTGTACGCACCTTATAGCGCGGAAAGACTAGAAAGAGAATTGAATAAACAAACTGTTGCATCATCTTTTTCTTAAAATGTTTGTGCGGCCGGATGGACATGTATTTTGTTTTTGATGGGTTTATTTCCAATCCTTTTCGTTTACAGTACACCACCAACTTATTCAGAAGATTTTGCAGTCCCACTGGGGTCTGTGAGAGGAGGATGGTATCATCCGCAAATGTCAGAGCACATACATGAGAGCCACCTAACTTTGGGGAATCGTGGTTTGTGTCCAATATGAAATCCACCATATCATTAACATAGAGGAGAAACAGGGTAGGCGCCAGGACACAGCCCTGGCGGACCCTCTACTCACCGGTATCTCCTCTGTCAACTCCCCACCCATACCCCGGCGCACTTTTGCAAAATTATCTTCATGTAATTTTATGAGACGCACCAGTATGTTTTTTGGGACCCCTTGATTTAGCAAATTTATCCACAGCAGATCTCTTGGAATTGAATTGAAAGCGGCCTTTAGGTCAATAAAGGCCATATACAAATTGCCGGATCTTAGTTTAGTATACTTCCAGGCAATGATTAGCAGCCTAAACACCTGATCTATGGTGCTGATTCTTTTTCTGAACCCTGCCTGGCATGGGGATAATATGTCGTTGTCAACTAGCCTGTTGTTTAGCCTGTCCAGTATCTGCTTTGAATAGACCTTTTGGGTAATGTCTATCAAGCTGACAGGTCTATAATTAGCGGGATCGTCCCTACTGCCCTTTTCGTATATAGGGACGATCTCCGCGCCCTTCCAGGATATAGGGATAGGCTGCCCTCTGCTAATTGCATTGCACAGTAAGTTGATATACGGTGCCCATACCTCTGGGTCATGTCTAGAGAGGTCTCACGGGATAATATCTGGGGCTGGCGCTTTGGCCGGTTTAATGGCGGCTATAGCCTGCTTAGTATCTAAGATACTAAAATATAGTGGTTCAAACTCCTTGGATATTGTCAGCTCTTTAATTATGCATAAGTTCTCGCTTGAAGGGGAACCCGGACATGCATATAAATGTGCAAAGTGTTTGAACCATGGTTTAGGATCTAGATGGTAGTCCTGGGCTGGCTTGCTCGACCTATTGCCGTTTGCAACAATCCGCAAAAAAAGTGATTGATCTCCTGCCCTTGCTGCGGCTAGCAAGTCTTCCCAACCAGAGTCCTCTCATTTCTACGTTCTTGTTTAAGAATCTGATTGTATATTTTCCTTTCTTGCCTAATTTTAAATCGGTTCTTTCAACTCCAAGGCCTTGATTAGGTTCTTCTTTGCTTCTCTGCATAGTTCATTAAACCAGGGATTGACCGGCATCAGCTTATCCTTTGAAGAGGTTTTACCCATCACTGCTCTAGTAAGATGAGGTTACATTTTTTCCACTAATGTTACGTGGGTTTGGGTAATTGGGATTGGATTTATATTCTCGTTAAAAAGAAAAGAAGGTAGAAGGTCACTAAAAATATTATAAATGGAAGTAAGGGGTTCAAGTTTCCCTAAAATGATTGGCCATCTAACTGCCCTTCTATTGTTGCACAACATAGGCTGTGATACCTGCAAGCCTGATCTAGGATGATGCTGAAAATATTTTGCTGCTAGTTCTAGGCATAGGGGGAGGTGGTCACTTTCCCTCCTAGCCGCTACTCTAAAATCAGTCAAGTATGCCGAGTGCGCAGCGCTTAACATGATATATTCTATAGCTGAAGACGATTGGCCCCTCAGAAAAGTGTTTGTGGGCTCAAAATCAGAGGGACTTCTCCCATTCCAAGCCCGTAGCCCTTTTTCTACTGTTAAGTTAAAGATCTGCAGGGCTGAAGCGGTGCACCTCGCTGGTCTTTCAGAGCTGAGTAATGGGATGCCCAATGCAAGGTCTTCTTCCAGTATGGTTTCCATGCCCCTTAGTGGTTCAGAACAACAATTAAAATTGCCATCAATTACAATGAGGTTATTTTTTGAAATAGAATCAATAATCCCTCCTAGTTGGATAATTAATGGTGATTCTTTAGAATGATCTCTTGGTCTTATGCATATGTTAAGGAGAGAGATCCTAGATGTGTTGGAGAACTTTAAACATACACCCTGGATATCATCTGAACTGGACAACTATTTTGGCGTTTACTTGGTTTTTAGCCCATATCAAGAGCCCGTCTGAGGGTCTGCCTTTGGTTGAATTGTCTCGATACTGAATGTTCAATATTCCACCTTATATAAGGGTTCCAATGCCCAGGTCTCTTGGAAGAGACATAGGTCATATTTGTCTATATAGTCTTGCCAGTCAGATTCCAGGTGTTTTTTTGTTAAACCAGCGATGTTCCAGGACAATAATTTAACACCATTTATATTGGGGGCACTAATCTCTTCTCTAGTTAGCCCACTATCCCGATCTAAGTTTGATCCTTGGTTCGAACCAAAGATGGGTTCGCCCTTAGCATCATCATCATCATAAGCAATTTCCCTGTTCAAACGTGTTGTCTCGTGAGTTCTCCAACAGAGACGCTGTGTCCCTAGACTTGTTTGTGTCTGGTCAGTAGATACATTTAGTCAATCTACTGCTTTGAGACCGCTTTGGGGAATCAGAGTGGTTCCAGGGGCTCCAGGGTTAATTTTGGTCACAGTAGAGTTTAGGGGGGAACCACAGCTCATTCTATCAGCTTTATTTTGCTGAATGGAAATGTTAGAATTGAATAATGAGTGAGTCCTTAGGTTCAAGGTTATTAAGTTATCAGCTATGACTTTTTAATACAATGTTACCCTAATATCATCTAAGCCCCCTCCTTCTTGCTGTAGCCGTTCGGCGCTCTTTATGTCAGATTTGATAACAGAAAGGCAGTGGCGCTTGGCCCTTATCCAATGTATAACCTTGTTAACCAGGGAGTCCCCATCCTCCCTGGTTCCTGGTTTCAATCTAGGGACGTTTCTAAGAAAAACGTTATGAGAAGGAAAACCCACATGGGGCTGGCGCGGCGGTTCCATGTCTGGTGCTTGTTGCGGTGCTTCTTTTCTCCGTCTGTTCCCCCATTCCCTGTCCCCCTTTCGTAAGCTTGCGGGTGGTAGACTACCCAGGGGGCTTTTCTTGTGTGGGGGGATTTGCTGCCCTCTGTGTGCTATATGCCTTTCCTGTGGGGTGGTCACCGGATGTCCTAGGTTTGGTCTTAGGCTACGGGTATAACCTGTGTTTTGCCGCCCATGGAGGTTATCAGTTTGGGAATTTTCTGCTCTTTCTGTTTGCTCTTTGGGCCTATCAGATCCAGTAGTAATATTTCTCATCCTTATCTCTACAGGTTTAGTCACATCAGGTGTATAAGCTACACCCTTATCACATATACAGAGATTGCTGGTAAGAGCTTCTATCATATATTTAATCGCTCTGACCTCCTCCTCAACAGTACTTAATTTATTGGACAGTGCTAACAACAAGCTGTGTGTGTCAATGGCGTGAGTTTGCACCTGGGCATATGGTGGGGATGGTTTAGGCAGCCTTCTGCTATGTAATTGATCCCCCCGAATAAGGCCCTATCGTTGTTTCTGGATTTTCTACTAACACTGAGTATTTGTTAGAGCACTCAATGGTTATAATTTCATCATGAGAACCAACACCATTATCTAGGTTGTCTAATATTTCATCTCTATTGGTATTAGTTTTATTTATGTTAATCCCTTTTTCTTGGGGGTTAGGAACTGATGTTACAAGGGGGTGGGTCTTTCCATTGCTCTGATGGACTGTAACTATATGGCTGTTGGTATTTCCACTTATGGTTTTATCCTTTTTGCCATAGTATGAAAAGATGTTATTACTTCCTTTAAGGCTAGGCTCCTTACCATTAGACAACATATTCTCTACTTCTTCAATCAGGTTATCAATGGCTGCAAGCGTGCAATTCTCAGCTGCTGATTTTGGCAGCTTCTGTGTCCTTGGGATTTTTTTCCTACCTGTGATAGCTTTCGCTGCTTTCCTTTTGCCCATTGTTGGTATACGTTTAACGCTAGTAGTGAATCTGCGCAGGGGGGAAGGGAGTGCTTAAATGTGCACGACAAGCTCTTAGGTGCTAGTAGTGTCTTTCACATACAAATATGGATTCCTAAACGCCAAGTATGGATCAAGTACCAAGTATCTATCTAGCACAGTTTACCATTAACAGGTACAAAACAATACATGCACAAGATCATTAAGAATTCAAAACAGTCTTCCCTCGATGGGTGCATGAACAGATTGAAACTTGCCTATACGGTAGCAACAAGTCCCATAACATGATTCTTCAGCGAAAAAAGTTATTGCACGTTGTTCCATTAGCCATAAGCCCGAAATCTCTCTTAAGTTTGTTCTCTTACCAGACAGAGGAGGCACTCGGGACCACTGGATGTGATATCAAGGGGGTAGCCCAGCCCAGTCTTATCCAGGCTGACGGGCGCGGATGGGCCCGCCCCTGGCCCGGGCTTTGCCCGGGCACACCTGCGCGCGTCCTTCGCCACGGGATCCCTGTTCCGGTTTTGACGCGCCTCTGAGAGATAACGCTCGCTTCAGGTATCACTAGGGGACTCTGGGTAATGGAGTCCCCTACTCAATGGATGATCGGTGCAGCCCCCACGGGCTGTTCTACTGCAGGAGGATCGCGGGCTAGCAAGGACAAACCAGGACTGGTATATTTTTACTTGTATGACGAACTGAAAAAGGGTTACCTCTGTCTCCTTCGCATAAGTCTTGAATGTCTTGAGGACACAGGCCTTTTTTTTGGGGGGGTTTAAAGGAAAAGACAGAGGTTGCAATCAAAGGACCAAAAGCAATCAAGACTTGATGGATTTCCTTCATCACTTTCCCGTAAAGATCTTTCTGCCAGAGCTGCAAAAGCTTCCACTCCTCCTCAGAGAAATGGGCAACAACATCACAAAATGTGACAGGATCGGTGAAGGTGGCTCGTTTTCAAATCGATGCCCTGGGATCATCGTCAGCTCGGTGTGCCACTGATTCAGCCTGTGGAAGTCGAGGTTTCCTGATATGACGGGGAGGGACGTGAAACAGCACCAGGCAATGGAGCACTATCTATTTATTTTTCTAAGGTTTTTTATCCTGTAAATGTGTTACTTTTATGGATACGTTGCTATCTGAATAAAGTCTTTTGGATTGGGATTGGATTGGCTATTTTCAGTCCTCTCACTCTTGAATGGGATTAGAAGTGTTTCTTTAAGTTAGCTCCTGCTTATGTCTTTCCCTGACAGTGCTCTGTGGATAACTCATGTTCCTGCAGCTAGCAGATAATTAATTTCCAAGTTTGAGGGCTCTCTGAGAGGCACAGTGACAAGAGCTGACTCACAACCTTTTGTGTATTAAGCTTCTGTGCAGGTCAGTAGTGTAACAAAACTTGAGCCCTCCCCCCACTCCCTATCTGCAAAAAACATGGACGCCCTCCTTCCCCCAGACTGTCAGGACCTCTCGGGCCAGAATGAATTAAATGAAGGATGTCAAGAATTCATATTGTAACCTCAAACTGCATATTGTTTTGTATTATCATGGTTCACATTCTAATCATAGCAAAGTGTAATATTGTTTTGACCCTTCTTTGTCTAAACAATATAGCAATGTAACTTGCTTTTTATGCGCATACTTTCATTCACTGCTCTGGGTAAAAGCAGCTTGTTCTGCTAATCCTTCCCTAACTTTCCAGAAGTGTCGGAGCAGACATGCTTGCGGAGTAATTCTTGGTTACTGAGTGAGTCGGTTAAATGTTTGCAACATTTCTTCTGTGAGTCTGTTTATTCCTAAATGCATTGTGACAAGAGGCTCAGATAAGATGTTTATGTATTTGTAAAGTGCATAGCTGCCCTTAGGCTTCCCAGCGCTAAGAGAAACATAACTACGGTGGACTAAGTCAAGCTGCCGGAGATCGGGAGTTTTTAGGGAAAGATCAATGTTTTGAGTCTTTTCCTGAATGCTAATTTGTTGGTTATCATGCGCATGTCCCTTGGTAGTGTGTTGCACATTTTAGGAACCAAGTGCTTGAAGGACCTTCCTCCCCATCTTGCTCTTTTTATTCTGCCCTGTAGCATAAGAAGATCCTCTGATGACCTTGGGGTCCTACTCGGGTTTCCCCTACCCAGACTTAACACCCCCGCTGGCATCAGTGCAGCCCTCGGTCACACCATAGACCAAACTTTGCGGCCCCCCGGGAAAATGTGAGTACCCGTGATCTAGATCAACAAAAGGCGGGAGTAGTTAGACAAGAAGACGAAATAGAAGCATGCATCTCTAAAAAGGCACAAAAGGGAACCAATGAAAACAAGCATTGGCATAGCCAATAGGTCTTGCCTTTGGGACCTTATAAGTGTTTAGCCATGCAGCAGTTGATGTTGTTGCACCAAGGATTTTGTGCTGGATAACTAAACACTTATAAGGTCCTAGAGGCGAGACCTACTGGCGAGGCCAATGCTTGTTTACCTGGTGGGCATTGGCTGACCGCTGCCTGGTCACTGAGGCCCTAGTGAGGTTGAGACATATTTGGGGTAGTTTTAGCCTCATCAGATGATGCTCTGCAGGCCCAGGCCCAGGTACAATGAGGCGCAGTCGGTGCTGACTGGGAGTGTGTTCTTTCACTTTCAGTTGACGGGGCTGACCCCCCCTTTACTCTGGTGAAAGCCAAAAACGGAATTCAAGTCGATCTTCTCATCACACAGACAAAATGTCACCGTTTCCTGAGGCCTTCAAAAGAGTGACCCAACTCCACCACTGAGGGCCAACGAGCATTTTTGATACAAAATAATCATCCTTCAATACAACAACAACAAGAACAAATGATTCCCGGAGAGCAGCCTTGGGACCCCCCAGCACCAGACAATCTTGGTATCTCTTGACCTCACCTGGCGTTTCTAGTGGGTGCTGTGGTTCATGCTGGGGTCGGGTTAAAAGAGGGCCTCGGATAAACAACTGCGCATGCGCCGAGGACAGACAGCACCTCCCGCCGCGGAGCGCGAGTTCAGGAAGGGCTTATGTCTTGGATGAACAACTGCGCATGCGCCGGGTATAGACACTGCTTCCGACAGTGTGGGTAAAAGAGGCTTCGGCTTAACAACTGCGCATGCGCTGAGGACAGACATCCTGTTCGCAATCGAAAACCAGAAGTCTTTACAAGAAATATTCCTTTATTTAGTTCACAGCACACGCCCCGACAGCACGGAGCACAGCACAGGCCCCGACAGCAGAGCACAGCACAGACCCCGACAGCACGGATTGCAGCACAGGCCCGGAGCGCAGTAAAGGGCTCCACGTCAGTGCCAGTGCAGGTGGGACGGGGTCCGAGCCGGGACACATTGAATGAGATACAGCCCGCGCTGAGATGTATTGAAGTGCAAGGCTCCTCGGTTCGGCTCCTCTATGGGGGGGAGTGTCTCTCCTCTGCGCAGGCGCAGTGACGCTGAGCGTCCTCTGTCCATGGCTGTTCACAGTCTGCAGTCAGTGTAAGGGCCCAACACTTTTCGATTGTTTTGCGATAGGGCGTAGTGTCTTTGCTCCGCACGTGCGCAGCTGTGCGCGCGGTGTTGCGCCTGCGCAACCGTGAGACGCACTGTTTTATTCGCTCAAGGGAATAACACACCGGGCCCCACTCCTCACAGGCAGCCGGACCCTCGGTGCCGGACTCAGGCGGGCCGGGCCCTGGGTGTGCCCCCTCCCTCCCAGGCCCTGCAAACCCCACTGAGCGGTGCACAAGGAGAGGTGAGGTGTCCTCAAAGCGCCCAACCATGTGTGTGTGTTTAATAATATTTTTAGTGGATCTTATGTTTTTTGTTGTTGTTTTTAGGTCGAGCCTAGACGAAAGCAAAGCAAAGCTTTGCTGTCCAGGGCTCGACAACTTATGTAATCACTTTCGGGGGAATGTGGACAGCAGACTGTCACGAGCGTCTCCTGCCGGAGATTCTACCTCGTGAGCGCGCACGCCCAGCCCGGCGCCGTGCACGTCCCCTGCCACAGACACACACATGCACACGCAGGCAGGAAGGCCCACACACACACAGACACACGCGTGCACCCCCCCCACCCCCACCCCGCGGCACACACACAGGAGCGCACCTACACACACGCACGCACACACACATACAGAGACACCACCCCCCGCCGACGCCTACATAGAAGCGCCCCCGGCCACCGCATACATACTGTAGCGATACGCAGCCCCCACGTGCTACTGCGAGGCCACCACGGGCATTCTGCGAGGGTCTGATAACACTCAGGGGGCCCCGTCGGACGCGGTTGGAGCCTCTCGGGGCTCAGGGCAACAGCAGGGCATGGGCGGAGTCCCTCGCGGGGGTATTTGGGACTCACCGGGTCGGCTGGCGCTCGGCGGCGGCTCGGTCTCTCCTTCTCCAGCGGGGGCTCCCTCTTCTGCACGGGCCCCCCCGCCATGGCTGGCACGGCATCTCCGGTCTCCCTCACGACTCGGGAGACCGGAGGACAACAGGCAAAGCTTCTGCAAGGCAGTGGGAGCGGACACACCCCTTCCCGGCCCCGCCCACAACCAAGCGGCGGGCCGGACATCTGCTTCCGGTGTTTTCCTCCGGGCTGCGGCGGTGATTGTTCTCAGCTGCCTGTATAATGAGCTGTGTGCGACTGCCAATCATCTCCCACGGCCCCGGCTTGTTCACTTTCGGGAACGCAAAGAGGACTGTTGTTTTTTACAAACTGAAGGGGGAAAAAATGTGTCCGATCAGCATTTATAGAAAAATGCGCGTATAGATGAAACATTCCATTTCCGTGTGCTGGAGATAGGGGCGCGTGGATTGTTGTGTGTTGCCATTGTGTGCACTCTGCATGTCCTGGGGAAAGAGCATGTGTGTTTTAAGTTCAGAACATCATAACTCCAGGAACTGAGCTCGAGGGAGACACCGGACTGTATCCAGCAGGATTTAATTATCGTTCATAATGCACTTTTGGAAGTAGAATGGACTTTTTTTACGGAAATTCTGAAAGAGTCGTACTCAAATTTGTGCAAATTCTTCCTTGTGTGCAATTTCTCGAAGGGCACGGGCATCCATTGCCGAGTCATGCCTTTGCGCCACAGGAAAGCCTTCGACCAGGCAGCTGCTTGGTTTTAGAGAGAGGTCATCTTTTTAGACTTCGAAGGATTCCGTACCCGTGAATTGCAGGGTATGTTATTGAAACTGTGTTTGAATATTTGCCCCAATCTGTTGTTTTCCTTTCTATAACCCAGTTCTACGTTGTTTATTCTCTTTGAAAATCTTATATAAAACTATACCTTCCCATATTGAGTACATGTTGAGTAGGTCTTTTCTCCTGTCATTTGAAGAAATGTTTTCTTTTTTTAATGCTTTTGTTCACACACATTGAACTTTCCTCTCTGTTAAGTGCGTTTTTTTTTTGTTTATTCCAAATTATAAAGTCTTGCCTGGTGTTTTGTTGTTTCAAGGTTTCATTTGCAAGGTCAAGTCACATAATTTTTGTTTACACGTCTTTCTGTCTTGTACAGGAATATAAAGAAACTACATTGATCTGTTTACTTTCACCCTGAAAGTATATTTTATAATGTAGACATTAAACAAGAGGCATTTTATGAGTTTATTTTGGACGTGTGTGTTACATTTTTGTTCCAAACTATTTTTTTTTCAATTACAATGCGCTAATACATTGTTAAACATCTCGCAGGTTATTCCCTTTTGCACGTTTGGAACAGTATAATGAGACTAACAAAGAAGCTGGGAGAAACGCATTGTGAAACCCCAGCTCAAAGGCTCCCCGTTTCTCTTTAAAGGTTCACAGAATGGGAGTCTGTGATTTCACTCTTCAAACCCTTCCTTCGTCAGCGGAAGCCTTAAGAGGCACCCCGATTAGTGTGCGCCGATTCGGGGATTTGTTTTGCCATTTAGTGTTTTGTGGCCAGCAGGAAGTGAATGCTGACGGAGATTACATGACTGACAGGCTTTTTGTAAGCTTTGCGTTGAAAGAGCTTCTCGGTTGCAGGATAGTTGGTTGCGCAGTAGGGTTCTGTACTTCAGCTTTGAGTTAGATGGCGTGAAAATAGGAAGCAGGGAGTAATGTAAATATTGTAAGTGATGAAGTGAAGGAATAAAAGACTGCACTGGGGTGTGTTGAATTTGAGAACATGGCCTGGGTTAGGTAATTTATTATTTTGGGTGCGGTTTAAGCGTGTGTTTTAATTAGAAGGCCTTGACGCTGCTTCCTTCGATGTGTGTGCACACTTGAGTTTTATTCACACGTAATCCTGCAAACAAGCAACACAAGCATTCAAAAAATACTGTTTGCATGTGTTGTATGCACAAATGTTTGTTATATGAGAGTCAAACCTACGACATAGCTAGAACTATCAAAATGCGAGACCTATTGCATTGCAAATGCTTGTTGTTGTTATTTATGAAGAACAAAATAGAGACAATGAACGTCATCGCCATAGTCAAACAATTCCATATAATCCCATTCACCGTGTGTGTGTTTGTGGAATACCAGGTGATGTCCCTGGTGTCTGATTACTGGTGTTTGTTTTTATTTATTTTATTTTATTTTTTTAACCCCTTGGCCGTGGCTGTAATTCCGTGGCGGCGCTAGGGGGGAGCCGCGCGGCGCCCGCCATGCTCGTGATGAAACCACTCCGTCACAAGCCACGGGCGCGCTATGCTTGTGACGGAGTAGTTCCGTCACGGCCCCGCCCGCTTCATAGAACACGCCGTGCAGGCGCGGAATTGATGCCGCGCAGGCGCGGCGGCCGGGTCATGAAGGAACCATTCCGTCACCAGCACAGCGCGTCCGTAGCTCGTGATGGAGTGGTTCCGTCACGTGCACGGAAAGGGTTAATGCATTTTTATAAAGCGCGGACTTTACCCGAAAGTGTCAGAGCGCTTTACAATAGAACCAGTTACGTTACATGAGAGAACGGTTACAGGAATGGAACAAACAAAAATAGCATGCCATAGAATCAAAGCGACGCAGGAAAAAGGCACACAATCTCAAGCACAGCAAGCGCAGACTGTACAAGCAAAAATATGAATATATATGACAAATTTTACAATGACTAAAGCACTTCCTGGCGAATAATAGCAGGCCATAGAATCAAAACAACGCAGGTAAAAAAAACACAATATTAACCGCAGCAAGCACAGGATGTACAAACAAAAATATAAATATAAGTGACGAATTTACTGAGAAGGAGGGAATTAGTTCTGAAAGTGTCTTTGGAATTAAAGAGATTTGAGGTCCGCTTTGAAGATCTGGATGGAGGTGATGGCACGGAGCGGAGCGAAGGAGGAAGCGAGTTCCAGATTCTCACAGCATTACCTGAGAACGATTGTGCCATCAATTTTTCCCTTTTGATGGAGGTGGGGCTCAAGCAGGAACTTTTCAGCATTGCGAGAAGGGCTTGAGCCTCCAGCCAATTTCAGTTTCTTCGCCAGATAGCGAGGGAAGGAAGAGTGCAAAGCTTTGTGGGTGATGCACGCTGTTTTGTAGATAGCTCTAGCCTTGATGAGAAGCCATCGGAGAGAAGATAAGATAGGATAGGAGTGATGTGGTCACTTTGTTTGGACCCTGAAATGAAGCGAGCTGCTGAATGGAGGACGGATTTGAGGGGGGAGAGGTGAGATTTGGGAAGGCCAAGTCAGAAGAGAATTACAATAGTCCAGTCTAGAGAGAACTAGCGATTGGACCAAGGTTTTTAGGTCATTCTCCGGGCAGAACCGGCGAATCCCCCATAAAAAGCACAGCTGATAACGTGCGCTCTTGGCCATGGAATTGATGTGTGAGGTTAGGTTGAGTCTTTTGTCAAGTATGACACCTAAGGATTTAGCGCAGTCCACAATGATGGGTTTACTGTTCGCTCGTTTCCCCTGGACTGAGTGGTCGCTCCCCAGTGTCCTGCTGCGTCACTGGTATCGTTGCTGCTTTGCTTTTGTGCCATCTACTGCTGCCTGCTGTGTGCCTGCTAGACGCTGTATTGAAACTGCATTTTTTCATTTATTGAAAGCGCCGCTTTTCCTGTTTGCCTGCTAGACGCTGTATTGAAACTGCATTTTTTCATTTATTGAAAGCGCCGCTTTTCCTGTTTGCCTGCTAGACGCTGTATTGAAACTGCATTTTTTCATTTATTGAAAGCGCCGCTTTTCCTGTTTGCCTGCTAGACGCTGTATTGAAACTGCATTTGTCATTTATTTAAAGCGCCGCTTTTCCTGTTTGCGCGCATTTCCACTGGGCTCCCCCCTCCGCCTCCATTTTGTCGGATTGTTGTTGTTGTTTTGGTCATCCCGAGCCCGCCCCGCCTCCCAGCTGAGACGCCCTCCCACTGACCATATCAGCGCTCCACCACAGTAAAGCGCCGTGACTCGCTCGTTTCCCCTGGACTGAGTGGTCGCTCCCCAGTGTCCTGCTGCGTCACTGGTATCGTTGCTGCTTTGCTTTTGTGCCATCTACTGCTGCCTGCTGTGTGCCTGCTAGACGCTGTATTGAAACTGCATTTTTTCATTTATTGAAAGCGCCGCTTTTCCTGTTTGCCTGCTAGACGCTGTATTGAAACTGCATTTTTTCATTTATTGAAAGCGCCGCTTTTCCTGTTTGCCTGCTAGACGCTGTATTGAAACTGCATTTTTTCATTTATTGAAAGCGCCGCTTTTCCTGTTTGCCTGCTAGACGCTGTATTGAAACTGCATTTGTCATTTATTTAAAGCGCTGCTTTTCCTGTTTGCGCGCATTTCCACTGGGCTCCCCCCTCCGCCTCCATTTTGTCGGATTGTTGTTGTTGTTTTGGTCATCCCGAGCCCGCCCCGCCTCCCAGCTGAGACGCCCTCGCCCCTCCCCCTCCACCCTCCTTATATGACAGCCGTTCCCGCGTGCAGCGTTCACGCGCAGCGACCGTGCCCAATCCGCGCCGAAGGTGCGCCAAAGGTAAGCCCGTCTACGCCCGTCCGCGCCTGGACCGCGCCCAGCGCCATACCCCCTGCCCCTCGCGCTGCCCAGCCCCCCCGCGTCACCTACGATGCCGCCACCCTCCTAGCCCTCAACCCCGGTCGCGCCCCCAACTGCATCCAAGCCGCTCCTGGACACACCCATGGACCATTCTCTTGCTACTCCTGCAAATTCAGCGGCACCGACAACATCTCCGCTACGACCACACCACAGATTCCTGACCCCAACCACCTACAATGCATCCTTCTCAACACCCGCTCGATCCACAGACACGCCATTGACCTATGGAATCTACTAGACACCATCTCTCCAGACGTCGCCTTCCTAACGGAAACATGGATGAACGCTTCCTCCGCCCCAGACATCACCATCGCTATCCCCGATGACTATAAGATCACACGCAAGGACCGCACCGACCATACAGGAGGAGGAATCGCTATCGTCCATAAGAAATCCATCCGCATCTCTACCAGCTCTGACGCCAACCTCGCTAACTTCGAACACCTTCACTTCCAGATCCACATCGACCCCAAGACAACTCTTAGAGGCACCCTCCTCTACAGACCACCAGGACCCCGCGCAAAATTCAGTGAAGACATCACGGACTTCATCACTCCACACGCGCTCCCCTCCAAAGACTACATCCTTCTGGGAGACCTCAACTTTCACCTCGAAAAGATCAACGACCGCAACTCCGCCACCCTCTTAGACAACCTCGCCAACCTCGGACTTAAACAACTGGTCACTTCTCCCACCCACATCGCAGGTCACACACTCGACCCAATCTTCACCTCCAGCAACCATATCTCCTTCAGCCACACTACGGATCTCCTCTGGACTGACCACAGCTGCGTTCACTTCACCTACAACAAGCCGAAACCCATCATTCACCTCCAACCAACCCTACAAAGAAACTGGAACAAAATCACCACGGATCAGATCTCCGCATCGCTCCTTCGAACTTCCCCAGCCCTCTCTTCTAACGCCAACGAAGCCGCCTCCAACCTCACCCTTTGGTTATCCAACACCGCCGACTCCTTAGCACCACTGAAAAAACGTCAACACAAACTTGGCAACAAGAAGGCCTCATGGTTCAACGATGATCTCAAGAAGTCCAAGAAACTATGCCGCTCCCTTGAAAAGGCCTGGAAAAAAGACCCATCCACCAGCAACAAGGACGCCTTCAAAAGCGCCACCCGCACTCACCACCAACTGATCCGAAAAGCCAAGAAAACAGCATTCAAGGATCGACTTGACAACAACGCCCACAACAGCAAGGAACTTTTCAACATCGTCAAGGAATTCTCCAACCCATCGGCCAACTCTAACGACATCACCCCCTCTCAAACCCTCTGCGACTCCCTAGCCTCTTTTTTCCACAACAAGATTGCTGACATCCACAACAGCTTTGACAACCAACCCGGAAGCCAACCCACCCTACCATCTGCTGACCATCTTCCCCCAGTAAACACCCTTAACGCCTGGAACCCAATCTCCACTGAGGACACCATCCGCCTGATGAATTCCATCCACTCTGGATCCCCCACAGACCCATGCCCTCACCACATCTTCAACAAAGCTGACTCCGTCATAGCTCCGCACCTCCGAGACGTCATCAACTGCTCCTTCAACTCCGCCACCTTCCCAGAAGACTGGAAACACGCCGAACTCACCGCCCTTCTGAAAAAACCAACAGCAGACCCCACCGAACTCAAAAACTACCGCCCCATCTCGCTTCTTCCATTCCCGGCCAAAGTCATCGAGAAAGCCGTCAACAACCAGCTCGCCGCCTTCCTCGAAGCCAACAAATCCCTCGACCCCTCACAATCTGGCTTCCGAGCCAAACACAGCACTGAGACCGCCCTCATCGCAGCAACAGACGACATTCGAACTCTACTGGACAATGGTGACACAGTCGCCCTCATCCTCCTCGACCTCTCTGCAGCATTCGACACAGTCTGCCACAGCACCCTTCTACAACGCCTCAATAACATCGGAATCCAAGGAAGAGCACTTGATTGGATCACCTCGTTCCTCACCGGAAGAACCCAGAGAGTCTGCCTCCCACCATTCAAGTCCGAGGCCTCTGAAGTCATCTGCGGCGTACCTCAAGGATCCTCACTCAGTCCCACCCTCTTCAACGTATACATGAGCCCCCTCGCGGCCATCGCCCGCCAACACAACCTCAACATCATCTCTTACGCGGATGACACTCAACTGATCCTTTCTCTCACCAAGGACCCCAGCACCGCCAAAACTAACTTACACGAAGGAATGAAAGATGTCGCCGAATGGATGAAACAAAGCCGTCTGAAACTGAACTCAGACAAAACAGAAGTCCTCATCTTAGGTACATCCCCCTCTGCATGGGACGACTCCTGGTGGCCGGAAGCCCTCGGAAAAGCACCCATCCCGACAGACCACGCACGGAACCTTGGCGTCATCCTGGATTCTTCACTCTCAATGAACAGACAAGTCAGCGCCGTATCCTCTTCCTGCTTTAACATTCTTCGCATGCTCAGAAAAACATTTTGCTGGATCCCCCCCGAAACAAGGAAAACAGTCACCCACGCTCTAGTCACGAGCCGACTGGACTACGGAAACACCCTCTACGCAGGTACCACCGCTAAACTCCAGAAGAAACTACAACGAATCCAAAACGCCTCAGCCAGGTTGATATTGGACATCCCACGCAACGAACACATCTCTGGTCACCTTAAAGACCTCCACTGGCTACCCGTCAATAAGAGGATCACTTTCCGACTGCTTACCCACGCACACAAATCACTCTACGACATCGGTCCAGATTGCCTCAACTCTCGACTGTCCTTCTACACCCCCTCCCGCCAACTTCGCTCTTCCAGCCAAGCCTTCGCCACTGTACCTCGCATCAACAAGACCACCATGGGAGGCAGATCCTTTTCATACCTGGCTGCTAAAACATGGAACTCACTCCCCGCTTACCTTCGCCTCACCCAGAACCACCTAGCGTTCAGAAAGCAGCTTAAAACGTGGATATTTGACAAATAATCCTCCTCCCCTTCCTAAGCGCCTTGAAACCCTCTGGGTATGTAGTGCGCTATACAAATTTTATGACTTGACTTGACTTGACTGTTGAGTAGATTTGATTGATCCATCCAGGATTGAACAGGAGACGGAGAGAGAGAGCTAGATAAGAGGAGGAATTCCTTTTTAGAGGGATTGTGAATTACTTGGTGAGCTAACATCCAGTTGTGAATAGGGTTGAGAGTAGAGCTGAGTAGTGAGAGATCATGAGGGGAAGACACCTTGAGGTAGATTTGGGTATTATCCGCATAAAGATGGTAGAGGATTCCAGATTTGCTTAGAAGGTCCCCTAATGATTCCAAGTAGAGATTGAACAGAGTGGGAGCAAGGATAGAACCTTGAGGTACACCTTGACCAACCACCAGTGGCGACGACAGACTGTTCGCAATCTTGATCATTTGGGATCTGTCCGAGAGGAAAGAGGCAAACCATTTGAGTACTGTGCCTTCCACGCCCATTCTCTGTCGGAGAATGTTAAGGAGGGTGTCGTGATTAACAGTGTCAAAAGGTGCAGAGAGGTCAAGAAGAATCAGAAGGCACAATTCCCCCGAATTGAGAATATGCAGCGCATCATCGATCACTAGCAGCAGTGTTGTTTCAGTGCTGCAGTTTTGAATAAAGCCCGACTGGAACATGTTGAGGAGATTATTGTCCATAATGTGTTGGGAGAGTTGTTTTGCAACACATTTTTGTGTGATCTTTGAAAGAAAAGGGAGATTGGTGATGGGGCGGAAGTTATTGAGGTCATTGGCATCTGCAGAGGGTTTTTTTAGAAGGGGGGAAACCTGTCTAGTTTTGAGGACAATTGGGAGGGATCCTTGACTGAGGAAGAGATTGACTAGCCTGGTCCAGTAGGAGAGAGTGTCAGTATAGAAATTAATGGCGATGCCACTGGGTATGGGGTCAGAAGAATGGTTGGAGGGTTTGATTTCGCGGATGCATTTGAGGAGCTCAACCTCTGAGATGGCTGCAAAGTTCTGCCAAGTGACTAAGGATTTTCGCTCCTCGATGGGGGTGGAGTGGGTGACCTGTTCCACCAGAGATCTACTGTAAAGAACTCCGATACACACCAGATAATGGCGAAGAAGTTCTTTATTTATATATCCTTGAGGATCCCTTCTGCTAGTAAGATGCTTCTTAATTACGCTCCGGCTGTGTGGATGAGAAGCGTTTATTTTTCCTTCTTTATTTTTTTTAAATGGCGCTGACGTTCAAGGCAGGTAAACTGGACTGCTGATTTATTACTTTAAAGATGGCCGCTTGAAATGTGTAGCTCGAAGCTTACTTGCTGTTTAGACTTTTAGATGAAGTTTGGCTTGTGGCTCGCTGAAAATTTTTGCTTGGTTTCTTTGTTATAGTAAGTTTTTTTCCAATAATCTTTCTTGTTACTTCTTATTTCGATCGCAAGTTCCCAGTAAGTATTTTAGCCAAAGTTCATTTCTGCATGTTCAAATTTTATCAAGTTTCTTTTTCTTCAGAATTTTTACTCGTTTGAGTTTACTGTGTTTACCTTAATTACATATTTGACTGTTCTCCGACCTTAAGTGCACTGATGTTAACGACATCAATTTATTCTTTGCAAATCTTGGAATTCACCTGACACGAGGTACTTGAAATCGCGTATCTTCTATGACTGTATCCTTGTATATTTCCTTAAGTGCTGAGTTCTCGCGTTGGTGCTCGTCGCCACTTTGTAAAGAACTCTGATACACACCAGATAATAAGCGAAGAAGTTCTTTATTTATAATCGTCAACACAGGCTCCAGGGGAGCTATAGCGTAACTTGTCAAAGCAGTCAAAGCAGTGATCAGCTGCCAACTGTCAGCTGATGACCTCACGGCTGGTACGGTATCCGCACAGGGACATCAAGAAAGCAATGGCAGAACGGTGTCCACGGAGGGACACAACTACAGAGGACGTAACATCTACTCATTATTTCTATGATGAGTTTGTATTGTTCTTGTTTTGTCTCAACATTGGTTTGTTTGTTCAACCTGGTGCGTTCAAGGCACTCTATATGCTCGATACTACCGCTGACCTAATGGCCTATTTAAATGTTTTTCCATTTAGCTGCCTACACCCGGAGGCTTTCTGACCATACCATTACTAAGTGGTTTATGCTTGCTATCATGGCGCTCTCACCAATATTGAAGTAGAAGATCGTTCTGAATATTTATGAGTAATTGTTCCCTGTATCTGATGGCTTCTTCAGGCTTTTCGATGTTTGACGATTAGGGCAAGTGCAAGAGCAACTACCTGTTGTCCAATAGTTTGCATACCAATGTTCTGGTTTCTACTTACTAGTCGTTCCAGGACTCTTTACTTACGTATAACTACTACGAAGGTTCACTCGACGACACAGAGAAAATATTTCTGACCGACTACTTGGGCCACAGATACTCCTCTCTAAAGTAAGTGCTGGGAAGAGAGGTTGTTAGGGTCACTATATAGCTGGCTTTTAGAGATAGGTGATTTAAGTCATCTTTTGACACTTTACATTTACTATCACCTATACTGATCCCTTTAGCTGCTGGTACTTACGCTGTGAGGGGTCTCATATTTCGGATGCTCCATCTTACTGCTGGTTATTAGTCTGCGGGCCCAGTACTCTTTATTGGATTTAGTAAGTTTTGGCTTGTTACTAAGCAGCCCACATGAGTTAAACCATTCATTGTATCTTGCATTAGTTACATTATATATATATATATATTTCTTTTTTTTTTTTACTATACTACATCACATATATACCTTTCCAGTAAATATATTTTTATATACCTTTCCAGTAAATATATTTTTTAGCTGGTATGAAAGGTCATGTGGATCTATGTTTTGACGAGATCAATCAGGACTTTGAGGAGCTAGTTGTAAAACATATAAGAAGATTGTATAGGAATAACTCGTGGATTTTCGCCTTTATTTTATTTTTAGTATACATTCTACGTATTTGCAGAACATATTCTAGCTTGGCAGCCATTCTACCTCATCAGAATACCCTTTGAAAAGCTTAGAAGTGCCTCATATGATATTTATAACATTCTCAACTTAGGTATTTACTTATATGTTTCTCTCTGGAATTGTTTCACTTCACCAATTATGCTTGGATTTGGGATTGGCTTACTATATGGAGATTGGGTCTATTTTTCATTGAAATTGACTTTTTCTTTCTTTCACTTGGAGCTTCAATTTGTGTACTTTGGTGTCTTTGTGATTCACTGGATATTTCCAACATTTTCCCTTCGTTTCCCTTTTTTAACCAACACTTTTAAGACCTTCCTTTCTACCCCTTCTTGTTTCTTCTACAGGCATGTTTTTATTAGAATCTTAATAGATTTTTCTACATACAAAAACGTTTTTTGTGAATAATTATTAAAAAGTTATGAATGAAATGTACTTTTCTGTTAAACAGCCTTGAAAAAGTCGTCCCAAGATAAAACACGTGTCGACTGTTCTTGTTTCTGTCTCTACGTGTCAACATTTGAGAAGACTTATGAATAAAATATTTCTGTTACATATATAATTGGACTTGTGCTACTATTGTTCTCAGAGCTGTGGACCCACTTGAGTCCCCTTTATAACGTGTTTGAGCTGTGCTCTGTCATTCGGATTATTGTTTTGCTATATGAAGATTTTCTACATATAGATTAGCACTGTGGATGGCACAGTGCTTGGTATTGAACCCGCTGGAGAAAATCTGCTTCATCTTGTTAACTTTGTGGCAACCTTTTACGGAGGTGCTGGCTGTTGTGTACCACTGCCATCAGGTTTTTTTGTAACAAGCCAGAACTATTGGCTTTGTCTATGGTTGTTAGTTGCATAAAATAAAAAAGCAGCAACCATGGCTGCTATATTCTTTCTCGGGAGGATGAGTATAGTCTAGTGATAGTGGCGCCTCACTTGATTATCGGTGTATATGTACTATACTATTTAGTGTGTTATGGTGCTTAGGGAGGGGGTCCTCATCCTTGACCTCATCATTCAGTACTCCACATGAGAACTGTACAAATTTTGTTACAATGTCCTAGCACACATAAACCCTTATTCCGTTTTGTTCATATATATATACAAAAAATAGCAGTAAACAATCTCTGTATTCATATTTTCTTTTCTTTATTCCAAAAGTTGTTGCCAACATGTGTTTCGTCGCTGCCTGGGTAGTTCACCCGCGACTTCGTCAGGGCTGTAAAACATATATACAATGCGATGTAACAACATCACACATATGTTTTGCATCAAGATCTATGCATATGTGTACATAGTCCCTCAGTCCCCTTTTAAGGTAGAGGATAAGCACCCCAAAAGTGTGAGTTTAGTGAGACATATTCTTCATGCTATCTGTAGGGCTTACAGTGTATACCCCAGGAGTAGCATACCTGAGATACTGGAATCGAGATCAGCTGGCCTGTAATTCATAAGACCAATATGAGTATTCGGGCAAACATCAGAAAACGTAATCACTCCTAACTAGTTGACATATAATCAAAATGTCACCAAAAGAGCCTACCTTCCGACCGATTGTAATTCCGTCCCGGCCAATTGTCGTCCTGGGTGAGGATGTAGGTATCTTATGTCGTATGCTCAGAAATTCTGAAACAGAATCATACCTGTCCATTATTTCCAGTCTTCATAACATTTCCTTCGAGCACCATATTACTCATCCATTACCGACTCCTCCAAATCAATCGCCAACCTATTGTGTATCATCTTATCCTTAAAAACTAAAAACGGGAGTGGATTCCGTCACAACTATTAGTTATGGAATCGCTGTGCTGATCCCATTTTACCGACCTAAACCTGTCTGTATTATTAAAATTATAGATATCTCATCTGTTGTACCAGATTATCATGGGAAATATCTATCAGTTCTAAACTTGCCATGCATTATTATTATACGAACTCAAGTCTTATACTGCGTTTAGTAATATAAACCACTGTAACCCATGGTAATCCATATATTAGGTAAATCTACGCACAAAACTGCTCGTATAGATACCTTGCGTGTGTCTCAGAAGGTTCGTAGTAAGTCGATGTGGGAGAAGGCGGAACGCTGTACGTGGCGTCGTCTTCCCCAGTAATATTAGTAACTGTGTCCCAAAGTCCTAATTCGGATTCTGCATACAAGTATATGGAGATTTAGAGTGAGAGAGGTACCCCTTGGGAATGTCAAGAGAAATAGGGTAATTAAACCAATAGAGAGCAGAGTTTCCCTGGACCGTGATATATAAATACACAATCAACATACAACAATATAATATAACAACGTAAATAAATAAATGATTTCAAAATGTATTGAAAATACATCTTAACATAAAATCATTAGAAATATATGCAATTCTTAATCCCCACAATGTAAGAGCATAGATAAAAATACATAAAAACAATCATACAATTATGACCAGCATAATTTATACAAGACAGAACATGTTACGTGACTTAAATTTGTCATTCCTCTTTGTACATCTCATATATTTTACTGCCACATAATGTCATCCACTTTCAAATATTTGATGATTGACAGAAATGTTGCTTAATGGGATGGTACAGGTGAATGCGTCGGCGCGTTTCGATGGCTTGAAAATTTTACACCATCTTTTTCAAGACAAGTACGTTTTGTCTGTCTCTGACAGAGTTATTGGTCTTTTCCCTATAAAGATATACAGAATTAAATTCTATTCTTTTTTTGATAAAATCACATTTTATTCATCACGTTAATTTAAATGCTATACTTTAACATCATACATATAACGTCCCCTACAAAACATTATATGCAATCTGAAACCTTCTTAATGCTGTTAGAACATTATCATTCTTTCTTTTTTTTAAATTTATTTTTATTGCAGATACACAAGGGGCCATTATACAATCTGTCAGCGAAACTCTGTGTACAGTAGCTATTATTACCTCGCACCCTGAAAGATACACGGCCATTCAGCCCACACCCCGGAGGTCGGGCGGCGCGCGTCGTCAGTGTCTCTGTTTCTCCCAAGGTTGCCAGCCATGATCAGTCTTAGGCTACCCGAGTTTTCGCTTTTTCTTTTTTGTTGTAAGTATTGAAACTGTCCCCTTCCCTCCCCCCTCCCTCAACCCACGGCGGTCAAACGTTAAAAAACTCAAGATAGAATTCAGCAATATACAAGCAGTTTACAGAAACGTATCATTTTCGCATACCTCTCCCTCCCTCTCTCTCCCACCATCAGCCAGGTACATACATTTGTTCGGAGCTTGTTATGATCAGTGACCCTCTACTCCTCGTGCGGTTGAAAGCATGTCCATTCAGTCCCTCCTATACCCCAACCGGACAAAAGCAGTGACGCAATCCCTCTACCCTCTCACATCCCACTACAACCCCCCATCCAATCCATGATAGTGTCTCCATTCAGACCAAACTTTCCTGAATTTCCGGGGACAACCTCTCGCCTTGTACGTGACCCTCTCCGCTGCCATATACAGGTCTAAACCTCTCCTCCACTCCTCTAGGTCCGGGGATTCTGGCGCTCCCCAATGTTTTGCAATGTCCCGCTTGGCAACTACTAATGCCAGGACCAGGAAAATGAGTAGTGGGCGGGTCAGGTCTACTTCGGTCGTCATACCAAGCAGCGCCAACTTAGGGTCTATAGGGATGGGGGCCCTGAGGACTTCTTCAAGTTCCTGAAAGATCTGCGACCGGTACCTCTGTATGACAGAACAGGTCCATACTGTATGAAAGAAGTCCCCCTCCTCCCGCCGGCACCTAAGGCATCTTGGTCCCTCTATTCTCCCCATTTTGTATAGACGTACCCTGTCGAAGTATGTTCTGTGGAGAAAGTTAAATTGGATCAGTCGCAGCCTGGACTTGATGGCCACTTCCCGGGGGTGTGTCAAGACTATCTCCCAGTCCAGGTCTTCCATCTCCCCTCCCTCCGCCTCCCATACCTGTCTAAGTTTTGTTAAGTCACCCAACATATGGTTCGTCAGTGTTTTATATGTGAGGGACACCGCCTGTCCAACCATGTGCTCCTGGAGCAGTCTCCCCTCCAGTGGTGCATACTCGGGAATATCAAGCAGCAAGATATTCTGGGTCTGCCAGGCATGGCGCAGCTGTACCTATTTGAAATGTTGCGTGGTGTGCAACCCGAACTCCATTTGGAGGTCCCTGAACGACTTTAGTTCCCCCTTGGCTATTACATCTCCAATAGTAGAAATGCCAATGTCGTCCCATCTCTGGAATCCACGTATTTTATGTAACTCATGTAGCCAGCGACAATACCACAGTGGTGTCTGCCTTGTAGGTTTGTGTTCCCACCCCATGCGTTTTGTAGCTTTCGTCCAGGCCCTTGGCGTTATGGATGTAGCAGGGAGAAGGTGGGCTCTCCTCGCATCCCCATAGAGATACTGCAGTATATTTCTGGGCGCCAGCTTAGCTCTTTCCAGGGAATATGTCGGGTGGTCCGCTGCCGCATGGAGCCAATCATTGATTGGAGTCAGATGTTCCGCCCAATAGTAGGCTTCCAAATTGGGAAGCGAGATTCCCCTGTTGTACTGGTGTCTTTGTAGTGTGGCCAGGGCCTCCCTCGCCTGTTTCCCGAGCCAGAGGAAAGATCACAAATCTGCATGGATCCTGGAGAAGACCGTAGTTGGCAGCGGATAGTACTCGTTTTGGAGGGCGTATAGAAATTTCGGTAGGACAACCATTTTATACATGGCCGCCCTGCCCAGGAGTGTTAAAGGGAGCTGTCTCCAACGGTCCATATCCGCCACCACGTTCACGATGATACGCTCCACGTTTTTTTGGAACGAGAGAGGGATGTTCGTCGTAATATAAACCCCCAGGTACTGGAACCCTTCTGCTGTCGTCGTCAGTTCCCCTGGTAAACTCCCTCACTGATTTCTCCCCTTCGGGTCGTATAGTACTGATTTGTGCCAATTTATTTTGTGGCCCGCCATCTCCCCATATTGTTCCAATTCTCGGAAGAGCTCCGGTACGGTCGTCTCGGGCTCTGTTATATAGAGCAGGACGTCATCCGCGTAAAGCGAAATCTTTTCGGGGGGGAGCGTCGTCGCCCCATCAGTGAAGCCGTGGATATTTGCATTGTGTCTGACCGTGTCCACTCGGGCTTCTATTACAAGTGTAAAGAGAAGTGGGGACAGGGGGCATCCTTGCCTAGTACCTCTCTGGATAGGAAATATTCGGGAGAGCGTTCCATTAACCCTCACCCTAGCCCTTGGGCCGGTATAGAGTAGTCTGATCCACGCCGTGAACTTTGGACCGAATCCAAATCTCCAGAGCACTGCAAACAGGAAGGGCCAATGTACCGCATCGAACGCTTTTTCAGCGTCCAGGGAGAGGAACAAGTGTGGGTCTTCCCTCTCCTTTACCTCCTGGAGCCAGTTATGAGTTCTGCAGAGATTTAGCTTCGTTGCCCTGTCAGGTAGGAAACCTGACTGGTCCATATGTACCAGACCTGTTATGACCGCCCTCAAGCGAACCGCTAGGATGGTCGCCAGCACTTTTACTTCTGTGTTGAGTAGAGATATCGGCCGGTAGGAGGCACATTCAGTTCGTGGCTTACCCTCCTTGTATAATGGTATAATTGTGGCCATAGTAAGATCCGGAGGGAGTTCTCCTATCTCAAGGGCGTCTACTAGGAGGCCCCGAAGGTGGGGGGTCAGCAGGTCTGATGTGCGTTTAAAGAGTTCTGCCGGGAATCCATTCGGGCCCGGTGTTTTACCCAGTCGGAGTCTGGCAATAGCGGTCGTGATGTCTTCTAAGGTTATGTCAGCTTCTAATGTGTCCACGTCTTCCGGTGGAAGGACCGGCAAGGTGGTGTTGTCCAGATACTGAAGGGCCTCCTCGTAAGTCGCCAGGTCGCGCGCTTTGTATAAGGTTTCATAGTGGGTAGCAAAAGCCTCCGCTATTTCTACGTCAGTTTTGACCGCATTACCTCCCATCGTGGCTATGCCATCTATCCACCTCTCTGCTCTCTCCTTCTTGCTGAGCCATGCCAGTAATTTCCCTGACTTATCCCCCACGTCATACAATCTGTGTAGGTCGCTTGTGATTAGGTCTTGGCTTCGTTAGTCACCAATTCCCGATATTGCTTCTGAACATCAAGTAACCGCCGCAGGGAGTTTTCGGACTTATGGGCTAGGTATTCGCCTTCCTATTTTAGAATAGACTGTTCCAGGGCTGCTACCTCTGCCTGAAGTCGCCGTCTGTCTTCCCCTAGTCGAAGCCTAATCCTATCGCGCATGACTGGTTTCAGGGCCTCCCATAATGTGATTTTTTACATTGTCCTCGAGGTATATCTTTATGTCTGTCCTCACATCTTTCAGTATTTTTGCGTTCTGGAGGTCCCAGGCCGCGAGTCGCCAGTACCCCGCATCCTCAGCTCTGTCACGCCCTACTCTAACATACAAAGGTGAGTGGTCAGAGATGCCCCTGGCTCTGTAGTCAGCTACATCCCCTACTTCCAGCCATTGCCTGTGCATGAAAACATAATCAAGATGGGAGAATGTCCGATGCGCCCCTGAGTAGGTGGAGTAGGCGCGCTGCGTCGGATGAAGCCACCGCCATGCGTCCGTCAGCCCCAAGGAGGACATCAGATCAAACAATGCCGTCCTATGTCCGCCGTCAACTGTGGTGCCTGATCTGTCGAGGGCAACGTCCATGACATCATTAAAGTCCCCTCCCACCACCTGTATCGTGTCTGCTGTGTCTAAGAGGATGTTCGCGACTGAGGCATTTGTGCGCGACTGCAGCTTAGGTGGTGCATAAACAGAGATCAAGGAATAGGTGTGCCTATTCCAGTTGCCCTGAACTCCCGCATAGGTACCCTGTGGGTCAAGCCACGTATGTGTGATGGCGAAAGGTTGGGATTTTTTAATCATGACTGCCACTCCCCTGGAGTCTGAAGTGTAACCCGCATGGACCAACATCCTGTATTTGCCCCTAGCAACAAAGGAACACTGAGTACCCCTAAGATGCGTCTCTTGCAGAAAAATGATGTCGGGTCAGTCTTTTTAATGTATGCGTTTACCAGCCCTCTCTTGATTTTCGATCCCAACCCATTGACATTCCACGTCAGTATGTTCAACCTCTTGCCAGCCACGTGTGATGCGTCTACGGTACCGGCCATGGAAGAGTGCAGTGACCATGTGTGACCCAACACTTACGGTTGGCAGTGTTGCGAAGACATAAATTGCTGAAGTGATTTTCTACCCGAGTCTTCAGTGTTCCCACCTGAGTCCCTCCCCGTACCCTGCCCCAACAAATTTGAAATATAAATAACTGTAATGCCCTCCCCCCTGCATCCCCACCAACTTGAGCATCCCCCTCCCTCCCCTTCCAGATGTGTCCTTACACAGGACATAGCTTTCCGAAGGAGTAGGCCTGTCGCCCACCCACCAACCCACCCTAGTAAACACCCAACAACCCTATCTACGTGTCAAACAAACACAATAAAGTGGGCGTGTTAACTTGCGTGCTTCCTTTTGGCAGGCTGCCACTCCAGACCTCCCAGTCCCAAATGAACGATATTTCACCTAACTCCCCATGGCTCCAGACTCAGAACGTAGTTTGTGCAGCAGTCTCTCTTCCGTCAGGATTTGGAGTCTGGAATTTCAGATTCGGGGGCACTGTGCTGTCCTGATAGGTCATGTTCCATGACCCGTATCTCCTTCACCAGCGGATGGTCTGATTGTCCGTCATCCTCCTCTCCCTCTCCGCCGGATGAGTGGCTGTCCAGTGTCTCTTCCTCCTCGCCTTCCGACCGTGCAGTGGTGCGCAACGCCGCGCCTCTCGACCCGGATGCAGCTGCACCTCTTGGAGAAGCGGAGCGCCCTTTCCTTGCCTGTCCTGTACCGCGGCTTCTGTATGGCGTCGCTGGGGTTTGCCTCTTAGATCGCCTGGATTTCAGTCATTGAGGTTTCGTATGTTCCCAGTGTGTCGCATTTTTCCGTGACCTATCTAGCACGTCACTCTCCCTGCTGTTGAGGATCGGACGCTCCTCCAGCCATTGCCAAGCGTCTTCCGGGTGTACGAAAAAGAGTGTCCGCTCATTGAATATCACCTTAAGCTTCGCAGGGAACAGTAACATGTACGGAATTTTTAAGTCTCTGACTTTAGCCTTTACTGAGTCGAAGGATCGCCTCTGCTTTTGCATCTCCTGACTATAGTCCGGGAAGATCATAACATGCGAGTTTTCCAGACGAATCTCCCCCATCTTCCTCGCCTCCCTCAGTATCAAATCTCTGTCTGCAAAGTTCAAAAAACGTGCAATGACCGGACGCGGTCTTGCTCCCTCAGGCGGTTTCGCGAGGAGTGCTTTGTGTGCCCTCTCTATTATGAAGCATGGTGAGAATTGCGCCAGGGGGAATGTTTCTCGTAGCCACGCATGAAGGAAGGATACCATGTTGTTCTTTTCAATTCCTTCTCTGAAGCCTACAAAGCGTAGGGTGTTGCGCCGGGCCCTATTTTCGGCGTAGTCCACCTTCCAGGTGAGCTGGCGATTCGTGGCCGCAAGTTCCGCCATGTCTCTTCGAAGAGTTGTGATCGAATCCTCGGCTTCTCCCACTCGAGCCTCCGCAGCGGTGACCCTGTCAGATAGATTGCGGAAGTCCTGTCGTAAGAGTGTCACTTCCGAGCCCACCGAGCCGATTTTGACCTCCAGTGCCGCCCTGGGCTCCTGAATGTCGGTGCGGGAGGCCTGAATTGCCGCCATCAGTAACTCAGTGTCTGAACGCGTGTTCGAGGGCGCGGGTGGACCTTCCGCCCCTGGCGCGGTGCCGCAAAGTTGTCCATCGGGCCTTGTTTGGGTCCTTTCGGCAGTCTCCTTTTTCCCCATGGTTCTTCGGGTTGTCAGCGTCCGGGCACCCCGCCGGCCGGTCTCCTCCCACCGCCGGGTGTTGTGAGTTTCCCCCAGGTGCTCTCCCACTGCCTGCGGCCTCCTCAGCCTTGTTCCTCCGCCGCTACCCGTCTGGGCGTCTTTCAGTGTGGCCCTCTCGCTGTTCCTCAATTTCCCCTCGCAGGGTCCCGGGTGTCCCGCTTATCTCTGCACCAGCTGTGGCCCCGTCCGAGACACTCACCCTCTCAACGGCTCCCGCTGTTTTGCCTCGGGCGTGTCATGCTTCATCATCAGGGTCATCGTACCCCTCTACGGGGTACGGCGGGCTGCGACCTACGCAGATGCGGGAGCACTTGTTAGACTATGTGTGGTGTTGGTGAGGGGGTATTTTGAATAAATGTGAGTGTATTGTGGGGTTTGGGAAATAGTGATAGTTAAAAAGAACCTGGCTCGTGGGGTGACTAAAAATTATTTAATAAGCCCCCGGGCTGGTGCTGTTAAAAATGAGGGTGGGAGGTCACTACGCTGACAATGTGCGTTACCTCCTTTTTGTGTGTGTCAACATGTTTCGGTGCCAGAAGCACCTTCTTCAGGATGGGGTGCACAAATCCCCACCTTACTCACGTTTCTCTAACTAATACCAGAATTTTCTAATAAAAGTGAGGAAAATTTACAGTGCAGGTAAAAGTAATGTACCTAAAAAAAAGATGTTGTCTGAAGTCATCTGCGGTGTACCACAAGGATCTTCACTCAGCCCCACCCTCTTCAACGTATACATGAGCCCCCTCGCGGCCATTGCACGCCAACACAACCTCAACATCATCTCCTACGCTGACGACACTCAACTGATCCTCTCACTCACCAAAGACCCTAACACCGCCAAAACCAACCTACATGAAGGAATGAAAGAAGTAGCCGAGTGGATGAAGCACAGCCGTCTGAAATTGAATTCAGACAAAACAGAAGTCCTTATCTTAGGTACCTCCCCCTCCGCCTGGGATGACTCTTGGTGGCCAGAGGCCCTTGGAAAAGCACCCATCCCGACGGACCACGCACGGAACCTGGGCGTCATCCTGGACTCCTCACTCTCCATGAACAAACAAGTCAACGCCGTTTCATCATCCTGCTTCAACATTCTTCGCATGCTCAAAAAAACATTTCGCTGGATCCCCACCGAAACTAGAAAAACAGTCACCCACGCACTGGTCACGAGCCGCCTGGACTACGGAAACACCCTATACGCCGGTACCACCGCAAAACTCCAGAAAAAACTCCAACGTATCCAGAACGCTTCAGCCAGACTCATACTAGACATCCCGCGTAAAGACCACATCTCTGGTCACCTGAAAAACCTCCACTGGCTCCCCGTCAATAAGAGGATCACTTTCCGCCTCCTAACCCACGCACACAAAGCACTTTACGAACTGGGACCTGAATGCCTCAACGCACGACTCTCCTTCTACACCCCCTCTCGCCAGCTACGATCCTCCAGCCAAGCCCTTGCTACTGTACCTCGCATCAACAAAACCACCATGGGAAGTAGATCCTTCTCCTACCTAGCAGCTAAAACCTGGAACTCCCTTCCTACCCACCTTCGCCTCACTCAGAACCACCTAGCATTCAGAAAGCAACTTAAAACTTGGATATTTGACAAGTAATTCCCCACCCTTCTTCAAGCGCCTTGAGACCCTCTGGGTATGTAGCGCGCTATATAAATCTTTTGACTTGACTTGACTTTACTCTATTGATCAACCTGTAAAGGAAAGAAGACAAAACATTTTTTTGGGGTGGTCTCTCTCTCCATATCCATAGGTAAAATGTCCAGTGGTTACAGGTGACATACTATAGCTGTATTCCAGTGCTTATAGTGGGATAAAAATATTTTACCAAAAACACACTAGACTAACTGACACACAACATAGAGCACACACACTTAATGAGGAAATTTTTGATCAGATGTTTTCAAATCATTTCCTGGTGGTAACACTATTGTTGGTAAAGAGGGAAAGGACAAAGTTTGTGTTATATCCCTGTAAAGTGAGGAGGAACAATGTCAATTTCATGCCATTACATATTTAAAACATACTGTTTTGGAGCTGTAGATAAACCTCATGAGACAAAACGTCAGGATCTGGTGTGCTAACTAGCACCTGTTTGAGAAAGAAAGGCATATTCACGTCTTGGTTTAACTTACATTCATGTAGTGGTGGCAGTGCTCACAATCATCAGACCTTTCTACTCACGATTTCTACGAGGAAATACCTCCCGATCGATCCCTACGTGGCTCCGGTGATAATGCCAGAAGTAATTTTGAAACCGGGGTTTTATACCTTTTCCCGGGTTGGAGTTAATTAGTTAATTGCATGACTAAGGTTTCCTTATGGCCATATATGGTCATTGTCGGTTTTAGTTAGTTAATTGTTGAGGAAATGTTGTGCCCATTGTTATTTCTCCATTTTCCCATGATATGCCCCTTCGATGCCACCGCCAGGTTTCCCAGCCACTGAGAGTTTCTTCATCCTTTTCTGCAGTAGAATTAACCATTTCCAGCGCAGGGAAAGGTCCGATTTGAGTTTGTGAATGCTCATATACTCGCAAGCTGGTGGCCATTCACAAACTGAGAAGGCAAGTCACGCGTGCGCTGCATTTACGATTGTGCAATTCTACGCATGCCTGGTTAAGAATTACCTGGCGGGTTTCGTTTTATTTTATTGGCTAAGAGGTGTTTGAACTGGAAACACAGTAGCAGGGGACAGACCCAATGAGGTGTCCAGTTTCTATTTGGCACCACTTCCCCCTTGACTAGTTTTATTTATTAACATTATAAGAAGAGCTACTGAGTCCCAAAGACTTCCGGGAACCCGCAGGTGTGATCCCTGAGATTATGATTGGACAAAGTGCCCAACCTTCTTTCAAGTTAAAACTCTCTGCGCTTAAATGCGATAAACGTGTTTTTCCTTTGTATCTCTGCCCAAGAGAGTGGTGGTGACGCGAGTTTCTTATTTTACGTACATGTATCATGACGTGCATTGATGTCGTATTTTCCAATGTTAACAGTGCGTTGTTGAACCGCCTGTTCGCTGGAGGGCCTGCTCCTGTGCTCATGCCTTTGTGATCTGGATGTTTCTAGTCTGTATTCGGTTGAATGTCGCAGGGCGCTGGCGACACCTCTTTAGTCTCCAGCCAGCCTTGGGCATCTGGTGGTTTTGTGAAAAATAGCAAGGATTCAGAGTCCACCAGGAGCAGTGTAGCCAGAGAACATTCCAGGCCTGTTTGACCAGCAAGACTTAACCTCTCAGTCTCTGTGCTTCTGTAGTGTAGTCTGGCTAGATGGTCACTCAGCCTTGGGCAATTTGCCTGGGGCCCATGGACCTGGGGACGTGCATAATGTAGTCGCGGTCCTGGTAGTTAAAGAGATGCAAAATGAATCTGTGGATTGTGGCACGCTCTGGTGGATGAAACCTAATGTATAAAGCATCCGCGCAGCACACACAGGCGACACACAAGGCACACTACAAAAAGACTCCTCACCAGATTAGGTGGAAAACAGTATGTGTATTGTCGAATGAACACATCAGAAGGGAATCACAGGTGCAGATAAACTGTGCCAGCTGGCACTAGGTAATAATTCACATGGGACTATTTACTAGGCAGGGACAATCAGATACGTCTAAGGAATAGATGTAGAGTCCATCAGCTTTAGCCTTAGGGGAAAAACATTATCAGCATAACACCACAGCATTATCATAAGTCCATTATGCCTAGCCTTAGCAACATTGCCATAAACATAAAGCATTATCAATCGGCATACACCTGTGGGCATAAACATGTGAACGTTGGGGGCATATTATGCACAACGACCATCAGTGCAAGAGCCTCCACACATTTGCATAAATCATGAGGCTCCTCCCTAGGCGTAAATGCACACCAGTCGCATGGGACCTACACACAAGGTCTAGAAGGAAGACATCCCTGCATCATCATATCACCACCAAAGTATGAGCATGGGAACATATGGGCAAGGAATCAGCACTGGACGCCTACATCACATCATTTAAGTGCAACGTAAATGAGGCATAACAACATTAGTGCACATGCTCAAAACAGCCCAGATCAAAGGTGTTCAGGAGAATATAAATGTGAAATGTAAGCAAAGTGTGGAACCAAAGTGCGGTAGCTTAAAGTTTTCCGTTTGTGATAAAAATGAAAATCAAACTGCCCAGAGCTGAAGCGATCCGAACTTGTCGTTATGGGGATAAAGTAAACTAAAGAAACTAACCACGTAGTCTCTTACAGTTCCATTACGAACCGGCTAAATCAATGTGTCTGTATGCACTGGCATGCAGGACAGTTAGTTTCACGGCTGTATTTCCAACGTAATTAACCCCTTCAATGCTGATGACGGCCCCCAGCCGTCATGCATCACGGGGCTCGTGTGCTGATGACGGCTGGGGGCCGTCATAAACACGCCCACTTCGAAAAACACCGCACAGGCGCAGAATCGCGGCCACGCCCAAGGGGTTAAAGGAAGTAGAAAGGGGACTAACCGGAAGCCGTACCCAAATGTAGACTTCCGTGACCGCAATCTAAAAAAGGCAACGGCCAAAGCGAAGGTGCTCAAGACCGTGTAGTCTCTTATCATTAATTTACAAAGCGGCATGTTTGGAGTGACCATGCACGGTTGAAGACGAGTCAGTGAGTTTTGTGCTCTACCATATTTACTTTCTGGGGTGATTTGCGGGATCTCTGGCAGTGCTGACCTTATTTCCAGTTGTCTTTGTAAGTCGCTTAGTGTTTCCGTTGGTTGCTGTGTTTCTGTAAGTGACCCATGTCGCTTTGTGATGGGTCTGAAGTGTTCTTTTTGCTTAGCGATGGTAGATGCAGTGTTAGCTAGATTGACTTTTTAGGTCTCGCCTGTCAATGAGCATGCGCATTGAGCTTGCGAGACTATAGGGGCTTAAACAGAGTTTAACTAGACTGGCGATTTGATGCAGTGCATGTGCGCTTTTAGCTCAATGCGCAAGCGCAATGAGTTAAAATGCACGTGCACAGCATCAAATCGCCAGCCATCTGTTGCCCAGCTTGGTGCCGCCAGCAGCTCTTCCTACTCCACCCCATGCTGCATCAAAGGCTTTCACGGCCGGCCGGCCGTGCTTTCAGTTTCACGGCCGCCAGGCCGTGTCTCCTTTTCTGTTGTCCAGCTTGGTGCCGCCAGCAGCTCTTCCCGCTCCGCCCCCTGCTGCATCAAAGGCTTTTACGGCCGGCCGGCCGTGCTTTCAGTTTCACTGCCGCCAGGCCGTGTCTCCTTATTTTTTAACTTGTTTTTTTTTATTGCCTACACCCAGTGACTGAAACACTTTTAATGTTGGTCCAGGCTACATATTTTCACAAGTTTACTAACAACGTGGCCTCTGTTTACAGAAGATGCTTGGCCACAGTTACTTCCAACACTTTGCACTGGCACTTCTTGGGTTGCCTTGTCCTACAGCTAAATTCGAACTGTTCTGAACTAGAGTCTCATAATTTTCACAATTTTGCAGTAAAACGATCAAAGAGGTACTAACTTAATTTCAACATCAATATTGAAGTGCAGTTTATCTTGTCTTCCTCAGTACTTCGTACATCTCTCTAGAGATGTGGCCTAACGGCCAGAGCTGCCATCTAAGTCACGTAAATACAAAACATGTTGCATTACAAATGCTATAGGTGTCACATTCGCGAAAGTTATAACTATTGGCATTGTAAATGACAAAGCTATCAATTTAGCTATTTTAAAAACCAACACATAAATAAAATATTTGTCATTTACAAGACCAATAGCTCCAACTTTTCTAATGCGAGACCTATTGCATTTCCAATGCTTGTTTAATACTGATTATCTGTTCTAGAACCGCCGGTAGGGAGCTCAGTTTGTTGATTATAGGGTCACAGGCATAGGATCCTTGTAATGATGAGTCCATGGATTGAACTCTCGTTCTTAGACTGGAGTCAATGGATTGAACTCCCAATGTCTCATACCGGGATACTACGTCCTGAGGAGTGACCGATAACAGGGGAGGGGAGGAGGCATTGCCATTATTTTAAAAGAGGGTTGTAAATGTCACATTGTCTCCAACATCCTACCGGATTGTGAAAAATGTTCTTTCTCCATCACGCCTTCCCTCACCCACACCTTTTCGAGTATTCTGATTTTCCACCTCCCTTGACCCCATGGACAATTGTTCAAAGTTTTACCACAAATTGTCTCCAACATGGCAAGCTCCCCCTCCAATTTCACTGTACTAGGGGATCTCAACATGCATTTTGACGATCCCTCGGACCCAGTAGTGACTGAACTAATCCAGAATCTCCTAGGTATCCAGATGAAGCAAAGTGTTACTAGCCCCACCCATGAAAAAGGGCACCTCCTAGACCCCATTTTTTCCAATTGGAAGGAACTCTCAGTAGGAGACCCGGTCCCAGTGCCATGGTCTGATGACTTTTTGGTCCCTTTCTCCCGGGGTCTGCTGAAAACCGCTCTTACCACCGGCACGACCAGTAGCTGGAAATGCTCTTTGTCCAACCTTCCATTGAACTCTTGGAATTCAGCTCTGGAAAACTCCATACCTTCTTTAGATTCCTGTCCCGAATAACAAATTTAACCATTGGATCGATTCCTCCCTGGACCTAGTCATAACTAGGAAACACATTCATAAAAAACTAGGAATAACCCTGCTCCGTGGAACTTCCCCAAGCTGCATGAGTAAAAACAAACATGAAAAAGACTTGAGAGGAAATGGAGAAGAAACTACGACGCAACAGGTAAACTGAAATACAGGGACTCCATAAAAATTTATCAAACCAAAGTGAAGGATACACAAGCATCCTACTATGAGGAAAGAATTAAATTTTTTTAAATTGCTAAGCATCTCCTAAAGCTACCGATGAGGGATGCCCCCCTTGAGGGCTCGCACGCATGGTGTGATGCACTTTCAGAGTTCTTCTCCTATAAAATCAAGGATATCTACAATTTCTTTCCCCCTCCGGTCTCCACTGTTAATCCGCTTTCCATGGAGAACTCCGTGCCCGATGAGCATGCTCTCAATGAAATTCCCTTTATGGTTATGGACACCCTATTGAACATCTGTTCCTTAGTAAAATCCATCTCTCCCTGTGACCGGGCATCCCCTCAATTCCTAAGCAAGGCTGAGGAAGTAGTCCTCCCGGTGTTACTAAAGATGATTAACTCCTCCATCTTGACCGGACTAGTACCGCCACTTTGGAAAACACGCCCTGGTGAAGGCGCTACTGAAGAAACCCAACGCTGAAATTGACATTCTTGGGAATTACCGCCCTACTTCCCTCCTTCCTGGGTTCAGTAAAATGCTAGAAAAGCATGTTGATTCAGCTATTTCCACCTTCTTCGAATCTCACAACATACTTCACCCCTTGCAAACCGTGTTCTGCCACCAACATGGGACTGAAACCGCGCTACTGGCTTTGTTGAAAAGCCCAAAATGATTATCGACAAAGGTGAATCGACAGCTATCATCCTTTTGGACCTCAGCGCCGCTTTTGACACTGTTAACTATGACATCCTGATCCATAGACTGAGGAATGTCGGACTATCAGGCAGTGTTATCACCTGGCTGCAATCTCTTCTCGAGAATAGAACCTTCCAAGCCTTTGAAGGGGGTAACATTTCAAACCGGATCCCACTTGACTGCAGTGTTCCTCAGGGCTAGTTTCTGAGCTTGATGCTGTTTAATATCTATATGAGCTTCCTGACAAAGATTGTTGTCCCTTTTGGGATAGAAATTGTCACCTACGCCGATGACACCCAATTAGTGGTGGCCTTAAATCATCCAGAAAACTCCTCACAATGCCTAGGCTCCTGCCTGGAGAGAGTTCCCAAATAGATGGAACCCTCCTTCCTTAAATTGGATGGAAATAAAACGGAGCTTATGCTGCTGGGTAAGTCACCCACATTTGATATCAGTTTAGCATGGCCAAACTGTCTCGGCTCCCCACCCACGCCCAAAAATCAGATCAAAAGTCTCGACATGTGGCTAGATTGGTCACTGACAATTTATCAGGTGACGAAACTGGCCGCATCCTGCTATGGCATCCTACAGATGCTCCTTAAAGTCCTCCCGCTCCTCCCCCTCTCAGCAAGGACACTCATGGTCCAGGTCTTGATCCTCTCCCGCCTCGACTACAAAAATGCTCTGTATCTAGGAGCTCCAGGGGTGACAACAAACAAACTGCAAGTTATTCAGAACTGTGCAGCACGCATGCTTCCTAAGATCTGCAACAGCCACTCTGCAAGACCTGCCCTGAAAACCTTGCACTGGTTCCTGATTGTGGAAAGAATAACATTCAAGCCCCTATGTATTGCTCATAAATCTTTCTGGAAAAAAAGGCCCCCCATCCTCCGATCCATCATCTCCCCCTACTGTCTCTACCTAGCTTCTCCCCCCCCCCCCCACCCCCCGGGGTCCCCAGTTACGTTCAGAACCCAACCCCCTTTCCTTCTGTAAATGTCTGAAAACCTGGTTATTCCAAAAACCCACCGACTAAGCTGGTGTGGCCTGCCATAAATCTCTGCTAGCACAAGGACGCCTTCTGGTAGCCATGCGCTCTATAAATATCCTTAACATAACATAACGTTATTTTATAGAGGTGGGCGAGCCAGTGAAGGACGCCTGGCTTTAGCTCTGCTTGGAGTTTTCTCGGATCCTCGGGCCAAAGCAAGCCAAGCCACTTGTCTGCCTCAGGAGGCCTTCTTTAGGGGTGACTGATATATATTAAAAATAGTGTTTGACTTTACCACACATGGTGAAGGCAGAGTCGAGATCAAGCAATTTACACTTTTCTGCAGTCTGCATTGGCCGTCCTCATGTGAGTAGTTTACTTGGGCTACTCAGGGTGGCATAAATAGTGCTTCAGTCCCTAGTATCCCCTTTAACACCCATGCCCTGGGTACTATTGGGACCATATACTAGGGACTTCTAAGGGTGTTAAAGTCATTGCCAATTGGGGATGCCAATTCACATATAGCAATTTCAGCCTGCTCCAGTGCACTTTGAGTCCTAACCAGCAGTATCTGGAGCAAAAAGAATGGGGGTAACCATCCCAAAAGGGTACTTTCCTCCAGGTGATGATGACTTAGGCTGACTTGGGGCCTGCGTCCTGTGAGTCCTCTCTATATTAAAGCACGGGTATAGCTCTCTGTCTGGAATCCATGTTTTAAACCAGTCTCCCCGGTTTGTGTTCTCGACTCATAGTGGGAGGCAAGATGCTGGAGAATTGGATTTGACTATGTTATGCCCTGTTGCGTCATTAATGTAACTTGTCTCTGTTTCCCAAATTTTGGTCCAGTTCATTGTGTACCTGGAAAACGCTTTAAAATCTGATATGGTGAACATCGGTGCTGACAACAAACGTTCTGGAGAGGCTAAAGTCAGGAGTATGTCATCTGCTTACAGCATAATTTCCAGGTTGCCGGCTTTGGTTTCAGTTCCCCAAATGCCTTCTGAGCAGTATAGGGTGAATGTGAGGGTCTCTGGGGCTATCAGGAAGAGTATGTGTGAAAGGGGACGGCCTTGCTTCATGCCGCGTTCAATGAGCTTCTTTCTCTTCCTTTTGCTCTTCTCCACTTCTTTTCTTGTCTGTCATCTGTTTGTTCTAATCCAAGTGTGCACTTCACATTATGTGTTGTATGCATGCTCAGAATTCCTAAGTGTAAAGATTCAGAAGGTCTCAACTATTATGCATTTCATCCCTTGCTTTATTAGCATCCAAGTTAAACACAGTTACAAAAAGACTGCACTTCCCAGAGCCCATTGGAATACATGACTACGGAAAACTGAACCTGGTGCACCGTCATGGCACACTTGTTGTAAATCCTCCCGTGCATGCGGCAATTCCTCTTCTCTGATAATGCACATTGAAAACAAGGTGCATAAGCTTTTCTGTTATCAGTTTATATAGGTTCTAAATGGTGGTGTTTTTTCAGTGTTTTACAAACGTTTAAAACATTTTTGCTTTGTAAAAATTCACAAGGCTGGTGTTTTTCCAAAGAAAGTTGAGTTTATTTCCTTCTCTTGCTTGTCCCTAGTGCCATTACCAATATCCATCTATCTTCTCCTAACTCTCTTTTTTGAATTTGCTCTTTCAGGTAATGTTTCAGTGTTTTGCTCACCTCCAAACCTGGCTCATTTCCCATTGATCGCTTTCCAGCAGTCTAGTCCCAGGATGTGCAGGATGGAGGGATGTTTGCATCTCATTATCTCATAAATATTTGATTGCAGCTGGTGAAAGTTTTTTTATTTTTTATTCTTTTAAAACATCAACAAGAGGAAACTCATTGAGGGATACAGGTTGCAGGCAGCATCAATGACATAATATATGTGACATATGTAAACACATCATGGTTCGGCAGCATTGCCATTTACATCAGTGTCGGAGCAAGAGCTACTAAGATAAAGGGTGATCACAAGGCAAGGAGGAAAATAAAACATTCCAATCCTAATCGCAGACAGCGCATCACTAAAAAAGAAAAAATATAAGGAAGCAGGTGTAAGGGGGAGACTGCATCGAACACATAAGGGTAGATCAACATGATGTCTAATCCATGCCATATTCCGGCGTGGCTCCCGTCCTCAGGGGAACGCCAATTGCATGGGCAGAAGGATATACATCATACTGTGGTACAATTGTACAGAAGTATGCATTCATAAGGTCCCGGCCATAGTTCCTTCATGGTGGTCGAAAATCGTTTTTGGCTTCTATGCTAAGGATATCCATATTCCCTCCCATCCACTCCCTACTCCTCTAGTGACTAGCATGTGTAGTGTGTTGGCCTCTGCTCGTGCACATTGCAGGAGAGTATGCAGCCGCCTCTTAGCACAGATGTTGCTTTACAAGAAATTTCAATTTGGCACTTCAAAAGTACCTATGCACGGTCTGTAAACTGGTGTAAGTGTTTACCCCCCTTAGCTTTAGGGCGAAGGCCTAGCAGGCAGGATTCAGGAGTAGGTGACCGTGTATGGTCTGCGAGTTCCGATATGGTGGCTGTAACCTCAAGCCATGACATCTGTAGTGATGGGCACCCCACACCATATGTTAGAAGCCGGCGTCACCCAGTTTACCGCGCAGCACTTTGGTGTCGAGTCAGGAAACATGCGCTGGATACGGTGAGGGGAGAGAACTGTGATGTGTGTAGTTAAATTATGTGAATTGGAATCGAGGATTCAAGTAACCCTTCGCTAACATGTTGTAGCGCCCGCAGGCATGACTTGAGCGGTTGCAAGAGCACGGTGTTCATCTAGCCAATGCAGTCCCCATGTGCAGCTGAGGTGGGGTGCTCGGTGCTGTCTTATTGGAAGCCAGCGTCATACTACCCAGTTCTTTATCTCAAAATACTACATAGCTATAAATGTATCATTTCTGTCTGATCTGGGCCTGCATCGCTCTACTGTCATAGAGGAGAAACTGCTGAGGAATTAGCACACATGCTGCTAGTTTCAGGCCATTTGATCACAATGCAGTAACAATTCCACTATACAGCTGCCTCAACTATCACTCATTGACTCTGTCCCTGCCTTGGACCGATAGGGAGCTCAGCTGCTTTTAGGTTAGGTTTGTGCTGTACAAACACCACATGCATAGCACCTTTTCCAAAGGAAGAACGGTTTGGTGCCATTAAGCTGTGCTGCTGGATGAAGCAGCTGATATAATAAAGACCCTTGTGGCCTGCGGCACACTTTGTATCATTTGCTGGTGTGTTTCATACTGAGAATTATTTTTATTTTACATTGTGGAGCTGTGCCTTGGGCATTTTGTGTATTTGTAAAGCAGTTCTAAGCATGTGGGCCTTTGTAAAAGCTGGATATGGGCTGTGTACTTGTCGGGCATGTATGAGAGTCGCAGAAGGCATTTATTAGGTGTTATGTGCAGCGTGCACTGTTGGGGTGCATTCTCCATCTTGTGGAAAGAATGAGCGCACCTCAGTATTGTTCCATTAAATGTGGCCTCAGTGGTTTGTACAGGTGATGATGAAAAGCATGAGTAGGAGGAGAGATCCATGAAAAGTCATGGGAAATACATGGTTTGGAAATCTTGTTCACAGGCTCCGGCTGGAAAAGGAATGTTGATAGCAGGGCAATGCATGTGTGGAGCAGGTGAATAAATGTAAGAACCGGGCCTACCGTTATGGATACAAGAGTGGAGGGCAGCCGAGGTGTAGGACTTCTGGACAGAGCCATTTGACTTAAGAGATGTTTTTAAGAGAGTGTTTCACGTGCTGGGCATGGTCCAGGAGTGAAAGAATGTTAACAGGCTTTGGCGCACCATCCATGCACTCGCTTCACAGATGCACCCCAGTTTTCAACTAGTAGACAGCCAAGCTGGTGTGCTATGTCACAAAGCTCTAAAGTTAAAAGTGGGACAACTCAACAACAGACTAGCTCAGTTCAGTCTCCTAGTCCAGCCGGTGATCTCCCACTCCTGTGGATAATACTGGCCAACTAAAAAAGCTAAAAAAGAAATTGCAGCAGTTTACTGACATAATGAAGGGTATCATACTGTTTTGGGGTCCGATGTTCAATTCCCGCAATATCCGACGCCTGACTAGAATAGATGAGGGAGTCTTTAACACCACTGCAGGTATACTGACTAATATTACAGTTGAGCTCCAAGCTACGAGACGTGTCTCGCTTCAAAATCGGATGGTTTTAGATTTTATCTTAGCTGACAGGGGTGGAGCCTGCCATGTCATCGTCAGCAGCAGTTGCTGCGTGTACATACATGTCAGTGCCCCGACTGTAAAATCTGCAATGCAGAAATTGTATAGACTGGCTTCAGAAATTCACGAAGACAATGGTACCTGGTCCCTCTTGGGATGGCTCTGGGTAATATTGACAATATGGGGTTGGAAAATACTCCTTTTCCTGATAGCTATTGCAGGGTTTGTTTTCACATGCTGTCTATGCCTAAATTGCCACCCAGCTTGCTGCACGTATTGCATAAGCAGACTCATTCCCAGTGTCTCACTACCAAAAAGTAATAATAAGCACACTCCCACGATGATGCAAAAAATACAGTCAATAATGTTAATCGACGAGGGAGTCTTTGAATATTGATTACAATTTATGATGTTTGCATTTGCTTTCTTTTCACATTGACTATGGAGAGATAACTATATCCTTTTCCCCTTATCATTGTAAAGACCCTACCGGATAGCCAAATAAAGCTAATTAGCATATAATGCTAAAAGGAGGGTCTGTTAGTCTGAAAAATCCCTTGCTATCCTTGAACTGTGCTATATTACATTAGCATTATATGGCTAAGTTAGTTGCCGCTACCACGTTTGTATGCAACCCGTTGAGCTATCCCAATGTGCAAGTCTCAGTTAGCAAGTGTGACTCCATTTTGTATTTTGTAATCCTTATTTAGACTGCATAGGCTGCACCAGCAATAGACCCATGTATCCAGAATTGCTTGCCTCAGCTGAACACTGTATTTCACTGTTATTTTCTTTTATGTCCAAGGTTGTTTCTCGACTTGCTAATGAATAAGTTGCTCTCCCTTCAAATACCAAACTGAGCGTGTAGCTCTGCTCCCACGTTTAGAGACGCTGAGGCCCAGCACGATAACCGTGAGTTGCCGATAAGGTGTACCCATCTCGCAAGTAGTAGCGCATCTCTCTGTACCCCCATTTTTCGGGTCCAGCTCGAGCCAGTACATTTCCATGGTGGGCGGGGTTGGAGATGGCTGGGAAGGTTCTTTACCTACTGTAACCAGTTTGGAAGGCAGTCCACTCAGCAACCATCATAGGGTTCAGGTCTGACCGGATCCCTCTCTGCCGAGAACTGATAATAAATCCTGTTTATATTCTCTACTGTCTGACCGACTCTTCATTCCTGGGAAGGCATAGCAGGTGGTTCTTAGTAACCCGGGTGGCCCCTAAGGGCCACTTCCTTCAGTTCTGAGGGACAAGAAGTTGTTGAACACCTTCCTGAACTCTCTGATAGTGACTCTGCCACTCTTAATGAATACGTGATCTGCATCAAAAAGTTGGACTTTCACTACCTCACCAAAGTGAGTACTTTCCTTGAACTATATCACTTCGGGAGAAGGATGCAATGGCAGGATGAGTCGGTAGAAAAGTACATAACTACCTTGCGCAAATTGGCTTCCACGTGCAATTTTGGTGCAGCTTTAAATGAGCTCTTAAGAGAGCAGTTCATATTGGGATGAGTCCTCGATAAAAAGAGAGACGCCCTGCGGCAAAAAAGAAAAGCCATTGCTTCAAGAAGTGCTGATCATTGCCAAAAGTCACAAGCATTCAAAAGCGTGTGTTATTATACGGAAAGACAGTTCAGGTGATAAAAGGGAGAACACTAATGTCAAGGTCGTGGTGGATAGATTTGTTAAACCCAAATCGAGCACCACTTCAAAGCCCTTTAATGCAAACAATTTTCAGGGGAAGTGCTTCAGGTGTGACAGCCAGGCCATATGGCCAACTTTAAAGACTGCCCATGCTGGAAGGCCATGTGCAAAATGTGTGAGAGAAAAGGTCATGTCTCAAAGAACTGCAGAAAGTGCACAGGCATAAAAAAGTCAGGGAAGTTGATCTTTATGAAGAAGAATTGGAAGAAATCAATATTCTCCCAGTCACAGGGAATGCTGATGATTGCCCTCAGGAGCTAGTTTTGATCAATGATCCTCCCGTGAACATGCTCTTCGACTCTTGGGCCAAGGTAACTCTAGTCCCCAAAACATTTTATGAGCGTAATCTGCTGCGCAAAGTCACCCTGTTGAAGCCAGACATTAGACCAAAAGGTTAAGGTGGGGTGACTATTGAGTTGCTGGGTTATTTCTGGGGCACAATTGACTTCAAAAGGAGAGTCATCCCTGGTAAAATCTATGTCTTGATGAAAGGGGACTCGCTCATAATTTGGTTCCAATGAATGTGATCTACATATCTGCGTTGATCCCAATGAGATCTGTCTGCCTTAAAAAATTACCACCAATTAGGGTTGTTAGTAATGCTAATCGAGACTGTGTACATCGGATAAAGGTCAAATCTAACGCTGTTCTAAAAACAGCTAACGAGCTAAGGTCAGGAATGCACGTCTGTTAGTAAGGGAGAGCATGAACGTTGAATTAGACAATCTCTTAGCCAACGGAAACCTTCAAGAAGTTGAAGCAACGGAGTGGGCCTCTCCTGTTGTTATGGCCCGCAAAGCCAATGGGGAGGAAAGGCTCTGTGTCGGCTCGAGGGAGCTCAACGAAGCAGTTATTGTTGATCATTGACCTTTACACAACATAACTAAAATGCTGTGTTCTCTTGAGGGGGCAAGGCATTTTTCATCCTTGGACTTGACCTCTCCCTTTCACCAGGCCAGGCTTCACTCCTCTTCGGAATATTCAGAAAATTCACTCCTCTTCCCAGGACCTTACCTCCTTTGAAACACCCTTTAATACCTTTAGATTTCTAAGAATGCCTTTTGGACTGATTTCTGCAGCCTCAGTTTTTTAGTGGGTGATGAAGGGCATTCCTGATGGCCTTCAGGGTGTCAAGGTGTACCCAGATGATGTGCTCATCTTTGGTGTGGATCTTGAGGAGCATGATGTGAGGCTGAGGTCAGTATTGAAGAAGTTACATGATGCTTACCGCACTCTTAGGGCTGACAAGTGCAAATTTGATATCTTAGGGCACTTTTTGTCCGCTGCAGGCATCGAATCCAAAGTGTCATTGGTAAATACCCTTTGTAATTTGCACACCCCTTTAAACAAGGAAGAGTTTGTAAAGTTTCCGGACATAGCTGAATTTTATCAAAAGTTCGTTCCGAACTTTGCAGAGAAAACCTCTTGTTTGAGGTCTCTCCTCCAGAAGCGAAGCACATTTGTTGGGTCCAAGGGCTGTGAGAAAGTGTTTGAGTGCATTAAGAAACATATGAATGAAACACCTTGTCTAGCAAGTTTTGACTCCACAAAGGCATCTTATCTCATGACTGATGCCAGCTCAAAGGGGTTAGGATCACTTCTTTTGCAGATGCTTGATAGGGAGGATAAAGCCATTCTTTTCGTCTCTAGGCCCTTGAGAGGTGCTGAATGCAACTGTTCTGTTGTGGAGAAAGAAGCTCTGGGTGTTTTCTGGGCGGTACCCAAGCTAAGAAAGGTTTTGTGGGGGAAAAGGTTCAGAAATCTTACTGGCCACAATCCTCTTAGGGAGGTCTTCTCCAAGAAAGACATTGACTTTGTCTCCCAAAGGATACTGAAGTGGGTTGTGGCTCTACAGTTCTGGCAGACTGTCTGTCAAGACTCGGGGTGAGGAGTGTGAAACGACGGATGATGTTGAGTGGTTTGGAGGTGAATAACTGGATGAAGGAATTAATTTGTGTCTGATTAGTGAAGGGTTGATACCTGAGAGTGAGTACAGAGAACCTCAGATGAACGATTTAGACTTGCAGAAAGTTCTAACCATGGTCACAAGGTGGTTGGTGTGAAAAGAAGGACTGTGAAGAGGTCCTCGAAGGCTTTTGGCAAGTTAGGGAAGATCTGAGGTGGAGGATGGTCTCCTCATGCGCGGTAGTATGTTGGTTGCACCCCTTGCACTAAGGGATAAGCTAGTAAAGAGTGCTCACACCTCGCACATGGGCATTGCCATGCCAAAGGAAAGGATCAAGTAAGCATATTGGTGGCCTGCCATGGATGTGCATGTAGAGAGGTTGGTGGGTGAATGTGTTGAATGTGCGTGGTGTGACAGGATATTGAAGTGCAGAATGCAACACATGGTTATTACAGAACATGCTTCTGGTCTGTGGACGGACATTTCAATCAATATTTTGGGACCTGTGAAGTTGAAGACTCAGGATTGCTATTTGATCGTGTTTATTGATATGTTTTCCGTTTGGCCTGATATCAATATTGTTAATTCCGTTGAGTCTGGTGTAGTGATTGAGTTTCTAGAGTTTCCCGTTAACACTCTTGTCTGACAATGGTGTTTAGTTCACATCCTTAGTCATGGAAGATTTTCTAAGTTCCAGGGGGATCAAGCATAAGAACGCGGCCCTGTACCATCCACAAAAAAATAGTGTGGTGGAAAGGTTTGTCAAGGTTCTTAAAGAGACTATGCAACAGGCTGTTGCCTTTGGTGAAAGTTGGGACTGGGCCATTGTTGGACTTGGCCCTTCTGGCAGGTTTACCCCTGAACATTTTGCTTTTAATTGTGACCTGGTGTTGAATTTCTTTGGCTTCTGCGCACTTTCACTGTTTCCCAGTGGAATGTGCGTGCGCACTCTTGAGTGCGTGTGGTGAGATTGGCCTGCCCTCCCATAGGAATGCAAGGGGAATGTGTGTGTCCATGTTAGTTCCTGATGTGTGGGGAGTGCAGGGTCGAGTTGATATGTGCAGACTCGTGTGATCAACTAGAAGTTGGCAGGTCTGTGTAATAAAGATGAATTGACTGTCTGGCTTTTGATTGGCTGGCTCCAGGAGTCAGGATGGGTCTGCCCCGGTGGTGAATAGAGAAATTGACAGCCAGATGGGTGGGAGGAGTGCACCTGGGACCTGAATAGGGCTGGGCCTTCCCTACACAATGCTGACTTCGCCCCCTGTGGTGCGACTGATGTCCCTAGCCTGAATAATGAATGGGGAGAGGGGCTGAGCACAACAAAGTGCTCCAAAACCAGCTGCGTCTGTTTTTCCCTTAACCCTGCAGCCTCAGACAAAGGAGTTATGTGTATACAAAGGGGCTGTGACCCCATGTAAAATGCCCGGACTTTTGTGCACCTCAAGCGCCTGGGTGCGCTTTGCCTTTATTTCTTTACAGCCTTTTGTTTTCCTCCAGGGAGTGCTTCTGCTTTTTACTGCAGCACGGAGCTGAGATCGTCCTGCAGAGGGAGTCCCCGGCATGGGGACCCCCTGCCTTTGTGCCGTCTTGTGCCCCTGACGGGTGCCCACCCCGCCAGAGACTTGGCGCTTGTTTGCGGGTGCCACCCCGCTTCCTGTGTCTCAAGCGGGTGCCTACCCCGCGTGGGTGGTGACTGGCAGCTTAATTACGGCGCGGGAGTCCACCCCATCTCACCAGCCGCATCGGAGATAGACCAGGATTCCTCCATGCATCTGTTGATTTGAAATTCCTAGCGGGTGCCCACCCCACCAGGGACTTTTGCCTCTAAACGGGAGCCTACCCCGTATCTTGCCAAGGGACTCACCGCCGAAGCCCGGGGCCTCATCGAGAGGGCCGCACTGCCATTGGCTAGCGCGCCCCAGGGCCTGAAGGTTCGTCTCCCGGGCCGCGCTGCCATTGGTTCAAGTGCCCCGGAGCCTAGAGGCTCGCCTGAAGGGCCGCGCAGTGATTGGCCGCCCAGCCAGCCTGCACCTCGAGCCAGGGGGTGCTTCCCCGAGGTGAGGCTGCACCGCCTGGGACCCGCGGCGGAAGCGGAGAGACCGGAGAGCCCCCACGGAGTCCAGGAGGCTCTCCCGGACACCGCCTGCAGCCCCGCAGAACCGCCACAGGAAGAGAAGGGAAGCCAGCGGAGACGCCACCTCCCAACAGCCGGTGAGTGCGTTCATCTCGGCGAGTCGCTCCTCTGCTAAAGGAGGCATTTGTTTGGAGCCCATGAGGCTCCACCTGATTTCGGGGCATTGTTTTAGTTAGAGCCCGAGAGGCTCCTGGGGGCATTGTGGTTTCGAGCCTGAAAGGCTCCACCGTGACTTGGGCACACTCTTTGTTTTAGAGCCTACATGGCCGGGTACATTTTGTTTCAGAGCCCAAGAGGCTCCAACGTGTTGGGGCCCCGTTCATTTCGAGCCCACGAGGCTCCAGCGAGCATTTTGTATTCAGAGCCCACAAGGCCCCACGTTGTATTAGGGGGCATTTTGGAGCTTAGAGCCTGCGTGGCTCCCACGTCGTGTTTGGTCGCATTCCTATATTCAGAGCCCCAGAGGAGAGCCAGGCTCAGTTCACCAGCTGCCCAGCACTTAGTGGGCAGCTGCATCGTTTAGGCCTTGTACAATCTTCTTTGGCTGCCTGCGCAGCCAGCCCAGACATTCTGGACATTGGGCCTGTGAACCCCTGAGAGGCCAAGCTGGCCTGGGGTCAGATATATGGTTTTCTGCGCAAATGTGTGATTACTTACCTACTGTGATTTCTGCATAATATGCAATGCTTTTTGCCTATACCCCTAAATGTATTTTTATGCCTAGGAGGTTGTTTTACCTAGTATAGTTATACTAGTGAATTCATGGTGCCCTGCGTGATATATGCCTACGGTGGTTAGGGTTGCGTAGTGTGTACTTACCTTTTACCAGTGGTTACTGGTTGTGTGCTACATGTGCTATTTGGTGCTACAATTATTCTATGTTCTAAGTGTTATTCCTACAAAGTGCTATTTCTACCAAGTGCTAGTTCTAAAAGTTCTTATTCCTGACAGTGGTCCACATGGCCCTGTCCCATGTATATAATCCCCTGTAAATTCTGCCTGTGCCAGTTGGCACAGTGTAAATTGTGTGTTTATTATCTAATGTGTTTGGTATAATACAAAGGCTATTTTTATATATAACCTTGTGTCGAGTTTCCTTTGTGGTGGGCCTTGGGTGTTGTTGCTGGGTGCACGCGCAAACGCTTCACATTGCCTCCGGGATAAGCCTGACTGCTCGTGCCAAGCTACCAAGGGGGTGAGCAGGGGTTATCTTTGGCGGGTGACTTCCTTGACCTGCAGCCATGAGGAAGAAGGTTTGCGAGTATAGGTACACTTCTTGATCGTCCACTGTTGAAACTTCCTTTCATTTATTTAAAGGAAGGGTCCCCAACACGGAGGTCACTCGGTTGTGGGTAACGACCAAAAGAACCTTAGTGGATAACAAGCATTGGAAATGCAATAGGTCTCGCATTAGAAAAGTTGGAGCTATTGGTCTTGTAAATGACAAATGTTTTATTTATTTGTTGCTTTTTAAAATAGCTAAATTGATAGCTTTGTCATTTACAATGCCAATAGTTATAACTTTTGCGGATGTGACACCTATAGCATTTGGAATGCAACATGTTTTGTATTTACGTGACTTAGATGGCAGCTCTGGTCGTTAGGCCACATCTCTAGAGAGCAGGAGAGTGCAGCAGGGGAGAGAAGCACAGCAATGCAATAGGTCTCGCATCAGGAAAGTTTGAGCTATTGGTATTGTAAAGGACACTTTTTTATTTATGTGCTTGTTTTGAAAATAGCGAAATTAATAGCTTTGTTATTTACAATGCCAATAGTTTTATCTTTCGCAAATGTGACACCTATTGTAACACAATATGTGTTGTAGCACTGAGTGGTGTGAGGGTGAGTGGTGTGAGGGTGAGGGGTGTGAGGGTGAGGGGTGGGAGGGTGAGGGGTGTGAGGGTGAGGGGTGTGAGGGTGAGGGGGGTGAGGGTGAGGGGGGTGAGGGTGAGGGGTGTGAGGGTGAGGCTGGTGAGGGTGAGGCGGGTGAGGGGGGTGAGGGTGGCACACACATGCTTTTTACACCTACTTTCCCACAGACGTGCACGCACATGATTACCAAACATAGGCCTTTTCTCCAAAGGACACATTTCGTATTATTTAAACTGGACTTGAGATAATTTCCGGCCATTTAGGCAAAGGTTTGGGTCACACGAGAACGAGTGAGATAATGAGATTGTCGTTCACTCTGAGAGACTCCAACGAGGTCCGGGAGTCTCATGGCAGCAGTAGACTCGCAAGCTCCACCCTTCTTTCTGCTTATTGGAGTTGAATTATTCTCAAATAATGTTTCTGGTGTATTCAAATTTGCTGCTTGCGAAGCGTTGAAATTCTGGTGGGATGGGGCTTGTAATGTTCTCATGTATCAGTTCTGTTCCTGGAAGCGCTCTGACACCTTCGGGTAAAGTCTGCGCTATATAAAAACCGCATAAATAAATAAAGTTTACCGAAATTTATCAGGACGGACTTTGAAAGAAACAAGTTAAACAACTTTTAAAAGGAGACACGGCCTCCGGCCGTGAAACTGAAAGTACGGCCGGCCGGCCGTGAATAATTAGGGGGTGAGAAATGCGCTGGGAGGGCTGCCTTTGATGTGCTAATGCGAGGCAGGCAGGCAGGTGGCTGGTGGCATTGTGCACGCGCTTTTTAGGGCTTGCGCTTGCGCAATCACCTAAAAAGCACATGCACTTCATGCAATCGCCAGTGGAATCGCCAGTGGTGGTTAACCACTGGATAAGCCACATTAGAGCTTCGCCAGCTATGCGCATGTGCGCACAGCAGGCGAGCCCTAAAAAGGTGAGCAGCATGGAGGGCTGGAAAGAGAGAAAGAGGTGATTAAAACAAGAAGGATCTTGTATGATAAAAGGAGGGCTGTGAAGAGAACAGTGGTCGACGTGGGAGACTAGGGCAAGATTAAGTCTCCCAGGAAAGGCGGAGACAGATCCAAATTCACTCTTCCATTTAATGTTATCAAGGTTTTCAAAATTGCAATAAAGACCAGGGACCATAGAATTTGGAATTTAAGTTGCGTGGCAAAGTGTCAGGCTAGTGCTAGTTTTGATACTAGCACCGCAACTGGTGGGCCTGATTCGGGCTCTGAGGTGGAAGAGCCTGTTGCACGAGAAAGGGGCTCTGGGCCACTTTACTTGAAAGGTATTTCCCGACGTTTGCACAATTGTGTTTCTTAAAGTGAGCGCTTTCCCATTTGCCATGCACCCCAGTTTTCTCTTTGCCTATGAAATCGCTTTGTTGAGTTCTTCAAAGATCGTAACTGCATTCTCTATTATGTTCTCAGCATTCTTTGCATTCATAGTTAAGTTTCCTTTTATTTTCTTCAAGTTTAGAATGTGTAAGGGGGGAGTAGGGGTGACGTCCTGTGTCATGATACTCTGGAATGTGGGGATGGTTGCTAGGTGGTGGGCTGGAATAGAGACATTTGTCGGTCGGTCTTAGCTTGATGATGGATGGGGTCTCTGTAGCTGTGATACTTAAAAAACCCTTTCTTGACTTCCACTGTATGTTCTACTCTGCTTTCTGGAGGGACACACTTCCACAGAAGTCCATGTTAAATCTAGAAGCGCACAACCCACTGAGCATTCCTGCAGGTGTGGTACTTGATGGCAAAAGTTTATTGTCAGCGGTTTATGCCATAATGCCTAAAACATTAATATTTACAGCACCTAATAAAACAATCACAATTCTTATTCACTTAAAACAACTTAAGCACAGTTGATATAAATACTACATCTTGCGCATCGTCCATGATCTGACGTTAAATGCAAGTGCAAACGGATGACGTACATCACTATTAAAACCAATCAATTAGATAGAGCGGTCATTAGATCTTACAAAGCGTATCAGCTCACAAGCGCGTACCTAGGTGCAGATACCGGCATCTCCGTCTGCTCGTTGCCTACTCAGAGCAAGTAAACCTGCTAGGAAGCCTGAAAGCTGTCTTATAAACAACAGAAATAAAAGAAGAGCACAAGCTTGTGGCGCAGACGTTACCTAGTATGGTAAAAAAAGCGAGATTAACCAAATAATGACAGTTTTGCTGACAGCCCAATGGAAATTAACCCTCAGATATGCGTCAATAGACGGCCAACACCTAAGCGAGCATTTTATAAAGTGCAGGTGCAAGTAGAAATGTGCAACAATACCTCTCGATGCTCTGTTCAGTCAATAAGGGGCTCCAGGTCGTCCATAGTGCCCTAGTGCCTTTAATGCCGGAGTCGAGCCACGCTCCATTTTGTGAGGGCAGATATGTGTCAGTGTTCGATAACCAGATGCCCAAGAGTCCACAGGAGTGAAGAGAAATCCCCTTAACCTCTAAAAAACAACCACATGATTGATGAATAACATACACTCCTATGGACTGTTCTCTAAAAGTATGGGGGAAAAGTCCAAGGAGTGCCCACCACTCTCCCCATACGAGGGGGGGTGGGGGGGTATTGCAGGAGGGTAACAGGTCTGTCTGGTCTCAAGATGCTGAAAGGAAACAATAGGAATATACCAATACACTGTTTTATAAAATTTACCTAGCAGTACATTGACATGTGATTAGCATAGCATTAAACTTACCCCAGGTAGGTCTCGAAATGTCCTTGAAGAGTAGTGTGGGTAATATATTGGACTTAAGGAGATAGGAGTCCTGAGGGACTGGGAAGGGCTACTCAATATCGCACTCACACGACATACAACCATACAGACCAAAAAGAAAGTGCCAAAGGAACAACTCAAGGGTTTTGACTTAGGGAATTGAGGAGCAATGGCCGGCTCTTCTGGGGCACCGAAGAGCGGAGCATCTACTCTCTCAAGAGAGGCGAAGCCCGGCCCAGGACCAAGCGCCAGGCGGAGCAACACTCTCCCACACAGGGATAAAGAACTGAAAATGGGGAAGTCGACTCAAAGAGCCTTTCAAATGTGGTGCATACAGGCACAGCGTACCAATTGCGGAGAAAAACAAACTCGGCTTTCAAGCCTAAACATGCACTGTTCGGTGCGGAGGGTAAAGTGTGACAAAAGACAAAGTTTGGCGTCCAAGCCGAGAAGTGCACAGAGCGAGCGGAAAGAAATAGGGACCCGGTTTCCTAGTTAACCGAGGGCTTGAAAAGGAGGTAGACGGAGAAGTCCGTGCCGATGAAGCTGTCTCGGCAATCTCCCCTAAAGCAATCTTCGGAGAGCGGGGGATTCAGGGTGGAACCAGCAAACAGGCGTCACGCTAGGAGCGATGGCGATTAGCAACAAACAGGAACTGGAAAGGGGGCGTGGTCACGGCAGTAAGCCAAGCGTCTGCTTCACGGTAGAGCGTCCCTTTACGTGATTAAGGGATCGTCTCTAAAGAGCAGTCTATGTTGTTCTATGAGGGAGTGAGGGAAAAGAGACACGGGGTGGTCATGTAAACACATGTCAATGCCTCTCCCGGCTTCTTGCTTGCTCCACATGAATGACCAATATGTCTTTGTAACCAGTTCTAGGGTTGCCTTACTCATCAGTTCCAAGTTATTCTATTGCTCTACCCTACAAGTGGATGTTGAAATGTTCTTAACGTGCTTGAACCAGGGTAAACTATTATAGCATAACAAAACGGTTGGAGTGGGGTCTAAGGGGAAACCATATTTATAGAACCACTAGACAGTCTACACCCCCATATACATGTAGAAACAAACAAACTGACTGTCAGTGGTCTGTAGCGTAAGAGGACTATGTGTTTGGAGAAACAGGAAATTTCACTGAGTACAGGAAATGAATCCCATCAGCCCACCTAACTGGCGGAGCATCATCATCTGGGATTGTTGTGGAAACTCGTATAGATAGGGAGTAACACTTTGTTGAAATAGTGTGTTAATCTCCACTTCACCGAGACCACCAGCGATGGATCCAACCATGGAATGACAGGGAGGGATAGAATGGTGTGGGATATTTAATTGCAGTGAGAAAAATGTGTAAACAATGAGTGTGTAATTTAAAATTGGCTACCGTGACTGCAAGGAATAATTTTAATAGGGAGCAATCAGGTGTCAATATTAAAACAAAGTGTATGACAGTTTGACAAAATAACTGCCGGGGAAAGCTGGTATAATGGTCAACATGTTTCTGCCAATTATTAGGGGTATTCCCTACTGGCTTTCGTCAGGACCTAATAATACACTACTGCAAAGAAAGGAAAACAGTGCAAAACAAAGTATTTACACCAAGATAAATGATGCCGGGTATACTGTTGAGCGTGGAAGATCTCCTACGTCTCTTTATCCGGTTCAAAATCCTATTGGATTCTTTCCTGCAAAATTTACAAGCATAGAACAGTTGTACATGTAACAGACACAGAAAATACAGTTTCTAACCTAATATTAGATGTCACTCTTATGTCTGACTTCTAGAGATAGTCGAATGTAACTCACCCAAAATTCTTTGGGAGTAAGCCCCACCTCTCCTGCCCACTGCTCAGGAAATGGAGGCCCCGCTCTAAATCAGTGAAAAGAATAGAAATAATGATTGGTGGTACGGGTTCTAACTCTAGAGATACCAAAACCCATTTGTTCACTGTATTTACTCAATAGTTTAATAGAACCTTGGCATTTGATTTCTGAAGCACTTCAGACAACGGCATTGAGTGAGCCCACACCCAACGACGACATTGTGTGATAATATTACTCAAGGATTTAGCCAAACTGCCAACTTCAACTCTAACAATTCAAAATCCTAATGCATTTAAGAAAAAAGGCAGGGTAACACTTCAATATAGCACTCTTTAACAACATAAGGTTTAGTCTAAATATTCTGACAACCAAATGACAAGAGAGAACAAAGATCCGCTATAGTTTTGCAGAGTGCCCCATTTTCCTGCTGTCTCTTACCTCTCCGTCGGTACCTCTGGCCTCGTCCTGAGCCAAGAGGGGAGGTACCGACTGGTTGAGGAGGTTCGTTATTTCTAGTCTGTTGTAGCCAATCTCAATGGCTTAACAGAACTCGTGGTAATGCGGACCGCAAAGGGCACCGCGTGTAGAATGCTCCACCCTGGTCCGCTATTTAAACCAGGCGACAGACTAGCATGGGACGTGCTGCGATCGTTGGCTTAGCATTCTTATGAGAAAAGAGCCTCACTAAAGCCCAGTATGCAGACGTCAAGAAAGGAAAATAGTGGACACAAAGCGTCTCTGAAACCCGAAAGTTCATGGGGGTACGTGTACTGCATACCAAGGCTAAGCCGCTTCACTGTTAGAAAAACAGTAAACAGAGCCTGCGACCGCTGATTGGTTAACGCTATGGCCAATGGCGGGTGTCGGCTCAGATATCTCATCTATTTACCTTTTCGGCTCCAAATACGTCATATGGGCTAATGAGATACGGCAGCAGAGAGAGTAGAAATACATGCTGTAGTTTTATCCAGCGCGGAATATTTATAAAAACCATGCCGTTATTGCGATACATAGATTACAAACAACACCAAAAAACAAACGTCCGTTGATTAGGCATTGGCGTAATTAATCGCAGATTGCGGCAAGGAAAATGCAGAAGTCTCTTGAACGAGTCTCAGGCAGCATAATGCAGGCTATTTATGATCTATCAATCATCACTAGACCATGTAGTCTGCTTCACGGTAGAGCGTCCCTTTACGTGATTAAGGGATCGTCTCTAAAGAGCAGTCTATGTTGTTCTATGAGGTAGTGAGGGAAAAGAGACACGGGGTGGCCATGTGAACACATGTCAATGCCTAATTCTCGTAGCTGCTCTCAAACCCCTAACAATATGTCAAAGAACGACCACAGCCCCCAGAGACAAACCGAAAATGGTAAAACCATCACTACAGTTGGTTTATGGTTTGAACCCACTTCCTTCGTTGCTGTGTGTGGCAGGTCTGCATATACAAAGCAACTGCCTGGTAAATCTCCACACGATCAGTTCTATAACATAATGATAGTGCTGCACTGCAGCATCTCAGTTTACGTGCTAGCAAAAGGGGACGTAGGTAGTACCTTCGGATTTTAAGTGACATATCATACAACAGCATAACACGCATAAATGACTCGGGTCCCCCTTATGTTCGGGGGCACGTGTCAGATCCGCCTCCAGGGGCTTTACCCGTGATTTAATAAAGGTCCGCACCTAAGGAGTTCCTAATCTGAACATGAGATATAAAGCCATTTTCTCAGAAGGGAACAGCAAGTCCAAGAACGGCCCCCAGTGACGTTCACATGTTACTTTCTGGTAATTAGTCGGAAGGATGCCTCTCCTGGCTTCTTGCTTGCTCCACATGAATGACCAATATGTCTTTGTAACCAGTTCTAGGGTTGCCTTACTCATCAGTTCCAAGTTATTCTATTGATCTACCCTACAAGTGGATGTTGAAATGTTCTTAACGTGCTTGAACCAGGGTAAACTACTATAGTTCCTGCATCATTGCAGTTCCTGCAGCTCCATTCTATATCAGGCAAGAGCTGGAGTCGACCACACTCGCCCCCGGTGTCTTACGGGGTTGAGATCCTCCAGTGTGGTGAACCTCAGCTCAGCTGTTAATGCTGCCATTGGGGTACCAGGACCCAGGTTCAGTAAACTTCATAAGAAGATGTTTCCCAGTTTATGAAGAGCCTGAACTTTCATAAAATCTTACAGTTAGCACCAGAAGAACAAGCCACCCGTGCGTTTGTCTTGAATGCGTCAGTGCTCCTTTTATTGGTCTCTTGCTGCTTGAGTTAGCAAAATGTAGAATTGTGGCGTCAAGTTTGTTTCCAACTTCGCCCGATGAGTTTTCCAATATAAATGGTCTGCCGGGGTATGTGGGGAGCTTCCAGGGACACCTCAGAGCCTGGTCGATTCTACTTTGGCCTTTTCAGAATCCGGCCTAAAGGTTAGAGAGAATATTTTTCTCCTTTGTCCCGGTCTTGAGTCGTGACTGTAAGAGTTTCCTAAAGATTGCATGATTCTAGAATCGCACCAAGAGTCATTACGGTGTTAAATAACTCTGTTAAAGGCCCTGAAGCACTGAATGTCTGAACTGGCCCTCCCTCCTCTCCTCTGAATCCATGCAATAACGCCTCGCGAAGGTGTGGAGGAGGGAAGCCCATGTCACTGCGCAGTAAATCTCAGCCACAGGAACACCCCTGACAAGTGCTGATGCGGAGGACTCTGCTCTGCGGGACTGAGCGCAGATTCCCTCAGTCAGTTCCTTTGTGATGCACAAGATGATACAATGACATAAGGTCCTCTTCTGGGCAGAGGTACCCTTCTTGCAGCCTCTACAGTCGGCACCTAGGGTCAATATAAATGTAGACTTCCTTTCGGGGCTCTTACTGATGTAATGTCGCCTCCTCTGAGGGTAGAAGGTGGGAAGGGTGACAGATCGCCTCAGATGGAAAGAGGTCACTCCTTGGGAAGGAGGGGCGATGTAGTTCTGAGGAATAATTCCTCCAGGAAGAAGAATGTGAAGGGCGGCAACATGCTCAGTGCCTGTAACTCACTGATGCGCCGCAACGAAGTGATGCTATAAAGAGTACAAAGGTATAGCCAAACTGTTAGACGAGGAACCTGGGGGAACAGCAGATAACAAGCAACAACGCTTCACTGTAGAGTGATTTCTGAAAAATACCAAGAGCGGTCCATTAACAAGAAATGTACAGTTTTAACATTTGCTGACATGACGTGGACAATATGGAAAATACAGTTCAAAAGCAAAGATAGAACAATCACACTTGATTAAATCTATTCACAGAAATTAGCAAATGAAATCATTAATAATCATGAAATAAAGTGCGCAAGAAGTGAATAGATACTCATGTGAATAAAGAAGTGAGGGGTGCATCGAGACAAAGTGAAGACGTATGACTCGACTCCTCGAGTGACTTACAGGCGCTATAGACACTCCATTTCGTTCTATGGTTTGTAAACTGTCTTAGTTCATATTAAGTCTACAGCAAACCATTGTTGTTTGTTGTATATCATCAAAATAATAACCACAAAAAACAGTGTACAGTATCAGTAACCATAGCTAGTAATTATGGAGGGGCTCAGAAATGTGAAAACAAGTCCATTGACGCATAAGCAATGGAATAGGTGCAAAGATATGTGCCAGTCCCCTCAAATATCTATGATTGGAGATTGCATGAGGCATGCTGGACAGCGAATCAAAGTATCCTTCGTCTACTGCTCAACTCTGCAGGACCAGCGACAGAGCACAATGGAAACCTCCTGAAAGGAGAGCCTTCGAAGAGTCCACGTTATGATCAACACGCCAGACGATGTATGATTTTTATCTTCCTGAAGAGACTGACTAGGTGGAGGGGCAACAAGCTGATAAAATTAGATCAACCACCTCCATTGGCAGCTGGAAGGAGCTCCGATGCCCCTTTCAAACTCCAGACAAGGAACACCCTTCCAATCCACATAAAAACATGCCCTTCGCTCCTTCAGTTTAGAAAAAAACTGAAAACGTGGCTATTTAACCAGTAATTTACATCTCCGTACCTCCTGATCAGGGTGAGACAACATTTGCATTTCTAGCGCCGAGACGCCTACGGGTATTTGCAAGCGCTCTATAAATATCATTAATAAGGTGGAGGCTCTGGAGACCGAGGTGCGGGTCCCGTCTCTCTCGATCTCCAGGCATGAAGGTGGAGGCTCTGGAGAACGAGGTGCCTTTCCTGCCCCCTCTCGATCTCCAGACTTTCCAATTGGGAAAGAAGGTCCACTAGAGGCAGATGTGGCAGGTGGCACATGGAGAGGCGCAGGCAGGCCATGTACCACGCCCTTCTGACCAGTGATGGGTAGTAAGAATTGCTTCAGAACAGTCATGGGGAATATTCCTGAGAGCGGGAGGGATTAAGGATATGGGAAGAAAGGTGTAGTGGAGCGGAAAACCCCACCTCAACCGAAATGTGTTCCCCAACATTTTCCACAGTGTAAACTGAAGGACACGTAATAGTGGACAATGGGCGTTATCACAAGTTGCAAATCGGGGTCCCACAGGGCTAACATGTTCTACACCAGAATCCAAAAAAAGATGCAGTTCGTGCCTGGCAAGATGAAGCCAACTCAAGCTGAGAGCTGACCAGATGGTTGGCACCTAGCCAGGTCCCATGCTGGTGCACGTAGAACCCAGAGACTGGCACTTTTGCGGCGCCGGAACTTCACTTTTTTTAAGCTCCAGTGGCGCAATGTGCCACTGCATATTTATAAGGCCACGTGAAGCCACTTTACATGGCTTTTCATGGCCTTATAAATATGTGCCCCTTTCACGCAGAACACTGCATGAAACGGATGATCCATAGTTGTTACTGTGGGTGGCATTAGGGAGGCACAACCAGAAGATGTATTTTTTATTTCTCCTCGGGCTTTCCTTTTTCTATTTGTGCTGCATTCTGCTACACACCTATAGTAATAGGAAATCGCCTCTTGTGATTGACTTTGTGCAGGAGCCTACAATCAATCAACCCTGCATCGCAGGCACCCTTGCATTACACCTGCGCTGGGGAAAAGGACAGGAATGCGCTGAATCACATAGATATGGTGCATTCCTACCCTTTTGTTCTGACGTAGGACAGTGTAGCAAGATTCCTTGTGGTGCTGCCCTACCCAAAACCTCATAAATGAGGCCCAGAGTCTCTGGGCTTCCTGACTGAGGAGTAGAGACCTCCAGCAGGAAGACATTGGATTGACTGAATCCAGTCAAGCGTGAACTAGAAAAAGAAGAGATCACATTCTTTGGCCACATCTACACCGACACAAGATATTTGGAAGAAAGAACCAGACCACCCGTAGGATCATGAGACCACCATGAGCCAGACCACCGGTTGGATCATTAGACCACCATGAACCAGACCAGATTACCCCCTCCCGTAGGATCATGAGGCCACCATGAGCCAGACCTGATTACCCCCCACCCGTAGGATCATGAGACCAAAATGAGCCAGACCTGATTACCCCCCCACCCGTAGGATCATCAGACCACCATAGCGTTTGAGCAAGAAGCAACAGCTAAGACGAAGACATTCGCTGTATCAGAAGTCCACAGAGATGGGTCGAGGAGATGTGGTCATGGAGTGACTCGCGTGTATTCTCTTCCTCAAGCATTCTCTTTTTCGTGTTTTCTTTTCTTTCATTCTTCTCCTTCCTGTCTGATTTTCTTCCCCTCACCCCACCTGATGGCCCAAAATTCTTTCATTTGTCAACCAAGCGGTAAGATGTAGATTAGAGCTTAGTTTGAGCCGGTGGTCGGAGGTGGGGCCCTTCAGCACTCTCTTTTTGGGGGCTGGCACTTATTTTTCCTCATCAGACTTTTACCCATCAATCCATCCATCTATCTACCCATCCATCCACCCACACATCCTTCCACTCACCCATCCATCCCCCAACACACATCCATCCGCCCATCCACCATCCATCCATCTACCCACCCATCCACCAACCCATCGATCCACCCACCCAACCATCCAACCACCCACTGACACTTCCATTCACACATCCATCCACCCATCCATCCATCCACCCACCCATCCATCCACCCACCGACACATCCATCCACCCACCCATCCATCCATCCACCCACCCATCCATCCACCCACCCAACCATCCATTCACCCACCCACACAGCCACTGACCCATCCATCTAACCATCCATCCATCTACTCATCCATCCACCCTGACACATCCATTTCACCAATCCATCCACCCACTGACACATCTACCCACCCATCCATCCATCTCCACTTCTTTCCTCCATCTCTGACCGCCTTGGCAAAGTGGGCTCTGGCCCCGGGCCCGGCCTTTTAGGGGCCCCTGATAGACCTGGCTCTGTTCTCCACACAGCCCTGCCCTGATGACCTTGAATGGTTTTTAAACACAGTTTGTTTTCATATATTTGTATTACAGGTGGGTGGCAGGGATTGTGTGCAGTGTCAGTGAGCTGGTGCTGGGTCATTGGACACACTTTAGAGTCTGGAGCAGTCTGATTGGATCAGGAACCCACAACTGGTCTGTGCAGGGGCCCCAAAATGTTTGGTCCAGGGCCCTCACAATCCTTAAGATATACCAGCCTCCCCTCCTCTTCCTCTCTTTCCATCCATCTAATTTCTACCTCCCACCCCCAGAAGAGAAGCAGAGGGCCCCCTCCCAGAAGCAGAGGGGCCCCTCCTATAAGCAGAAGCAGAGGGGCCCCTGCCATATGGAGAAGCAGAGGGGCCCCTCCTATCCTTCTACAGGGGTCCCCAGGGGGAGGCAGCAGCAGTCGCCCAGGGAAGGGATTATTCTGTCATTATTTTAGGATCTTTATAAAGCGTGAACGAGGGGGGGGGGGGCCAAGGCGCCTCGGATTAAACATTTATTATCACAAGTTGTGACAAGAAGAGATACACACAGTATAACACCCCCAGAGGGACAGACATCAGGAGTGGGGTACAGTGGGGTGCAGTGTCAGCTGCACAAGACACGATCATCAACACAAGTCAGAAATACCCCAGAGATCTACCCCCTCCGGAGAGGACATTTCATGGTTAAAAGTCACTTTTTGGGGACGGATCATTGAGGGGTGTTGGGGGGGGGGGCAGCAGCATCACCGGAGCCAGGCCCCGGGGCTGAAAGATGGAAATGGATCAGGACATTTCCTTCATTTCCCTCATTCTGAGTGATGAACACGTGCCTCGTGTGTAGCACCTCGTGTCTGGTGTGTGGTATTAAAGCGCCTCGGTCCGAGCCACAGTCCTGCCCCGGGGGGCGCCTCTGGGCAGGTCCAGGGGAGCAGTGTCTCTCTTCGGGGCCTGTGGATAGCGCCCCAAGGCTCAGGGCGGAGTCAGACGCGCTGTATGGTGTGGAATGAACTCTGGGCTCCTCTGTCCTTAATGAGAATCCTTCACAGAGAGGCCTGTCCAAGGGTGCAGAGGAGGAGAGGCCTGTCCAGAGGTGCAGGGGAGGAGAGGCTTGTCCAGAGGAGGGGTAGAGGAGGAGAGGCCTGTCCAGGGCTCAGAGGAGATGAGGCCTGTCCAGGGGGGCAGAGGAGGAGAGGCCTGTCCAGAGGAGGGGCAGAGGAGTTGAGGCCTGTCCAGGGGGGCAGAGGAGGAGAGGCCTGTCCAGGGGGGCAGAGGAGGAGAGGCCTGTCCAGAGGAGGGGCAGAGGAGGTGAGGCCTGTCCAGGGGTGCAGAGGAGGTGAGGCCTGTCCAGGGGTGCAGAGGAGGTGAGGCCTGTCCAGGGGTCAGAGGAGGTGAGGCCTGTCCAGGGGTGCAGAGGAAGTGAGGCCTGTCCAGCGGTCAGAGGAGGTGAGGCCTGTCAGGGGTCAAAGGAGGTGAGACCTGTCCAGGGGTGCAGAGGAGATGAGGCCTGTCCAGGGGTCCGAGGAGGTGAGGCCTCTCCAGGGGTCAGAGGAGGTGAGGCCTGTCCAGGGGTGCAGAGGAAGTGAGGCCTGTCCAGGGGTGCAGAAGAGGTGAGGCCTGTCCAGGGGTGCAGAGGGGGTGAGGCCTGTCCAGGGGTGCAGAGGGGGTGAGGCCTGTCCAGGGGTGCAGAGGAAGTGGGGCCTCTCCAGGGGTGCAGATGAGGTGAGGCCTGTCCTGTGTTTGGGTGGTTCATAGAAGGTGGGGCCTGTCCAGGAGGGATGCAGTGGAGATGAGGCATGTTCGTCCAGGCGGGGTGGTCGAGAGCTGAGTTTAAGTTTGTTAATTGTTGTCCCAAGAGATTTGTGGAATGAGTGTAAGTTGCTTGTAAACTGGCCAATTGAGGAGCCACAGAGTGAAGCGCCTCAGAATACTTTGTTATATATACAAGAGATTAATGCAGATTTACAGACAATATTGCAAAGTCGAAGACCGGGTAAAAGAGGGCGCATCTTTTAGCTATGCATCCAGATGTTAGTGCTTAATGTGAGGGGCTGCAGACTAATATTCTGGATGAGATTTTGTTGTAACCAAAGTACTCTAGTGACAATTCTATTACTAAGCAGAAGAAGATCAAAATAAAAATAATGATGGCTCAGTCAAACATTACCCAGAAGGGTGACAAAAGTGGTTCTCACCGATTGTATTCTCGTTTTGATTCTGGGTTTGTTGCTGGTGTGAATTTGGATATGCACGGCGTTGGTGTGCAGAGTAATGATGTTCAGTATGTGCAAGGAGGAAATGTTGTTCCTCTGGGTCAGGGCCGGACTGAGAACCCAAACCAGGCCTGACAATTTTGATGGACCAGCCCCCTGCCTCTTTTGTTGCTGGAGGCGATATAACAGCACCACAGCAAAACCGCCCCCAGTAAGAAATATGTTTCCCAGCATTGAAGAATCGGCCCCCACTCTTTCAGCCTCCCGGGGAACCACTGGAAGCCCGTTAGGGCCAGTCCGGCCCTGCTCAGGATATAGGTTTTACTGACAGTGGCAATTTAAATACTTCAAACACTAATAGTGTGCAGAATCAGACATGATCCTTGTGATGTTTGCAGGAACCTGGGAAAATGGAACATGAATCAGATGACACAGAATGGGATGTCACAGTCAGTGGTCCCAGCCCAACTGGCCTGTGTGCCGAGCATGGAGAATCAAAGTCAGATAATTGGAACATGCCTTCAGTCCCGATGGCCCCACAGCCCAGTGCAGAATAGAACGCTAAATTCTCAACAAATGTAAGATTTCAACAAAATCCTATAGTGATTAATAAGGATTTTCCACAACTTGCATCTACACTAGGAGTTTCTACTGGACTGAATCAGACACAATGACGGTGCCTGAGATGGAAGAAGGATTGTGTGCTTGGTGCAGTCCTAGAGGTCACCCAGAGGGCCCTTTTGTAGAATAAGTAAATGGGAATCCAGCATCTCTTTTAATCAATAAATGTGCCTCCCGTTCCACAGTCAGACTGACGGGAGCTCCCAACCCACCCCTCTTGGGAAACAAATCCAACTTGTAGGCATTTCTAATAAACAACTAATAAGCTGTCAGCAAATGTTCCCATACAAATTGGGTCATTGATGAATGGCCACAAACTTAAACTGTGATTAAGATCCAGTTATTATGTTAGGGAATAACCTTGTAAAATGATTGGTGGCTTTTAGGTGAAGAGTCACAATTCATTATTCATTTCGTGGGTGTGGTTTATTAAATTACATTTTGTTGTGCCATGTTTTCATGAACATTCATTGATTGCTGTCATTTTTACCTCATCATGAACCATGTTAATAATGTGTTCTCTCTGTCTAAAAACGTAAGAACGTTTCCTTGATTTTTAACTAAGCAGGTTCTAGTCAGTTTGCTATTTGATATTATAAAAAAAGTTTTCTTATTTCTTAGCACACATTTGTTGTGGTGGTTTGTCTATTGACTTTACAGCTAGAGCTATTTCTGAGTCTGTCTTTTGATATACTTTAGAGGTTACCTTTATGTGATCCTCCTGCAAATATTATGATAATTATTTCTCTGATTGAGTAACCATGTTTATGCCTTCAGTAACTATTTGAAACCTTTATTATAGCTTTGTAGCTTGTTGTAGCTCCAAAGGCAAGTGTCTTTACCAAGGGAACGGTCCTTTAATGGGCAGTATTACCTGCTACGGCTGACTATAAGGTCATTACACTTTTTGACCTATGAGGGCAGAATGTGTTACTTAATAAAACAACGGTGTCCCAGAGACCCAGGGGGTTGAAACACCTCCGGTACTCCGAACTGCTGTAAGCGTGAATGTTGAACAGTTAACAGCCGCATGCAGGATCACAGGGGTTAATTGTTGAACAATCACAGCAATCGCTGTGAAAGGTGGCTGAAGTCATCCCCTGGTTCGCCCTGGGCTTGGCTAAACTGCTTTTCATCATTCAGGTGAGTCGGGAGATACGGGAGATGAGCAGAACCCCCCCTCCTTCTGAGATGCCAGTGACACTGCGAGCTACGGGAGGAGGAAGGGGGGAGGCTCCTGTGTGCCCTGCTGCAGGCTCTATCTTCTGCCTTCTCCTGTCCAATCCATAGAGAGAGAGGCTGTGTATTAGGACATTGTAATGTTGAGAGCAGCGGGCCTATATCAGGTTGTATAGGCTGCTGCTGCTTTGTTGTCTTCAATGGAGATCTAAACATTTCAATGTTCCAAGCTTTGTCTCGTGAAGGATTTATTTATGCTGACCCTCCGCATCATCCCTTCAGATAAGTTATAGATAAAAAGCGCCAACCCATTGATGCTTTGTTACTTCCATTGCTTGGCATTCAAACTCTGCATCAGTTTGACCTTGAATTGCAGTTGCTCAGAGAGCATGGTTTGTATAAATATAAGAGTCTGGTTGATTTATGAAGTGTGGACAGAATTATGTTCAAGGACTTTAACATACCTTTGCAAACCAGATTGTTTTGATTTGCAAGTTTCATGGTCTGTAAATGGAAAGATGGGGGTTATGAAGAAGTGGACTGTGTTGTTGGGGTTTGTTCTCTGAGACTGTGGGTGCACTCCATATTCACAGAGACCTTTTCTAGCAAGGGATCATGGTTCTTGGTGAACCAAAAAAGTATTTATTCATACCCATATTTGCTTCGCAATGGCCTCCTGAGAACAAGAGATTCTTTTGTGTTGTAAGTTCAGGACGGTTATTTGTAAAATGTGATGAAGTGTGATAGTCGTCTGATGCAAAACTATTTCTTTAATTCCTTTCAAGGTATTCCAGGATGACCAGGCAGTGCAGCGTGGCTGCCACCCTTGGAGGAACAAAATATAATATAACTGTCAGGTAAAGATTCCTATAACTCTTAAGTTTCCTCTTCCCCGGTTTCTTCTTTCTCTATTCTCTTTCTTGATCTCTGTTTTGTTTTTGTCTCTTCAGCTTCAACATTTGACTCCCTCTGTGCACTATTCTTGTTGTTATCAAACTTCTGATAATAATATGATGGAGCCATATTCCTCCTGGAAATGTTGGGGGTGTAGTGCAGGTCCGATTCCTTTTTAGGTTGGTTTTGCCCAGCAGTTCCTTAACTATTGGCACATTTGTCTCCTCCTCTACACCACGTGATACTCTCCCCCCTCTGACTGTTCTTTCGGCGTCTTTTCTCTCTTGATCTAACTTCCATCTCTTTATGTCCTCCTAAACTATCCTTTTCTGTCTTATCTACTACAAGCAAAAGACACAGTATATGTGTGTGAAGACACATGCACACAAGGCTTGCTTTAGGGTGATGCAACCGGTGGAGCTGCACCTAGTGCTGACCTTGGGGGCACTGTCTTTAGAAGTAACTTATGGGTTTACAAGCATCTGCTGCACAGTTTCCTGCGCAGGAACATGTGGTGAGAGTGGAAGATAGCCTTTTATCTCTTTCTTCTGTTTTGTGTTTTTCTTTTCTAGACCCTTTTTTTTTCATTTACTGTTGTGCTGTTTTTTTCTCTTTTTCAGGTGTTGCAGTGCCTGGGTCCTGTCGGAGGAGTGTGATGAGTTCTGGGCACCAAGTAAGTCCTTATCATCCGCACAATTTTAAATAGTGAATTCCACTGAGCTAACTGGACACAGCGTCAGCCTACAGTGGCATTTAAAGAAGTGATTACAACAAAGCTAATTCCTTTCTTCAATAAAATGTCCCTTCCTAGAGCACTGGAAAAAGGAATAGATTAACAGTCTAGGTGGACAGGAGATAATTCATTAAAAGTATTACAAATATCTCATTGTGATGCCAGCCTTTGCCACAGAAATTGTAACTTGATAGTGTTGGCTGCTGCTGAGAATCTGTGTCACAATATATGTGCAACTTGTGTTTCTTTCTTAAATAGTAATTACGTTTTCTCTCACATCCATGAGCTCCAGTGATCCGAAGCTCCCGATTTACAGTGTCCCGAGCTGTTTCACGACTATCAGAAATGATACTCAACTGATTTCCTGGCTTGTTTTTGTCAATATATTCTTTGTGCAAAGTATAAGGTCATAAATATTTTTTCTTTGTGTTCATTTACAATTTCTGACTCCGTTTCTACAGGTGACTGAAGCATGAACAGAAAAAAGAAGGTTTAAATTTAGAGAAACACAAGGAAAGTTAAAAACATTCTTGAGCTCTTGAGAAGAAACACATTCTATGTACCAGGAATGGTGAGGATGTTGGAGCGGAAGAAACTGGTGAATGTGAAAGTTGTCAAATCCCTAAAGGAAAATGACCATAAATGTTTAGCAAGTGTCAGTAACTGAGATTGAGGAGAACATTGGCCACAATTGATGCCCACGCAGTGCGCATGGGAATACTCAGTGTTGTAAATTCTGTTTGATGGTTTATGAGAAATTCTTTGGAGACGCAAACCCTCCACAACAGATCAGCATCCGTAGACGTGTTGTGATGTGACAGAACCGTCAAAAAGACTAATATCCTCGGTTTACAAGAGCAAGCTTTTGTCTCTGTCTCCTGAAGATGAGAGGAGAGAAAAGGTTGTTTAAAAGAAAGTCATTGTAAATACGCTTTCTCAGATGTCAATTCACCAAAGATGCTGGCTTACCATTTCCAATATAGGAAGATTTTCCCCCACCAACTCTGTCTCTTGAGGTTGATCCCAGTGTTTTCAAAGGGTCCTGTAACTCCAAAGTGGATCATGTACCTGTCTTAGTCACTGAGCAAAAAAGCATATACTAACAGAAAGTATAAAAGGGACCAGTGTTACGCTATTGATAATTCATAACCCACCCTGGCATGCCCTAAGCATCTGTCATTACTTGTATGAAAAAACATACCTAACAGTCAAACACTAAAGCCCAAAGACCTTATCAGTGCTTTTAAAACTCCTAAATCAAATGTGATAAACTAAAATCACTAAATGAGAATAATTAAACTTGAGAGAATTCACCCAGGCATAACTTGGAGAAAATGAATCCATGAGAGGTCTCTTAATCAATACAAGGGGCTCCTCAGTGAAAGTTAATAAGACAAGTTAGATAGGTGCCTTTAAAGGTAGGAAAATGATCTCCAGGTAAAAACTATAATTAGTTAAAATACATATGTTAAGAAGAGCATCTGAAATGTATTTTAGAAGTTAATGCTGAGTTGTAACATAAACAAGTACACAATCTGAAATCAAATTTAGTCTTAAGATGGCATGTACACAGGAACAAACCCAACTTGGAGAAACAAACAACTCTAATAAGAGCAATCAATGTGACAACAGCTTTAGTCATCAATCCCACCTCACTAAACATGAGAAAACTATCGTTGGACGAAAACCCTATCAGTGTCCCGAATGCCAGAAAGTCTTCAATCACAAATCCAGCCTTACGGTACATGAAAGAACCCACACTGGGCTTAAACCGTATCAGTGCTCTGAATGCTGTAAAAGCTTCAGTACCAAATCCAATCTCACTTCACATGAAAGAACCCACACTGGGCATAAACCGTATCAGTGCTCCACATGCCAAAAAAGCTTCAGTTTTAGTTGCAGTCTGATTCACCATCAGGGAACTCACACTGGCCAAAAACCTTATCAGTGCTCTGAGTGCCAGAAAAGCTTCAATCGTAAATCCAGACTTACTGCACATGAAAGAACCCACACTGGACAAAAACCTTATCAGTGCTCTGAATGCTATAAAAGCTTCAGTCATAAAGCCAGCCTTACTGTACATGAAAGGACCCACACTGGACAAAAACCTTATCAATGCTCTGAATGCTATAAAAGCTTCAGTCAAAAATACATCCTTACTGCACATGAAAGAACCCACACTGGGCAGAAACCGTATCAGTGTTCTGAATGCCAAAAAGGTTTCTATCACAAATCCGGTTTAACTCAACATGAGAGAATCCATACTGGGCTCAAACCCTATCAGTGCTCTGAATGCCAGAAAAGCTTCAGTCGGAAAATAACTCTCACTCACCATGAGAGAACTCACACTGGGCAAAAACCTTATCAGTGCTCTGAATGCTGTAAAAGCTTCAGTCATAAATCCAGCCTTACTGCACATGAAAGGACCCACACTGGACAAAAACCTTATCAGTGCTCTGAATGCTGTAAAAGCTTCAGTCAGAAATACAACCTTACTGTACATGAAACAACCCACACTGGGCATAAACGGTATCAGTGTTCTGAATGCCAAAAAGGTTTCTATCACAAATCCGGTTTAACTCTACATGAGAGAATCCATACTGGGCTCAAACAGTATCAGTGCTCTGAATGCCAAAAAAGCTTTGGTCAGAAATCCAACCTTACTGTGCATGAAAGGACCCACACTGGGCATAAACCATATCAGTGCCCTGAATGCCACAAAAGCTTCAGATTGAAAACAACTCTCACTAGACATGAGAGAACTCACACTGGGGAAAAACTTTCTTAGCTCTCTGAATGCTGGAAAAGTTTCAGTCGGAAATCTAGTCCCACTCAACCTGTGAGAACTTACCTGGAAAAATCCTTGTAATTGTTCTAAATGCCAGGGAAGGGTCTGCTGGAGATTCAGTTTCATTCAACAAGAGAGAACCCACAACGTGAAAGAAAATGACCCGTGCTCTCAATGTGACAAAAACCTCAGCTGTAAATGTAACTTTCCACATAAGAGAGACAATGTGGGAGAATAAAAGGTGCTCACTGTCAACCCTGAGGAGGAGCTTTCAGCATCGCAAAACATTTACATGAAGCAGCCACAAAGACATCAATCCATTGATTGTCCAACAAACTGTCTACTGAGAACAGCGCACAGCGAGGGATGGAAATGCTTGAATTAACCTCATTCTTTTGTAACTATTTGTGGCCTCATTCCATTCAGTGTGTTTTGTTCCCTGAGTGTTTATATGCAGTGGCTCTGACCCACAAAGGCCATTCGATCCTGAACTTTGAGGCCACGCTGCTAGGATCTGGAATGCAAGTAACTTCAAACTGTTTCCAGTGTTAACGAGCCTCACCAGGGGGCTGCAGCAGAAGTCCCTTTGTCGTAGGTCTCTATGGGACCAATATCTGTTCATGTCTGTACCACGTAGGGCTGATCATTGAGAAAAACTAAAAGTGATGGGTGGACTGGTAGTTAATCTTGGCAACATCCCGCCACATCATTTTCTATTCTCCGTGCCACTAAAGACAAGGCCAACCATATGCGAACCATTCGTGGCCCCACCCTAAATAGTCCTAATGATTTCTGTTCTAATGGGACATGGCCTCGTATTACAAAGATCCACACGAGTGGCCTCTTTCCATCTTCTTTTTGTTTCAAATGGAACCTGCTATCCCTTTAACCATGCCTCAGGCCTGCCACGTTCCATGCTTTGGCTCTTATCATCAACCTTGAACCATCTACATAACTTGGAAGCTCCAAAGACTTTGCAGCTGTTGTAATTGCTTGAAGTTTCACACATTTTGATTGCCGTGGATTCAGGTTCAACTTGATGACCCAACTCTACTCTGTGGGAATTTTGCACTTCAAGCCACTTCTGTGCAGCTCATCACCTTCTGAGACTGATTCAGCCAAAAACCTCGCATCAAATTCCAGTGTTAATCATCACCAGAGACTAAACTTATCTTTGCCCTCTCGAGCATAGCTGCCGAAGTCAACTACAATTTTGTAGGTGACTTCCTGATTGATTCCGTGGATCTGCTTGTTTTTTATTCATTTACCTTTTTGTTTTGTTTTGACAGTTGTTTTTGCTAATTAATGATCCTTACATCACAGCCCACCTTTAGATTTTGCTTCTGAATAATTATTAAATTTTCTTTTTGATCTAAACGTGGTTTGAATCTTAAAGTTCTTTGTCCATTTTTAATAAACTGTATTGAAATGTGTGACTTCCACTGTTTTGCTCTACCTACGCACCATGCTCCCATCTTTTCTAGTGCGGAGGATAATGTGAGAACTGTAACAAGATCACAATCAAGGGCTGTATTGAGAAATAATCGTCTTCCAAGTCACACAGTGGTTTGTAGTTCTTTATTTGTCTTTTATATGTACATCCCCCCATTCCCTTCCAAGGTAGAGTATAGTTTGCGAAGCACGACTCTCTTGTGGCCCGCTCCCCAGATTAAGTCCATAAGAACAGAAACAGAGTCCAATGTCCTGCAGAAGCGCCGAGGCGGGTAAACTAGAGGTGTCGAAAATCAGTATAAATGTATTAACAGCATTTTTGCAACTTCCACTCTACCCATGGGTCGATAGTGGCAGGGAGCCCCAAAACGACAGGGAGCTGCTAACATTGGACATCACCTAAATTGCCCTGTATAAGTTCATCATCGGTGTGGTACGTTCACCCCTAAATACCTGAAAATGTCAGGGTGCCACCCCAGTGCTAATTGGGGCAGCACTTCCTGTTCTAAGTTGTGAGTTTGCACATTGAATATAAGTTGGATTTGGTCCAATTTAGCCTCAGTCCAGAAGTCCTACCAAAAACGTCTAGAACATCCATCACCTGTGGTAGATCGCCTGCACATTCCTGAGGTACACAAATGCATCATCAGCATACATTGATATGGCCTCTCAATTTGGCCCACTACGTATACTGACTGCTGTGTCCTGCGAACGAAACAGGCCAGCGAACAGGTCCATGACTAAGGGTGGTGTCTCAGCTTGAGTATGGCTCTTACTGCGGTGCCACTCAGATGTTGCTGAGGAGGATGTGGGCGGTACCACTACACTACTGGGGACAGGTCTAGAAATGCCTCCCTCTTCTTCACCTTCCACCACAATAATATCGTCCCCTGATTCTTCATGCCCAACTTCAATTGGTTGAGTTGGGGTAGTTTTACTTAACGAAAGTGCTTATGTGCGTGAAACTAGGTTCTTAAATACTGCACTGGATAAATCTCCTCTACACCAACACGCTGGCCCGCATCCGGACAGGCAGAGATCTCAGTTACTTTTGAAGCATGAGCCTAAGTGGGTTAATGAAAACAACAGCACCACAAAGGAAAGTAATCCATCCTACCATTAACAGCATGCTTAGGTTGGAGGGGCAGTTCCAACGCAACCACCCAAAGGCACGGTTGTACAATGTGAAGCTTGCTAAAAGGTTAGCAATGGACCTTCTCCCTTTTTCATTTATGGAAGGGGTGGGTTTCCTTAAATTTGTGTCAGCCATCTCCCCTAAATGGAAGGTACCCAGCCGGTCCTATTTCGCAAGAAACCTGTGGAAAAGTCCCGAACTATGAAACATCCAAGTGGGTGAATCCTGGTCAGTTCTATCCAAAATCCATCCTCACAATCTGTATTTCATACAGAAATTTTCAATATATAATCACACTTCAAACTCCACTCCTGAATTAATGCAAGCACTCTCGCAATCACGCTGTGTATACATAATACATAAATACCATCTGGGACACTCACCCAAAGCAAATATTATGCAACTCCGTGTTTAAATATTAGATTGTGCATGAGTCAGGCTCCCACTCAAACCCGCTTTAAAAGAGACCAGCCAATGCAATAATAAAATACATTAACACAACCAAGATTCTCCAAGATGAATAATCCCTGAAGTTAAAACAAACTGCATATCCATCGCCCTGACAGCCTAGTAATGCTGCATCTGTGTGGCGTGCTGGATTGTAAATGCCATTTTTGTATTGTGTGTCTTAAGACCATCCATGTCTGTGACTAGTGTTGCCATCTCAGCTGGTTTTAGGTGTCAACCCTGTCTGTAACATCTAAAAATCTAAAACCCCAGGTCTTTACAGGTATAAATGCTTGCTTATGTGAAATATTCAATGCTGGAGCCTGGAGGAAGCTGTTCCATCAGCGGCCACCAGAGGGCGCTCCTCGCCTGCTGATGAAACCCACTGAACTGCATATTGGATGAAAGGAGAACGGTTTCCTCTTCCGGGTCAGCGGTGGCAAAAACAGCACCTGCAGCGATGCTGACATCACTTCCGGCCTCTCCTTGTTTGTTCAGCCTGCTTCAGAGCTGGAAAGGCACCCCTGTCTGGTGGGCAGTTACCTTCATCTTCCGACCCTCTCAGACCCCAGGTCTGCCCCCCCCCTCAGATCCCAAATCAGCCCCCTCCCAGACCTCATATCTGCCCCTCCCCCCAAGCCCCAGGGGGAGGGGAGAGCCTGGACAGGTTTCTGCTCAGGTCTCTGCTCAGGTAGGAGATTGTCAGCACCTTCTGCTGTGTTTGTAGAAATGGACTGAATAATCCTGGAGGGAATCTCTGCAGGAGCCGGGCTGAGCTGGGCTCTTCTATCCGGGGGCTCCTGGGGCTGAGCTGGGCTCTTCTATCCGTATCGGTATTTCTGTCTTGAGTTCCACCTGGCAGGATCACCTGATCCACCTTGGGAAGGTTTTAAAAGCCCTGCAAACTGCAGTCCTAACCATCAAGGCATCCAAATGCCAGCTAGGGCATCTGTGGTGTACTAGGGCCACCTTGTTGGTGGAGGCCAGGTACAACCCTTAGAGCCCAAGAGCCAGGTTATCCTGGACTGGGCATCTCCAACAATCCAGGCCCAAGTCAGGGCATTCCTTGGCTTGACTGGATACTACAGGAGGGTTGTGAAGGGTTATGGGTCCATTGTGGCTCCCCTCACAGAACCCACCTCCAAGTAAATGCCCATAAAGGTAAACTGGACAGTTATTTTTCAAAAGGCTTTAGACACCCTGAAAGAAGCAATGGGCTCCTTCTAATCAGGTACCCAGGGCCTATGTTTCTTCCCTAAAACTGTTTTGAAGCCTTACCCCAATTGGCATCTCTGGCCACATGTCAGCCCCTTGTAAATGGTACCACAGGTACCAGGGCACTGTGACCAGAAAAGGCCCCTAAGGGCTGCAGCACTTATTGTGCCACCCTTATTATTATTATTATTATTATTATTATATTTCTTATATAGCGCCAGAATCGACCCCCGAGGGGGTATCTCCGCGCTTGCCTTGGGAACCCGTCCTGGCTTTTCCCTGTGAGATAGCCCCTACAGGGCATCCCCAAGGTGAAAGCCAGGCATCCCGCCGCGGGGGGCCGTTGTGGAGATTAAGCAAGCTTAATGCCCAGAGTTGCAGAGTGTGAACCCATGATTAGGTCAGGCACCGAAGCGAGAATTATCGAGTCCGTGGACATTTGAGCTCAACACCCTGCCGCGTCGGGAATCGAACCCTGGTCCCGGATCTGATCTCTGCTTCAGGGTCTGCCTGCTCTAACCAGTGAGCCACACTTCTCCACAGAGGACCTTCTCCTTAGAGGACCTATACCCTGACACTCACACACTGCCCTTGCAGGCTACATGTCTTGGTGCAGAACAAAGTGAAAAGTCGACATGGCACACATCCCTGTATGCCATGCCCACAAACCACTGCCCTGGCATACATCAGTCACCCCTCTAGCTGGCTGCTCTATGCCAGCGGTGAGGATACAAGTGCATGAGCCCTGTGCCCCTACAGTACCCAGTGCCATTAAGAGTATATGGTGCTGGGAGTTTGTCATCATGAAATCTACAACACCATAATGGATACACTAAAGACTGAGAGGTTTGTTACCAAACTTCTCAGCACATAAAACCCACACTGATGCCAGTGTGGGATTTAATGTAAAATGCACCAAAGAGGGAATCCTAGAGATGCCCCTGAAACTCAACCAACTCCTAGTGATCTGACTGAGTGGCTGCTTAGGCTGCCACCAACTGACATGTTTCGGGACCCCTGGGTCGAAAGCTTGCTGCTCTCGGGGACCTGAAACAATGCACATCCTGGGACGAGGTACCAAGCCTCCTCCTCCAGGATGGGCAGGGTTCACGAAGGAGAAGATTCAAAGGCATATCGCCTTTGTGAGCCTCTCCAGACAATTTGCTGCTTTCAGCAACTGGTCCCTAGTGGTTCTACCCCCCACTTTGGGCAGGAAAAACAAGTGAGGAAGAGGGGTGTTGCCAACTCCACCTCTCAGGTGGGGGAAGCGGGTTGAAGCACGGCCTCGAGTCCCCGCCATCTTGAGGATGGGGGACCCAGCCAACCAGGGACAGGCTCCTGCCCCCTACCACTGGAGAGTGGCAGAATAGGGGGTATACCCACCCCAGGGAATGGACCCATTGGTCCATGCCCTTTACCTACCTGTAATATCCCTAAATCTAGTATTTAGGGGGCACCCTGAATCTTGCTTCCTCAGATCTGGAAATGACAAGAAAAGAAGATAAGAAGAAGGACCGAAGAGCCGTGCAGAACTAACAAGAGGACAGCGCCCACTAACTTGGGCCCAGTCCTACAGGCCTGCCTCCCCTCGAACCTGCTCCTGTGAAATCCCGGTGTGTCCTGCAGCCAGCAACCTCAAAAACCACAGAGGACCTGCCTGCCTTCACTTTAAAGACTGAATCTCCTGTGAACACCGGATTTGTTCAAACAGCAACCCCTGGCAGCAGTCAGGGACCGTAAATACAGCCCACTCTGCACCCGCCGAACCAGGCCCGAACTCGAGTGGAAATATACCACAAGGAGGTCACCCCGGTAATCCTGACCCGAGATCCGGTGACCCCTGACCTGCCTCAAGCCTCCAGCTGACGAATGCAGCCTAAATCCAGAAGGCCCCCTTAAACGCGACCAGGAGCTGGTAAGAAGATCCGACCCCAGAAGTCACCCCTGCACCCGACGCCCCGTGGCCTTGTGTGCCCAAACCGACGGTGCCTAACCAATCCTTAACTTCCCAACTTACCTCTCCCAGTGGTGGACGCACCCAGAAGTCCTTCGTCTCCCTGCCTGAGGTTCTCCATAGAAAAAACAGGGCGCCCAATGTCTAATCAGCACTCTGCACCCGGCTGCCCCAATGCCGCTGAGGGTGCACCTTTTGTGCTACTTTCTTTCCCCACTTGCCCTGACCATAACCCTAGGAGCTTTCCTCTCTCAACCCAGTGACCTGCTAGCCAGCAGCCACCATCCGGAGACCCCCTGTCCCCCTTAGGATAACAGTGGGCCTCAACACTCTGCACCCCGCCGCCCCAGTGCCGCTGAGGGTGTAAGAACAGTGCAACACTGACCCTAGGGGACCCCTGCGTCTAACCCCAGAATCTTAACTCCCACAGTCAATTACTTACCTATGGACTGTTAACCTGTTTTCTCTCCATAGGATAACATTGACACTTTTTCTCCAAAAACTTTCCAAGTGTGGAGTTTGGAAACCTAAAAATGTTCTTTAAAAATCATGTGAATAACCAAAACGTATTTATGTACCTGTTTCCAGGAAATGTCCCAGTGCTTAATCTAGGTATCCATCTTTGAGTAAGGAAAGTAACGTAGAAAGTAACTTACCTTTCATTTACTGAAAAAGCATATTCATTTCAATGTACTGTATTTGCTAACTGTTGCATCATTCTGCATACCCTGTAAATCAAACAAAGTACAATTTCTATTGCATTTTCAAACTGTTCTATATCCAGTAACTTATTACTGAAAAGTATTTAATGCATACCTGTGACATGTTTGTCATTTGCTGACTGAGTGTGTACATCAAATGCTTAACACTGTCCTCTGATACTGCCTTACTGCTCGACCAAGCTACTACTTTAAAGAGTAAGGTTCTATCTAACGTTAACCTCTGCCTACCTCTAGGTTCACTTGGTCTCTATACACACTATACCTCATTTTTGTGTAGTATATATATAGCCAGTTTCCTACAATATGGCATTGAGTTTTTTTGCTACAAGTAATGGATGGGACGGAAGTCTCTGTAGGGTTTGCTTCCAGAAGTGAGGTTCCGTGACAATTGTAAGTGGTGTTTTCGACTCGTACGAATATGGTCGAGTCTGGTATCTATGAACCGCAAATGACGAGTTTAGTAAGTGTGCGCAGTTTCGCTGTGCTAACTTAAACCGTTAGTTTGTTATGTGGGTTTTTCATCTGTACCCACGGGTTCCATCTTAGATACGGCATCCATTTTGTCTCTTGCCCTCAAGTAGCCAGCGAACGGACGTTGTCCGCTTCGCGACCCTGGGACTCCCAAGATATTTGCGGAAGACGAGGGGGATGCTACTGTAAAGCAGATGGCGCCGCTCGAGGCTCATCTTGCCGCATGGACTTATTGTCTCAGCCGTGCATCTCATTAGGCACGTCCCTTTGATGCCTGTATCTCGTGTTTCCCGATACCTCCCCTTTTACACCCTTTCCAATCTCCCCACTGTCTCCGTCTTCCTCTACACCTGTCCTTGTTCCCATTTCGATCTGTTTTACTGCTGATTGGAATTCGCTAATGGTGGGAAGATGGGTTTTTACAGTTGGGAACCACCAAATGTTTCCGCACTTATGTTCCGGACCTTATGTGTTTCAAAGTGACCAAAGCGACCCCTCTGGGGATGATGGTGGGAACCGGGTTTTAAACCTTTGTGTACCATGTTGTCTTATGGGTGAAAACTGTATAAAAGGAGCGATCCACAGAACCAATTTGAAGCAGTCTCCCCAAGTTGCACGTGGTGTACTTGTCGTGACTTCTGTGTTCCCTGCAGCAAATAAACCTTGAATCTTTGACGCCGAAGGAAGTGTCCCGTGTCTCTGTGATTCGTACGCCGGAGCAGGTTACCCACGAAGGTTTCAGGTGTTGTGCCCTGGCACTGCTGGGTCTTAAAGAACCCAGTCCTTCAGTTGGCGCCCAACGTGGGGCTGCATCAGTGGTACCGGTCCAAGCCCGACGATCGTGAGGAACTTCGTGTGAAATCTCCGAGGGAAGGTGCACCCCGCTTCATCGATCCTGTTGTCGAAACAAGTGGCCCGAAGACTTTTCCCGCGAAGATTCCCGCCTCCTGACGGCTGCGACGGACTGCTGCCCTGACTGTAGACCTGTTTTGGCGCCTGGCGTAGACCTTGGTATAGCGAGACGACTGACGGGCCTTCCTGGTGACGCCATCGATCTTTGAGTTAAGTATTTGTGGGTCGCTCCCAGAGTTCTTGGTTGTTGACACTTTAGCGAGTGTTTTTGTTGTTAACGCTGTGTGAGTGTTTTTGTCGGTGACACTTTGCTAGCGTACTTTGTTGTGTTGTTTGACGACTGCAGCCGCCAAAAACCGAGGGTTTTGTTCTTTGCTGGGACTTGGTAAATCCCGTAACCCTTGAAGTTTGTGAAACTCGGCTAGTGTGCAAGATGCCTGGTCGCAGTACTTTGTTTAGTTGTTTCAGACCTTGTGGTACGGATTCCCGACTGGAGGACTCGTGTCCGATACCTCCGGTTGCAACTCCCACTTATGAGCTATATAGTAAGCATGGGCTAGGCCCAATTACTTTTAACGATTATTGGATTAAATACACAAAGAAGGACGGTGACCTTCGTTGGCCACCTCATGGTAGCTTCGAGGCCCCGATCTTAGATAATCTAGAGATTAAATTGTTTGAGAGAAAGTCAAGGCCGGCCATGTTTGATGCCTTTCGGTTGTGGCGCAAAGAAGCCCGACAGAAAGAAATCAGACAGAATAAACGTACTCAGCGAGATAATGTTGCTACCATAGTGAAGAAAGCAGAGCAATTTCAGCGAGATAAGGAGGTTAAGGATAAGGAAGTGTTTGACCGATTACAGCGTATGACTGTAGATAAATGTTATCCCGCTTTGCCTACGGAGTCGGAAAAGAAGGAAGAGCCAGTTGAGGATCCTTTAATGTCTTATCTCATGAAGTCACCACCTCCGTATGTACAGGGTACCGCAGCTCCTGTGGTCCCTGCCGTTCCTATTCTTCCGCCTATTCTTCCTCCGCCTGTTCCTCAACCTGTACCTGCCCTTCCGACTGTTCCTGCTCCTTTGCCTGTTGCTATCCCTACTGCTCCTCCGCTTCCACATACTCCTGCTCCCGCTACTGCTCCTGCTACTGCTCCTGTTCTGTTAACTCCTGCTGTTGCTACTGTTTCTACTCCTTCTCTTGTTAGTCCTGTATTGTATGCTTCTCCCTCTACTCGTTCTCGTACTACTCCTCTTGCGGCTAGCTTCTTTCATTCGCTCGGACCTGTTCATGGGTCCGCTGGTTCCGATGGTCCTCAGAGACGTAGTCAGCTTCCTGGAAACAGAGAACGCGTTGCGCTATATAATATGGCGATGGGTTGGATGGTAAATCCTCTTAGAAGTCCACCCCGTGTTGTCCTCGAAACATTTTGTCAATTCAATATACCAACCCAGAGATATGTGTTCAACGAAATGTGTAAGTTCCTTCATGATCAGATAGCGGCCGATGCGCCTGACGAGGTGCTCACCGCTCTGTCTGATCTTCAGCTTCAGTTCGCAAATGGGCTGATAGTGGATACCAACGTTCGACGTGCTGTTGAGCGGTTGCTATCTTTTCGTCCCGCTCCGATACCTCATGCATTGTTCGTTGAGGATATTGAAAAACAACCAGACGAGTCTGGCCAATATCCCATGCGAGAAGTTCCACCGGTCTGGATACCACCTAATCCTAATGCTCAACCTCCGACGACAGTGGGGCATTTCGAGAGAGTATGGATACATCTCCCATGGAAACGTTCGGAAGTGCTACAGGTGAAGCAATCTTTGCCTGACCCTCGCAAAAATCCTACAGGGTATTACAAAGAATTATCGCAGCTCGTAGATGCTACGGTAATGAATCTTTCCGATATCGATATGTTGTTCGGCAATGTCGTACCGCAACCGGTATGGGCTAAGATTCGGCAGGAGAATCATCCGAATGAATTAGGCGGTGATTGGGCTGCCATTGTAGCGGCAGATGCCGGACAAGTTGGTGGTGCTAAACCCGACCAGATGATTACTGCTCTTCCCCAACGAATAATAACATTAATGAAAACTCTTATGCCAGCTATGAAGGTGAACTGGGACAAATTGTCAGCTTGTAAGCAGAAGAAAGATGAGAGTGTCTCCGACTTCTTTACGAGGTTCGAGGAAGCATTCATCGACCATAGTGGACAGGATATGGGTACTGAGGGTGGTCAAAGATTGTTCGTGGATAAATTTGTTTCGAATTTATTGCCCGATCTGAGCAATAAGTTAAAGAATTCGGAAAGTGCATGGGCCGTTTCTACTTCGGCTCAGATATTGGCTACGGCACAATATTATGAGAACAGAGAGAAAGAGGAGAACGACCGTGCTGACAAAAAGACGAAGGAACTGAAAACTAAAGTGTTGCTTCAGCAAGCGTATCCTCCACGATCGAATCAGAATAATTTGCAACAGAATAGATCGCAGCCGCAATCGAACAGATCCCAAACTCGTAATGACTCCTCCTCCCAAAGATCCTCGTTAGGGTACAATCAATGTGCTTATTGTAGACAGGAGGGACACATTAAATTCAATTGCCCTGTTTTGAATGAACGTAACAATGGTAACTCATCTAGAGGAGGTCGTGGTGGTTCGCAGCAGGCATCACGTGGTAGAGGTCGTGGTGCTCAGAATGATCGCTCAGATAACTCATCTAATTCTAATAATTGTTTCGATCAACGTGGATCATCGCAAGGACGATCTGCGCAGTACAATGTAGACGATTATTACGTCGATCAGGGAACTGACGACAGTAATTACTAGGACAGCCATAGACAAGGAGAGGGAGTGGTATCAGTTCCGGTTGATCAGAGAGGGCCTTACGTCGCAGTCGCTACATCGGGCGTCGTTGAGCCTTTTCTGTTGGACACTGGTGCAGCGAAAAGTTCTATCATGCATTCGAAACTCCCTGGCGCACCTTTGTCTGGCTTAACAAATGTTTCCGTTGGATTCTCTGGCACCCCTGTTAGCAATCCAGTTTCGCGCCCTTTGCCCCTTAAAATTGGGCCACGTGAGCTAGAAGCTCCGTTGATTTTGACTACGGGTTGTGGTGAAAATCTTTTGGGCCTGGATTTGCTTAAACGTTTGTACGCGACTTTGTATTGTTCTCCCGCGGGTGTAAAGCTTACGTTAGGAGAGAGGGTTGTCTCTCCTATGTATCTGTCCCTCGATAAGCTCCCACCGGAATTGAGTTCTCTTCCTGCGTCTTTGTGGGCAACGGGTCCAAATGACGTGGGCCTACTTGATATCTCCCCTTATGTTGTACAGTTGAAATCCAATGTGCGACTGCCACGTATTCCCCAATATCGTATCTCCCTTGATGGTGAACGAGCACTGTTAGCGATCATCTATGATTTGATCGAGAAAGATGTTATTGAGGAGACTCGGGGAAACGTGTGCAACAGCCCTGTGCTGCCCATTCTTAAACGTACTGATCCTTCAAAACCGCCTGTTTATCGCTTTGTTATCGATTTACGGGAGGTGAATAAAATTGTGGTTCCTCAATTTCCCGTTGTGCCTGACATCACGGCGCTACTGACTCTGATTCCAGCTTCTGCATCATGGTTTTCGGTGATTGACTTGAAAAATGCGTTTTTCAGCATCCCGATTGCCGAGGAGAGCAGGGACCTTTTCGGTTTCTCTCTTGGTGGACGCAGCTTCCGGTTCAAACGCGCTCCTCAGGGCTACTGTGAAAGTCCATCTATTTACAGCCAAGCCTTGAAGGGTCAACTGGATGCGTTTAGGTTGCCGGTTGGTGCGGCCTTAATCCAATACGTCGACGACTTATTGGTGGCTGCTGATACTCAGGACATTTGCAAAATTGCTACAGTGTCGTTGCTGCAACATCTCTGTGAGTTGAATCATAAGGTGTCCCCTTCTAAACTCCAATATTGTTGTCAAGAAGTAACCTATCTAGGTCACTTATTGTCAAAGGAGGGAAGAAGGTTGACCCCAGAGAGAATTGCAGCAATTGCGCGAATGGCTGTGCCAAAAACCCAAAGAGATGTGCGTGCCTTTCTAGGTATCACGTCGTACTGCAGGCAATGGATTCCTAATTTTTCATTGCTAGCGAAACCATTGGTGGCTCTTACGTGCAAGGATGTTTCAACTCCTTTACCATGGACGGAAGAATGTCAGAAAAGTTTTTCTGAACTGCGTGATTCATTGTGTTCGGCTCCTGTGTTAGGTACCCCTGACTACAGTAAGCCGTTTACGTTATATGTTCACGAGAGGGAAGGTTGTGCTTTGAGTGTCTTAACGCAACCTTTTGGTGGTAAGCAACGTCCATGTGCATATTTTTCCTCGACCTTGGACCCGGTAGCTAGAGCATTGCCGAGTTGTTTACGAGCAACAGCGGCAGCCGCGGTCTCCATCCGACAATCAGCAGGATTGGTCATGGATAATATGCTTACGGTGATGGTTCCGCATGCAGTCGATACTCTTTTGAATCGAACGAAAACTCAGCACTTGACGAGTGCGAGGTTGTCTGGGTACGAGTTGACGCTGTTGGCAAGCCACATTCAGATAAAACGTTGTAATGTTCTGAACCCGGCAACTTTGTTACCAATGAGCACAGAGTCAGATGAAGTAGCAGAACATGATTGCTACTTGAGGACAGAGGAGGAAACAAAAGGTCGAGTGGACCTTAAAAACACCCCATTGGAAGATCCGGATGGTACACTGTATGTGGATGGGTCTTGTTTTAAGTTGCCGAATGGTGATGTGACTACTGCTTATGCTGTCGTAACGTTGAATACTGTTGTTGAGACTGCGAGGTTGAATCAGAATTCTGCCCAAGCTGCAGAATTGATTGCTCTCACTAGAGCATGTGTGTTAGCGAAAGGGAAACGTGTGAATGTGTTTACCGACAGCCAATACGCATTTGGCGTCGCTCACAGTTTTGGACGATTGTGGAGAGAGAGAGGTTTCTTGACGTCGCACGGTACGAAGATTCAGCATGGCCAGCTTGTGAATGATCTTTTGGATGCATTGACGTTGCCTAAACAAGTAGCGATTGTTAAATGTAGTGCGCATCGTAAGGTGACGGATGATGTTGGTCGTGGTAATGCGTTTGCGGATGAGACTGCTAAGGAGACTGCCCGGAACCTTAGCACTCGGATGTATGTGACGAGTTCGGTTAGGTGGCCTACAGAATCGAGTATGTGTGAGGACACTATCGAAAGTGTGAAAGAAATTCAGAATGAGGCCACCGAGACTGAAAAGACGAAGTGGAAAGAAAGCACGGGAAAGTTGGATGCGAATGGTTGTTGGATTGATTTGTCGGATCAGAAAAGATGGTTGTTGCCTGATGCGTATGTGCTGGCCGTTGTGACAATGGCGCATGGGTTAGCACATATTAGCGTGAAAGGTATTTGTAAATTGTTGTCTCCGGTGTGGAAGAATGATGGCATTACGAAATGTGCTGAACGTCTGGTGAAGAATTGTATGGTGTGTATGATGTACAATCCTGGCAAAGGAACCCCAACTCCTCCTGGCAGTTTTGCTCCCCCTTCATGTCCCTTTGAGGTGATTCAATTGGACTTCATCCATATGGAGCGATGCAATAACCTGAAATACGTTTTAGTTGTGGTTTGCGCATTCTCCCGATGGATCGAGGCCTATCCTCTCAAAGACAATACTGCTTTGTCTACTGCGAAAATCCTACTGAAGGAATATTTCCCTCGGTATGGAATGCCTAGAGTCGTGTGGTCAGATAACGGAAGTGAGTTTGTGGGTAGTGTGATGAAGAGTGTGTGTAAGGGCCTTGGAATTAATCAGAAATTCCACAGCGCCAATCATCCCCAGTCAGCTGGATTGGTTGAAGGGTACAACGGCACCCTCAAACTAAAGTTAGCGAAGATTCAGGCAACGACTGGTCTTTCGTGGCCTGACGCTTTACCTTTAGCATTACTGTCAACTAGGGCGACTGTACACTCCCGAGTAGGGCTTAGTCCCTATGAAATAGTGTTCGGCCGTCCTGCGAATGTGTGGGGGGTTCCTAGGCCAGGAATGTTCTGTGATCTTGAGTACCCAATGTTGATCGATTATCTACATGACTTGACTGCTAAACTGAGGTTAATTCACCAACAGGTTTACGACGCATTGCCGACGCAGACGGAGGGTCCAGGCCACCAGCTCCAGCCCGGAGATTGGGTGGTGACAAGAAATTTTTCACCCAAGAATAACCTGGACCCGAGGTTTACCGGACCCTATCAAGTGCTCCTGGCCACGAGGACTGCCGTTCGTCTCGAGGGACGTAAGAATTGGGTGGATGCCACTCATACCAAAAGAGTCCCCATCCCTTTGCCGGCAGACCCGTGGGTAAGGAGAGGCATTGCATCAACTGAAACAGAAACATTGCCGGCGTTTGTACCTTTCAGCGACGCACAGCCTGTTGGAGAATCCTCAGCGCAGCAGAAAGACACTGTTGAACAATTAGCATCAAAAGACTCAAGACCAGAACACTCAACTGATCAGCAGGACGTTGTCTCTTCAACGGATCCTTTGTTTGACGAGCAGACACGTCCTGGGAAAACCCGATACTTTTTGCGATCTCGCACTAAAGACTAATAAAAAGATCCTGTTTTTTTCTGTATTGACAACTGCATTATCCCGTTTTCCGTGATCAGTTTTGAATATTCATATTACTGTAATTATTTTGTACATATATTGAGCTTCATTCCTTATACTTTTGCTTTTACAGCTGAGAGACTTTGTTTTTGCATATACATATTGTGCATTAAAGGCCGTAGGGCCGCGCGCGTACTTCCTTCTGGATAGTAGGTCTTGACGCTAGGTTAAAGGCCGTCGGTTCCTGGGAACTCCTAGCGATTGACTATTGCTACACAGAACGAAGTGCGTCAAGAAACGTTGCGGACGGTCATAGGGAATGGCATTCTCGAAGCTGAATGATTTGGAGGGAGCTCAGGTTCACAGATTCAAGCTGCAGCAACTCAGTCGTACCAAATGTTTTATATTCCAACTGTTTGTATTGTTCTTGACTGCTTCTGCATTATTGGCGGGTGGGGTGTATTATACGATGTCTTACTTCTTGCCTTCTGCTACACCTACTCCTACTCCTGACCCTAAACTTACCTCTACTGTTTCTCCCCATTCCTTTCATATGTTACCGGAACACGAGCAGGCTAGACGTGTAGAATTCCGCAACAATTCCTTTATTCAGCTCCTTCATCAGCATCAGTTAGTGGTTAACACTACTAATTGTTGGGTGTGTGGGTTGATGCCACATACTACGGATAAGGGAATTCCATATCTGGTGTTACCGTATAGTTCCCAAGGGTCAGCTCGAGCATTTCAAACAATGTTTCGAAGCGCACTGGGTTTCCACCCCATTCGAGAACCACGTTCCCCCTACTCTGGTCCTACCTAGTATCAAAAACCTTTGTCGATAGCAATAGAGGATTTAGATAGTGATATCTATGATCCCTCGCTTATTCCCGAAGAAGAGGTACAGGCCTATAGGGTCCTAAGTAGAGGTGAATATAGTGCGTTCACTAGCGAAAAGCAGCTTAAAAGCTCGCCTCCGATATGGGTCGTACCCCACACTGGTAATTTTTGTCTCATGGGTCGTGGCCGAAGATCGCAAGCCCGACTTGGAGCAAGTGCTTGCACTGAAAATTACATTCTGCCAATGTTCTCGTCCCCTGTGTTTCTGGCTGCCAAGGGTACATACTTTATCTGCTATGATCGTGCATATGCATGGTTGCCCGCTGACTTCATGGGCTCATGCTTCATTGCAAATTTGTTGCCTCCGACGTTCACTGTAGATGCCGATTATCATAAGACTAGAGTTGTACGAGGCGTAATTAGCGAAGAGGATACTGCCGGTCAAGAGGCAGGAGACTTTTTCAAGGGTTTCCTCCCGTTTTGGGGACCTATGGTCAATAGTAGGAACCTGAGACAGTTGACTCGAGTGGTAGAATCGACAGCTAATATTACTGCCAGTGCCCTTGGTAATATCACCACAGAACTTCAGGCGGATAGACTTATGATGTTACAAAACCGTATGGTTTTAGATGTTATCTTAGCAGATCGAGGTGGGGTATGTAAGGTGATCCATTCGAGCTGCTGCATTTTCATTCCAGATAACGCTCCTACTGTCTATCAAGCCATCTCGAGGTTGCATAAGATCTCCGAATCCATACACGTGGATGTAGGGGATTGGACGCTACTTGGGTGGTTTTGGGGCCTGATGTCGACTTGGGGTTGGAAGATTCTGATGATCATCGGAGTCGTTGTAGTGTTCCTGTTCACGTGTTGCCTTTGTGTGCAGTGTGGTCCTGCCTTATGTGGCCTCTGTGCTACAACGTGTATAAGACAACCACCTGTTACCAAGGGGACTCGGTTGGACAGAGCTATGCTACAACAACATCTCGATGGTTTGATGAATATCGAATATGATTCCGACTAGTGCTTGCCTACATGAGGGCAAAAGGAGCGTCTGAGGTTCCGTGACAATTGTAAGTGGTGTTTTCGACTCGTACGAATATGGTCGAGTCTGGTATCTATGAACTGCAAATGACGAGTTTAGTAAGTGTGCGCAGTTTCGCTGTGCTAACTTAAACCGTTCATTTGTTATGTGGGTTTTTCATCTGTACCCACGGGTTCCATCTTAGATACGGCATCCATTTTGTCTCTTGCCCTCAAGTAGCCAGCGAACGGACGTTGTCCGCTTCGCGACCCTGGGACTCCCAAGATATTTGCGGAAGACGAGGGGGATGCTACTGTAAAGCAGATGGCGCCGCTCGAGGCTCATCTTGCCGCATGGACTTATTGTCTCAGCCGTGCATCTCATTAGGCACGTCCCTTTGATGCCTGTATCTCGTGTTTCCCGATACCTCCCCTTTTACACCCTTTCCAATCTCCCCACTGTCTCCGTCTTCCTCTACACCTGTCCTTGTTCCCATTTCGATCTGTTTTACTGCTGATTGGAATTCGCTAATGGTGGGAAGATGGGTTTTTACAGTTGGGAACCACCAAATGTTTCCGCACTTATGTTCCGGACCTTATGTGTTTCAAAGTGACCAAAGCGACCCCTCTGGGGATGATGGTGGGAACCGGGTTGTAAACCTTTGTGTACCATGTTGTCTTATGGGTGAAAACTGTATAAAAGGAGCGATCCACAGAACCAATTTGAAGCAGTCTCCCCAAGTTGCACGTGGTGTACTTGTCGTGACTTCTGTGTTCCCTGCAGCAAATAAACCTTGAATCTTTGACGCCGAAGGAAGTGTCCCGTGTCTCTGTGATTCGTACGCCGGAGCAGGTTACCCACGAAGGTTTCAGGTGTTGTGCCCTGGCACCGCTGGGTCTTAAAGAACCCAGTCCTTCAGAAGCATGAAAGATTTGGAAACACAATATTCTGTAATAGAAAGTGATATGTTGGAATGCGTTTGGGGTGTCGGCAAGTGTAAGCCATATCTCTTGAAAAGAAAATTTAGCTTGAGGACCGATCACAGACCTCTCATTGCTATTTTGTCTAGGATCCAAATTAAGATCCTAAGCCAGATTATCTATCAAATTATTGGAGTTTTAGTGTGCTTCATATTACAGGAGGAAAGAACATTAGAGTGGACTTCTGTCTTGGTTACCATTAGATTTGTGTTCAGTAGATTTACAGGAATAAATTGCGGCATGTATCATTGCATAAGTTGAAGAATTGGTCATTTGTTCCAATTTAATGGAATTGTGTGATCGGTTGAGGGAGGATACTGTATTGACCAAGGTCATGAATTTTGGGAAATTTGGTGGGCAGAGGGAAAAAACTTTGGAGAATTCTTTGCAATCTTATTGCAAGGTGGCGGATGAGTTATCTTTGCAAGGAGGATTGTTGGTAAGAGGTGATAAGTTAATTCCCCCAGGATGTTTCCACCAAAAGATTTTGGAGACAGCTCCTGTAGGCCATCTGGGTATGAGTGCCACTAAGCGTAGGATAAGAAATGATTTCTGGTGCCCTGGAGTGGATGTGGAGGTAGAAGGATTAGTGAGAAATTGTGCACCATGCTGTTTGAGTGATAAACATTTGGTGACCTCTGTGCCTACTGCTATGCCTGTATCATGTCCTGGTAAGGTGTGGCAGAGAGTTGTGGTTGATTTTTTTTTTCCCGACCCTTTTCATGTATTACCTTCCAATATGAGGCACTTCGTTGTCATGATGGATCATCTTTCCAGGCGGGTGGAAGTACGTGGTATAGCCGAACCCAACACAAACTCTGTGATTCCTTTTGGTTGTGAAGTGTTTGCTAAAGAAGGGACTCCCGAGGAGCAGCTCACTGACAATGGAGTTCAATTTACTTCTTCCACCATGACAGAGATTTTAGGCAAATGTGGAGTGAAACATTTACGCACACCATTGTACCACCCTCAGGCCAACTAGAAGTGGAGAGATTCAACAGGTTTCTAGTGGAGTGTATCCGGAGCGCGGTGACATCTAGAGTTGACTGTGAAGTAACTACCAGATATTTAGGGAGGGATTATAGCTGTACACCTCACTTGATCTCTGGTAAAGCACCTTTTACACTCATGACGTGGAGAAAAGAGGTGTCCCCTGTGTATCCCTCATTTGATCTCTGGTAAAGCAACTTTTAAACTCATGATTTGGAGAAAAGAGGTGTCCTCGTTGTGTCCCTATTTCGATCTCTGGTAAAGCACCTTTTACACTCATGAGGGGGAGGAAAGAGGTGTCCTCATTGTGTCCTTTTTGAAGATGGAGGTGATGGATCAAGGATGTGATGAATGTCTACAGCAAGTGATGATGCCGGGAAATTGAGTGACAAACAGTGTTGCTCGGTGTCAAAGGGACGTGAGGTGTAAGGAAAAATATGTCCAGGAGGTCAAAATCGCAATGATTGATTTGGCACGTGTCAGGAAGACACCATTTTGCTAAGAAATGCATCTTCAAAATCTAGAGATCCTGTTAGAGTTATCGAGGTTAGAGGCAATGCTGTTCGTGGTTCGAATGGACAATGTTGAAATATGACAAGAGTGGCTAGAAATGGAAAATGTGAGAATGAAAGTGAAAGTGAAAACCATGTAAGTGACAGACAAGTGTCTGTTGCAGGGAATGGTGCAGAGTTCTTGGTTAAGAAGGAGTTCTCGTGTTATCAAAGTGCCTAAAAGATACGCTCCTCTTTCTTGAGTGGCATCTGGTTAGTTTTTCATATTTACCTTGGGTATTGCTTTTTTCTGGTTCTCTGGGTTGATTTATTGTCCTGTTTTGTGTGTTGTAGTGTCACTGTGGTTCTGTGTGTGTGTATGTCTGTGTGTGGTGTTAAAAAGGGGCAAAGATGTGTAGCCTCTGCAGATAGGATGCCTTTACTGTTTATTGTTATATGATGTAATATGGCAGTGTACAGACATTGGTCATGTTGTGTTCTGTTATGGAATTTTGTTATGTGATGCTTTGAATAGTGTTACAGATGCAAGGATCCGCTGGGCCTTCTACAGCTGTGTAACAACTGGCTCTTCTGGGACTTCTCAGATCTCTACCCCCACTCCGCCCCCCACCTTGTGGATTGGCGTTATTTCCACGTGGTTTCTACCCCTCTGTTCTGGGGGTTCTTGCCTGTCCTCCCCATGGCCTCCGCATGTTTGCCGCCACTGACCCATACAGTGAACAGTGGTGGGAAGGTAGAGTATATTTGTTTGCGAGTTCCACAAAGTTCCTTAGTTTTCCACCTGTTACCCACTCCATAGCACTATCATACCCTTTCTCTCCAACAACCTAGACCAATATCCCTCATGCGAGAGATGTAGTAATGCCGACAGTGTAAGGTACTTCGCACACGGAACCCTCATTTGTGTTCGCTGCAAGACCCAGGCCCATTGAAATTGCAGGATGTCCAGCAAAAGACCAGATATTTAACTCTTGGTTGAGCATCAGGGCTAATCAATCTGGCCCACAGCATGGTACTGGCGTAGAGAAAGTGTACGCCAGTCTCTATCACGCCCCTCTCCCCCATCGACAATGTCATCAGTAAGCTGCCCATTTCAGGTGCGCCGCCAGGCAATAAAGCTCCAAGTCAGGGACCGCTAACCCACCTCCATCAGTGGGGAGCCGTGGTTTGATTAATGCCAGTCTACGACGTCCTGTGCCTTATATGAGGTATATCAATAGGCTGTTAATCTCCCAAAAGATGGATTTTGTGAGCCAATTTGGGCGAGCTGCAAAGTAATGAAAGAGACTGTAAAGGAAAACCACCTTCACACTATCACCCTGCCTGCAACTGATAGAGGAAGTATTAGACAGAAATTTATGGATGTCTGCAAACATCAGTGCCAGTTGAAGATTGCTCAAGATCGGCCAAGTTGTAGTAAATATGAATGCCCAGGAAGCATAATGTGACTGGTTCCGAGCAGAGATCCTCCCCCATTTCTGGCAGAATAGTGGCTGGTGTCAGAGCATGTATCGGGAATGCATTTGACTTATCCCAATTCACCTGGACTCTCGACGTCTGGCTAAAATCATCCAAAGCTCTAAATGCGTGATCCACATTTGCGTGTTCCCCACGCCGGTACACTTATAGATCCTCTCCATATAGGATTGGTGTCACTACAACGCAGGCTTTTACAACGCCTGCCGTTACAACGCGGTTTTTACATCGCATACCACTACAACGCATAGTGCTTTTAAGCGCTGGATAGTGATTTATTTAATTTACTATTCCAACTCCAGTCCCCGTGGATAGTAGGGAAGGTGTTGGATAGTAAATTAAATATATTCCCTATCCTAGAGCGCCCCCCAGCGCAATGCGTTGTAATGGTTTGCGTTGTAATGGTTGCGTTGTAATGGTAGTGCGTTGTAATAAATGCGTTGTAAGTGATGTTCCCCATATAGGGGGATATAAATGGGGTGGTCGTCAATCACTATTCCTCGATAATGATGGTTGGTGCAGAGTGTCAGGGCCAGGGTCTCAACAGCCAAGGCAAACGGCACTGGCGACAGCGGGCAACCCTGTGTGGCAATGGCCTCTACCCTACAGGGTGCTGATATCACACCCCATTTCGGACCGGAGACATCAGGGGCACATATAGCAGACGTGTCCAGGTGAGGAAGCCATTCCCCAGTCCCATACTGGCCAGAGTAGCATCAAGAAAGTCTCAGCTCCGATAGTCACATGCTGTCTCTGTGTCAGTGTTGATCACTAGTGCTCTAGGATAGTCCACTAATGGGGTATGGAGCATAAGCGAATGTGAGGGATCAAACTGCGTTTAGGTATAAAACCCATTTGATCCGTGTGAATAAGATCACCTGTATGGTTGTCCAGTCACCAACAATTTACTAAGTAGTTTATAATCAACATTTAATATGGAGAGCAGTCTATAGGATGGTATCTTATCACTCTACCCTTTTTGTGGAGTGGAACAAACAGGGACTTTCCCTTCATTGGTGGTAGTTCCCCCACTGTTTTTGCTGCATTATACAGTGTAGTCAAGATTGGGGGAAGCGAGTTTGCACAAGATGAATAAAATTCCAGGGTCAAGCCATCTGAGCCTGGTACCTTGCCCAGGGCTTTAATCAACCCATATCTTCCTGGATTGGGATATCACATCCTAGGGATGCAGCCGCTACCGGTGACATTGCTTCGTACTTGCAGATAGAACATAATCCTACACTGGCTGGATTGGGTCCACATCAGAGCACCCATAGATGTTAGAATAATAGACAGCAAAGGCCGTATTAATCGCGGCATACCTGTAAACAAGGTTACCTTCCCCTTGTTTTGCATCTGCAGTATTTGGGGACACTGTCTATCAGGATTGGCCAGCCATACTAGTAATCTGCCGGATTTATAATATTCTATGTGTGCCCTAGTTTTTTATATGCTCGATAATCGTATGCCAGGAGTCGCTCCACTAGTTTGAGGAGTTTTTCCCTTTCTGCTCTCAGTGTGTCATGCAGCACCTGTGCTCCCTCCGTTGGTAGATCCGGTTTTATTAAGAGGTGCTCCAAGTGTTTGATCTAAGTATGAAGCTGGGACCGAGTCCCTACTACTGCTGAGATGCTGCAACCACGTAGCACTAGTTTGAATGCCTCCCACTACGCTATTGTAGAAGTTGGACCTGTATTCTCCATAAAGTAATTACTGATCACGTTCCCTAGGGTAGATCTGAAGACTGGGTCATCAGCTTCGCAGTATTGAGCTTGCATGTCGCAGTGCGGGGTCTGGACAACGCCCAGGCCAGAATCCGTAATAACGGGTGGTGGTCACAGTATTTTTCACCAGACATTCGACCCTTCTTGCTCTCGCATGTACGCTAGCCGAGCATAAGAAAGTATTAAAGTATACTGATAGCTTGTGCGTACCCAAGTAATAAGAATTGAAGAGTTAAGGTTCTCCAGGTATCAACAAATCCTCAATTGTTAATCCAACATCGAAATGCGTGGGCAGTTTATGTAGTGGGGATGTGGGCTAAAGTGACACCAGCCATGCAGTTAAAATCTCCTCAAAGTAACACAGAGTAATGATGTATTTGGGTGACAAGATAGTTTGGGAGAATAGGAATGATAGTTTGGCCCACATTGGGGAAATAAATGTTCACTAAGTCTATGTCTTTACCATCCAGTTTGCCTGCTAATATCACATAGTGACCTTCTCAGTCTATGATCTCGATCTGTGAGAGAAATAGGGAAGGAAGGATACAAACCAGCACCCCCCACCAAAGGCGGAGTTTATGGTGGCAAAGAATTCCCCCACATCGCTTCTGCAGCTCCCCCACTTCACCTCCAGCAAACATATCTCCGTCAGTCACACCACAGCTCTCCATTGGACGGACCACAGCTGCGTTCACTTTTTCTACAAAAAGCCCACAACCCACAACCATCCTCAACCTACTATGCGAAGAAACTGGAACAAAATCACCATCGACCAGATCTCCTCATCGCTTCTTCAAAACCCCCCTGCCCACTCTTCGAACACCAACCAAGCAGCCATTAACCTCACTCAATGGTGAACCAACAGCGCCGACAACCTAGCACCCCTGAGAAAAGGTCAAATCAAACTAGGCAACAAAAACGCCCCCTGGTTCAACAATGATCTTAAGAAATCCAAGAAACTCTGTCGCTCCCTTGAGAAGGCATGGAAAAAAGACCCAAACACCAGTACCAGGGACGCCTTCAAAAACGCCACTCGCATACACCACCAACTGATCCGGACTGCCAAGAAAGCCGCCTTCAAAGACCGACTCAACAACAACGCCCACAACAGCAAGGAATTATTCAACATCGTCAAAGAGTTTACCAACCCCGCTGCCAACTCTAACGACATCACTCCCTCCCAAGCCCTTTGTGACTCCTTAGCTTCGTTCTTCCACGACAAAATCGCAGACATCCACAACAGCTTCAACAACCAACCCGGAGACCAACCCACCCAACCTTCCGCCGTACCTTCACCCCCCTTGAACATCCTTAATGACTGGAACCCAATCTCCACTGAGGACACCATCCGCCTGATGAACTCCATCCACTCAGGATCCCCCACAGACCCATGCCCTCACCACATCTTCAACAAAGCTGACTCCATCATAGCACCACACCTCCGAGACGTCATCAACTGCACCCTTAACTCCGCCACCTTCCCGGAAAGCTGGAAACACGCCGAACTAAGCGCCCTTCTGAAAAAACCCACAGCGGACCCCACCGAACTCAAAAACTACCGCCCCATCTCGCTCCTTCCATTCCCGGCCAAAGTAATCAAGAAAGCTGTCAACAACCAGCTCGCCGCCTTCCTCGAAACCAACAAATCCCTCGACTCCTCACAATCTGGCTTCCGAGCCAAACACAGCACTGAGACCGCACTCATCGCAGCAACAGACGAAATTCGAACTCTACTGGACAATGGAGACACAGTCGCCCTCATCCTCCTCGACCTCTCCGCAGCCTTTGACACAGTTTGTCATAGCACCTTAATACAACGCCTTAGAAACACCGGAATCCAAGGAAAAGCACTGGAATGGATCACCATGTTCCTTTCCGGAAGAACTCAGAGAGTCCGCCTTCCACCATTCAAGTCAGAGGCCACTGAAGTCATCTGCGGCGTGCCACAAGGATCTTCACTCAGTCCCACCCTCTTCAACGTATACATGAGCCCCCTCGCGGCCATCGCACGCCAACATAACCTCAACATCATCTCCTACGCTGATGACACTCAACTGATCCTCTCACTCACCAAAGACCCTAACACCGCCAAAACAAACCTACATGAAGGAATGAAAGAAGTAGCCGATTGGATGAAGCACAGCCGTCTGAAACTGAATTCCGACAAAACAGAAGTCCTTATCTTAGGAACCTCCCCCTCTGCCTGGGACGACTCCTGGTGGCCAGAGTCCCTTGGAAAAGCCCCCATCCCGACAGACCACGCACGGAACCTGGGCGTCATCCTGGACTCCTCACTCTCGATGACCAGACAAGTCAACGCCGTCTCATCATCGTGCTTCAACATTCTTCGCATGCTCAAAAAAACTTTTCGCTGGATCCCCACCGAAACTAGAAAAACGGTCACCCACGCACTGGTTACAAGCCGCCTGGACTACGGAAACACCCTATACGCCGGCACCGCCGCAAAACTCCAGAAAAATCTCCAACGCATCCAGAACGCATCAGCTAGACTCATACTAGACATCCCGCGTAACGACCATATTTCTGGTCACCTGAAAAACCTCCACTGGCCCCCCGTCAATAAGAGGATAACATTCCGCCTCCTAACCCACGCACACAAAGCACTCTACGAACTTGGACCCGAATGCCTCAACACACGACTTTCCTTCTACACCCCCCCCCCCGCCAGCTACGCTCCTCCAACCAAGCCCTTGCTGCTGTACCTCGCATCAACAAAACCACCATGGGAGGAAGATCCTTCTCCTACCTGGCGGCTAAAACCTGGAACTCACTTCCCACCCACCTTCGCCTCACTCAGAACCACGTAGCATTCAGAAAGCAACTTAAAACATGGATATTCGACAAGTAACTCCCCACCCTTCTACAAGCGCCTTGAGACCCTCTGGGTATGTAGCGCGCTATACAAATTAACTGAATTGAATTGAATTGAATTTGAGGTATCTGTGAGGGATGATGCAGATACATCACCTGCGGTCCCTGTGCCCACCCACAGTTGTTGTTTCAGTCGTACCCAATTGGTGCGTTCCGGATCTGTGGCAGAATGATATGCTTCCTGTGAGAGCTGATGCGCCAAATGAGATATTTCCATCTTTGGAAGTCTCAGTTCGCCTGAAGTAGCGGCTTGGAGTTTGGACATGGCAAGTCCGCGTGTCTCACCTTGCCAAAAGTATGTTTTAATGGCTGCGTCTATTAGGCCTAGTTCTGATGCTGGGACCAGTATAGGCAGCATGCTGAAAATGTAGTTAAACCTTGGGCTACCTCCATGTTCATAGTTTGGACTCGTCCCCACAGCGACAATTGCGGTTTGATCCATTTAGTGAAATCCGTGTGCATTTGATCAATCAGTGCAGTCATATTGTCTTTGATCATCATTGGAAACTTGGTGGTAATCAATACTCATAATATTTAATCTTTGTGGCGATTTACCAAAATGGATGTGCATGGAGGGCTTCCCTCATTGTATAGACCATCAAGGGTAAGACTTCACTTATGGTTCTGTTCATTCTGTACCTGGAAAGTGCTGTACAGTCTGATATGGTGAACGTCGGTGCTGGCAGCGAACGTTCTGGAGAGGGTAAAGTAAGAAACATGTTGTCTGCATACAGCCTAATTTTCAGGTCTCCGGCTATGATTTCAGTTTCCCAAATGTCTTCTGAGGAGCATATGCTGAATGTGAGGGGTTCTAAGGTTAACAGAAAGAATGCCACAACCATTGGGCTTCTTTCCCTCTTTCAGCTCTTCTCCACTTCTTTTCTAGTCTGCCATCTGTTTGTTCTCATCCAAATGCACACTTCACATTATGTGTTGTATGCATGCTCAGAATTTAGATTTTCCTAAGTTTAAAGATTCAGAAAGTCTCAACTATTATGCATTTCATTCCTAGCTTTATCAGCATCCACGTTAAACGCAGTTATAAAAAGACTGCTCTTCCCAGAGCCCATTGGAATGCAAGACTACAGAAAACCACACCTGGTGCACCGTCATGACACACTAGATCTCATATTTAATCCTCCCATGCATGCAACAAGTCCTCTTCTCTAAAAAGGAGCATTGAAAACAAGATTCATTGGCTTTTCTGTTTTCAGTTTCTAAATTGTGGTTTTTTCAGTGTTATTCAAACTTTTAAAACATTTTTTACTTATTTTTATGCTCTGTAAAAAATTACAGGGCTAGTGAGTTTATTTCCTTCTCTTGCTTGTCCCTTTTGTCATTTCTAATTTCCATCTATCTTCTCCTAACAATTTTTTTGAATTTGCTCTTTCAGGTCATGTTTCAGTGTTTTGCTCACCTCCAAACCTTCCCATCGATCTCTTTCCAGCAGTCTAGTCCCAGGATGTGCAGGATGGAGGTACGTTTGCATCTCATTATCTCATAAATATTTGATTGCATTTTTTATTCTTGTAAAACATCAACAAGAGCAAACTCTTTGAGCGATACAGGTTGCAGGGAACATCAATGACATAATATATGTGGCATATGTAGAACACATCCTGGTTAGGAAGCATTGCCAGTTACATCACTGTGAGAGCAAGATCTACTAACTCCTTCCATTCTTTGGACGTACTGGTAACGTCCATGGTTGTGGCGCTCCGGTGCCAAATGTAACCGTTACGCCCAAGGCCCACTATTTTGGAATCCCTCTGCTGCAAACAGCAGAGGAATTTCCTTTTTTTCTTGGGAGCTGGTGATGAGCTTACCCAGCTGCCGAGGCACTTTTCTTTCAGTGTACTGACGAGCAGCGTGCATGGCGTGCTGACGCCACTACAGTGAAAGTGAAATAAGCTGATAGGTTCATTTCACTTTCACTGCCTACATGCTCCTGGGGCTATCCTAGTCCACCGAGCACGTAGGCAGGCAGGAGAGGTATCATTGGAAAGGGGAGAATCTAGTGGATCTCTGCTTGGGGATCGCCACAGGATGGCTTTTTATTTAACTTAGTGGTAGGGGCTGCCCTAAATGGGCATTATACTGCCCCCAGCTGTCGAAAAATGATCAGTCTTTCTGCTCCCCTCACCCTGGGGGACAGAAAGGCCACTAGGCACCAGGAATTATAATTTTTTATTTTTTAATAATGGAGAGGTGGGGGCTGCCCACAATGGGCATGTCTATGCCCCCACCCCAAACACAACAGGGACAGCCCCCCCTGGGAGGTAAATAAGGGTTATTACCTACGATCAGCCCCCCAGGGGAGCAGAAAGCCCACTAGATGCCAGGGATTTTTTTTCCTCTCTGAAAGAGAAGTGGGGGCTTCCCAGAATGGGCATGCTAATATCTCTATACCCCAAAACAAAAGGGACAGTCTTTCTGTCTCTCCCCGGGGCAGGAAGGGGTTATTACCACTGATCTCTGCCCCTCTGTGGGGGGAGGGGGGGGTGAGTCCACTAGACACCAGGGATTTTAAGAAAAGGGATTGGAGCTACCCACAATGGGCAAAGCCATGCCCCCATTCACAATTATAAAAATAGAAGTCTTTCTGCCCCTCCTCAGGTTCAATTGAGGGTACTAGCCCCCGATCTGCCCCCAGAGTGGCAGAAAGCCCACTAGGCCCCAGGGATTTCTTGTTTTCAATATGTGTGCCAATGACCCCACCTCCAAACAAAAAAATCAGACAGTCTTTCTGCCTGCCTTGAGGGGGCAGATGCGGGTAATTGCCCTCGATTTCTCCCCAGAGGCAGTAAGCCTATTAGACATCAGGATTTTTTTTAATAAAAGATGGCTGCGATGCAAATACCCCCTCCCCCAAAGGGGCAATATCCCCTGATCTGCTCCCTGGAGAGCAGAAAGCCCACTATGAACCAGAGAAATGTTTATGGGCTTAGGCAGGGTTGGTCCCTTTTTTGTGAACACATTTTTGCTGCTTCTGCCCTCCCCCCCACCACCCTCTTAGGGGCAGATCAGCAATATTTGTAGGCTAATCTGCTGAAAACCTTTAGACAGTAGCTTCTGTGTATGTGAACTGGAGTGCGGATGATGGTCCGTTTTTACTGGCATTTGGCTGACTGTGTGTGAACCTGCATTTTGCTGGTAAAGTGTGTGGCCTGCGCTTAGGTGGCAGTGTGTGTGGACTAGTGCTTGGCTGGCAGTGTGCGTGTACTGTCGCTTGGCTATCGGTCTGCATGGCTGGACCATGTCTTGCGATTTGTATGTGGACTTTCACTTTGCTGGTGGATGTTGTGTTGCTGGCGGTACATGGATGGTTCTTGGGTGGTGATGTGCATGGATGGTGCTTGGTTGGTGGTGTGCATGGATGGCGCTTGACTGGTGGTGTGCATGGATGGCGCTTGGCTGGTGGTGTGCATGGATGGTGCTTGGCTGGTGGTGTGCATGGATGGTTCTTGGCTGGTGGTGTGTATGGATGGTGCTTGGTTGGTGGTGTGCATGGATGGCGCATGGCTGGTGGTATGCATGGATGGCGCTTGGCTGGTGGTGTGCATGGATGCTGCTTGGCTGGTGGTGTGCATGGATGGTTCTTGGCTGGTGGTGTGTATGGATGGTGCTTGGTTGGTGGTGTGCATGGATGGCGCTTGGTTGGCGGTGTGCATGGATGGTGCTTGGCTGGTGGTATGCATGGATGGTGCTTGGCTGGTGGTGTGCATGGATGGCGCTTGGCTGGTGGTGTGCATGGATGGTTCTTGGCTGGTGGTGTGCATGGATGGTGCTTGGCTGGTGGTGTGCATGGATGGCGCTTGGCTGCTGGTGTGCATGGATGGTGCTTGGCTGGTGGTGTGCATGGATGGCGCTTGGCCAGTGGTGTGCATGGATGGTGCTTGGCTGGTGGTGTGTATGGATGGTGCTTGGCTGCTGGTGTGTATGGATGGTTCTTGGCTGGTGATGTGCATGGATGGTGCTTGGCTGGTGGTGTGCTTGGATGGTGCTTGGCTGGTGGTGTGCATGGATGGTGCTTGGCTGGTGGTATGCATGGATGGTGCTTGGCTGGTAGTGTGCATGGATGGTGCTTGGCTGGTGGTGTGCATGGATGGTACTTGGCTGGTGGTGTGCATGGATGGTGCTTGGCTGGTGGTATGCATGGATGGCGCTTGGCTGGTGGTGTGCATGGATGGTACTTGGCTGGTGGTATGCATGGATGGCGCTTGGCTGGTGGTGTAGGTTGTGTGAAACCTCCAGCGTTTTACTACCCAGAAGCTCCTGAAAACCTTTAATTTAGCTAAAAGTCACACTTTCCTCACATTTCTGAGTGGAAAAGTTGTGGCCTCATCGTGCCGGCACATATTTCCCACCAACCAGCGTACTCCTCGGTTTCCTGATAAAAAAATGATATCTCAATTGTATTAGGCTGACTCTGCTTTGGGCACCCACACAAGTGAGGTATCATTTTTATCGGGAGATCGAGGGGAACGCTGGATGGTTAGAAATGTGTGCCGGCGCAGTGATCTCACAAACTTGGCACACAGAAATGTGAGGAAAATGTGACCTTTTAGCTAAATTTGAGCTTTGCAGGGGATTCTGGATAAGAAAACTTTGGGAGATCCATGCAAGCCACACATCCCTGGACTCCACCCGGTGTCTAGTTTTCAGAAATATCTATGTTTTGTAGGTTTCCGTTGATGGCATGCGGGCCAGGACCAAAAACGCAGGTGCTCCCAATCAATCACAAAACAACCTATTTTTGCAAAGGAGTTTTTGGTCTCGGGCTCAGCAGCCATCTATGGAAACACCGGGTGGAGACCAGGGAGGTGTGGTTTGCATGGGTCCCCCAATGTTATCTTACCCAGAATCCCCTGCAAATCTCAAATTTAGCTAAGAAATTAAATTTTTCTCACAATTCTGTGTCGTATGTCACTGAACCTGTTGGAGTCTGTAGGAGCCCAGGATCAGTGATGAGTTCAGCTGTGGTTCAAAGTGGTAGCCAACAGCTCCCTGAGCTGGTTTGAACTGGAGTATGCACGGAGGGCACCAAATCTGTCCTTCCAGCAGACTATGAGGCGCTGGCAAGCGCCTCCACCCCTGCCTAATACACTAAATCTTGTCTCGGAGATGGAAACACCTCCCTATGACAGGAAGCCTATTGTCCTACCTTCCCCTTCTCGGGCTTGGCCCAGCAGCAGGAGGGCAAAATAGGGTCTGTTGTAGGCAGCAGGCCTAAGTTGCTTTCAAGGTCTGTAGGATCGGTCCCAGGAGCGTGGTATGCTTCCCGGAGGAGCCCTACCGTGGATGGAATCATACCTCCAACACCAAATACAGTGTTGGGGTATGATTCCAACACGTCTGATACCAAATATGCCCAGGTTCGTTCCAGCCAGTTTAGAGATAGTCTTGCTGTCTCATAATGGCTGATTTACGTACAATGCCTGGAGAATGGACTTCGGGGTTTGTATGGGTTGTTTGCTCATGCAGGGCCACCATCACATTCGGAACCAATCACCCAGCCTTTGGGCCTGAAAGGCCTGCTAAAGGGGTGACTTATAGGTTTCAAGGGCAGGGATGTTAGATATAAGGAAACATATCTTTCGTGAGAGGTGCATGCACCAACTCACAAAGGCTACAATGGCAGGCCTGTGGTCAGAGTTTGGAGGGTCCCTCATAGTCATAGTCATACATTCTTATATAGCGCACAGTTCACCGTAAGGTCTCAAGGCGCTAGCAGCTAAAGAATGGAGGACAGGGACAGTGCATTGCGGCTAGTTGGTGGGAGGGGGGAAAAGCCAGGTTTTAAGATTTTTACGGAAACATTTATGATCGGTTATGGAAGAGATATGGACCGGTAGTTTGTTCCACCACATTGGGGCCAGATAGGAAAAGGAACGGCCCCCGTTGCGCAGAGTCCGAAAACGGGGCTGAGCAAGGAGGAATTTGGAGCTGGACCTTAGAGATCTACCAGGGATGTACCTAAGGAGCTTGTTTTTTAGGTAGTTAGGGCCGGCGTCATGCATTGTCTTATGGACCAGGCTTAGGATTTTAAAGTGACATCTCTGGCAGATTGGGAGACAAGGAAGAGTCGGTAGGTTCGAGATGGATGAGGATCTACTGGGGAGATTGAGGACAAGCCTAGCTGCCGGGTTCTGAAGAATCTGAAGCTTGGAAAGCAGATTGGCATTTAGGGCAGTGAACAGGGCGTTTCCGTAGTCCAAACGGCTAACGATAAGGCCCTGTACCAGTGGTTTCCTAGCCTCAATAGGGAGCCACTTAAAAATCTTACGGAGAATGCACATGATGCCGTAGCAGACCCCAAGAACCTGATCTATGTGGGGCTTCATGGACAAGGGGGCGTCTATGGTAATGCCGAGGTTTCTGACAGATGGTTTGGGAGGGGGGCCCAATCCTAATTCCGCAGGCCACCAGTCAGACGACCAGACCTCCTCAGCTCTTCCAAACAAGATGATCTCGGACGTGTTGCTGTTCAGTTGTAACTTGTTGGCGCTCATCCATTCATTTATTCGGGTCGTACAACTCCTAAAGCGAAGCCGGGTGCCGACGAGATCGGAGTCACAGGTGACAAGTAACTGAGTGTCGTCGGCGTAGGACACGCTTTCAAAACCATATGATCTAATGATGGCAGCTAACGGAGTGGCAGCTCATGGGTGGCATAACACATGCTGCAGCCCATGGGGGTCCCCTGGAGTACCTAGGCCCTAGGTACCTAGTACCATATACTAGGGACTTACTAGAGTACATCAGCAGCCAATAAGGAATGTACCAAGGTGCTCACCATAGCCAATTTAGAAAGGAAGCACAGTGAGTGGGGTCCTGATTAGCAGGATCTGACGCAGACTAGTCAGAAAAACTGTATGACACCAGCAAAGAGTGGGGGAAACCATGATAGCAGATCCTACCTTCCCACCACCCCACCCATTCTCCCCACTCCTCTAGAGAGTAGCATGTGTAGTGTGTTATCCTCTGCTCGTGCACAGTGCAGGGGAGTATGCAGCCACCTCTTAGTGTCTGGCACAGAGGCCGCTTTCCAAAACATTGCTTTTGTCACTTGTAAAGTACGTATCCAAGGTCTATGAACCAGTGTAAGTGTTTGCCCCCTCTTTGCTTTATTGAGAAGGCCTAGCAGGCAGGATTCAGGGGTAGTTGACAGTGTATGGTCTGTGAGTTCTGCTTTGGTGGCTGTAATCTCAAGTATGACACCAGTAGTGGTGGGCACTCCCGCACCATATGTTAGAAGCCAGCGCCAGCCAGTTTACAGCACCAATACTCTGGTGTCGAATCAGGAAACATGCACTTGATTCGGTGGGGGGAGAGTTAACTGTAATGTGTGTAGTTAAATTATGTGAATTGAATCAAGGATTCCAGGACACTTCGCTAACATGTTTTAGCGCCCGTATGCACGACTTGAGCGGTTGCGTGAGCACGGTGTTCACTCTAGCCAATGCCGTCCCCGTGTGCAGCTGGTGAAAGGTTAATGGTCGGCATTTAACACACCTTCCTGTTGCCCTGTTCTTCAAACAATCATTAAAGATTGGCTTATGTGAGGTGCTCAGTGCCGTGTTATTGGAAGCCAGCGTCCTACTACCCAGTTCTTTATCTCAGAATACTACTGAGCTATAAATGTTTTACTTCTGACTGATCTGGGCCTGCCCCCGCTCTATATTTCATAGAGGAAAAGCACTTTTTTCAAAGAAAGAACACTTTGGTGACAACAAACTTTGCAGCTGCGAACGCATTTGCGAAAGTAAAGAACCTTGGTGGCATGCTGCACGCTATGGATCATTTGGCGGTGCATTTCACACTGTGAAATACTTTTATTTTGCATTATTGAGCTGTGCCTGTGGCATTTTGTGAGTATTTGAAAAGCAATGCTAAGCATGTTGTTAACTTCTCAATCCTCGGGATCAGCGTGATGTTATAACAAGGCCACCTCCAGATCTAACCAAACCCAGATTGCTGAAATAGCCGTGGGTTAAGGAAGGATCAGGTGAGGGCAAAAAGAAAGGCGGGGAAGGAAGGGAACAGCGGGGAGGGAGATCTGGAAAACACAAGACAAAGAAATGTGTTGGTACCAGATACTCTCACTCCTGTTTCAATCAGCAACCCATTAACATAAGATGTACCCATCTACCTGTAAAGAAACTAAAGGAACGGTGTAATAGAAGATACAACTCTTCACCAGCATCAGAGCCCTGGAAGGATATGAACGGTGCTACGTCCTCCCTGTAATACACAATGAATACCTTTCTTATTCTGTGCCCTTGTATAACCGTATTGCAAGAATGAAACACTATGCTATTGTACATACCCCACGACATATGAACATGACGGGACGTAGAGGAGAGTCTTGAGCAACATCCGAGGGACCCCTGGATTCAATGTATCCGAGTAAAACAAAGTTAAGCAACAATGGGTTACGTCACCCGATAGTATAAAACAGTACAGTACCTGTGTTACTCCAATCAGTATTGAATATGGTCCTGAAGGGCACTGCTTCAATTCAATATGAGATCCTGATTTCCTGTGTACGAGCCGCAAGACGCAGGCACAGCATACAGAGCAAAACTTACCACGTGCGGTAAGATTAAGTATATACGAGAATTCGTCCTCCACACGAGCCGAAGCAAGAAGGCTCACCTGCGGAGGGCAACTGCAAGAAGGAAACACTCTCATGGAGAACACTCCACACGGAACACAATTCGTCCTCCGCACGAGCCGAAGCAAGAAGGCTCACCAACGGAGGGCAACTGCGGTAGTGAGACACACTCGTAGAGAACACTCCACACGGAACACAATTCGTCCTCCGCACGAGCCGACGCAAGAAGGCTCACCAACGGAGGGCAATTGCGGTAACAATTCGTCCTCCGCACAAGCCGAAGCAAGAAGGCTTACCAACGGAGGGCAAGGAAATCCTTGGTAACTGCTACGGGAAGCAACTCACTCCAAGAGCTCAGAGTTCAGGTCGATAGAATCCAAAATATCCGACAAGAGGAACAGGACCGCCCCTAGATAGGCGCTAAGCAGTCTGGGACATGTAGTTGTTTAGTCCGTATGACATCCAGCCGGATGACTACGTTCTGAGGCGCTCACAGAAACCTGATACATGTGGCCCTTTGTAAAAGCTGTGTAGGGACTGTTTCATTGCCGGGCATGTGTGAGAGTCGCAGAAGGCACTTTATCTTTATCTTATGTGCAGTGTGCGCTGTTCTGGTGCATTCTCCATCTTGTGGAAAGAATGAGCGCACCTCAGGATTGTACCATTGAAGGTGGCCACAGTGGTTTGTACAGGCGATGTTGAAAAGCATGAGTAGGAGGAGAGACCTATGAAAAGTCATGGGAATTACGTGGTTGGAAAATGTTGTTCGCAGGTTTTGTGCTGGAAATGGAATGTTGAAAGCAGGTCAATGCAAGTGAGGTGCAGGTGAATAGGTTTGAGAACAGGCTCTACCTTGTGTGGCGGGCAGCAGAGGTGTAGGATGTATGAACAGAGCAGTTTGACTTAAGAGATGTTTTTAAGAGAGTGTTTCGGGTGCTGAGCATGGTCCAGGGGTGAAAGGGTGCTAACAGCCTTGGCTTTGGCGTACCATCTGTGCTCTTGCTACGCTGATGCACCACAGTTGTCAACTAGTGGGCCGCCAGTCTAGCATGCTATCTCAAGCTCTAAAGTTAGAGGTGGGACAACTAAACAACAGACCAGCCAAGCTCAATCTCCTTGTCCAGCTGGGAAACTCCCACCCCAGTGGATAATACCGACAAACTTAGAAATATATGTGAGAGAAGTAAAACCACAAAGTAAATACATTCATTAAACTGCTGCTCTACTGCATATTGTGGGTGTAGTGGATGAAGCAAAGCACCTCTGCGAGCAGCAATATTTGATTCATGGCACAACATTCTGATGTCCAACCTTCTGTCTCAAGTCTTCCTGATCCATCTCCCATCTCTTACTCAAAGAGCTGTTCTTGTTTTACAAAACCTTGACCATTTGCCACTACCTAAAGCTGTAACTAGTGTATGAGTGCTATGCGAGCGCCCTTTTTTTTACCAACTTACTCATGAATAATTAAGATGTGACATATTCAAAGCAACTTTTATGTAAATTTCTGTGTATGGTTAAATATGCCTTCATATGTTTCAAAAATGGTAATCAAGAGATATTTATACAATCAATAAAGAATTGTGTTTGCACATTCCGTTATGTTTCCCTTTAAGTTATTAAATTTTTTTTTACATCCGACAGAAAACAATCTTTGATTGTACGAAATGTTTCAAAATAAGGAAGATAACACTGTAAATCTGCAAAGACGAAGTCTGAAATATTGAGTTCCAGTATTCAGGAAAACATAAGTGCCGTCAGAGCCAGCCAAACCCGAACATAAACTGAGACATCCTGAAAGAAGGGAGAAGGGACACAAGAAATTCAGTGATTCCACGAGTCTCAGCTGTGTACTTCCATGCCTCAAAACGAAGAAATAACCTCTAGAAAATGAAGACAATACTGATAAACCTCCTCTTGTGTAAACATGTCCAATAACAGCTTTGATCATGAGGTCAGTATGAGGTGGTGACAGCAGTGCTGTGCTTCCTAAAATAATACCAGGCCACCATTCTGTGCTAGAGGTGTATTGCAAACTGTTTCAGACCAATCCACAGCAACCATTGAAAAGCGCAATGGAGTGGAGTCAGACAACTGAAGGTTAAAAGAAATAGGGGTTCTGCTGTCTAAAATACAGAGCACTGTCCCAGTGTGCACCGACCAGAAGGACGTTGGATCTTTACCCGCATGCGTGCCGAACCATTATCCAGTCTAAAGACACAATCGCCCACGAAGAAGCCTTACACACGTTTTGAGATTGGGAAGTAGTTGGTGGCCATTGCACTTTATTCTTTAATCGGAAAGCAAACGTGCAAAATACGACTCATACAGGGAATGCAAGAATAACACAAGTGCTTTATCAGTCATGTTGGCCCTTCAGGAAGTACAGTCAATGGATGTAAACAAGTATATACCAGACCCAGAGACGCTAACCAAGAGAGAAGTCTCAGACACATGTAGTGAGAGCTTTAGTTTGTCATCAATATTAAAACACCATCAGCAAACACACACAGGGAAAACACAATTCAAATGCACTGAATGTGTAAAGAGCTTTATTCAGTTTTCAGGCCTAAAAAGACATCAACGAACACACACAGGGGAAAAACCATATCATTGTAGTGAATGTTTGAAGAGCTTTAGTCAATTATCACACCTAAAACGGCATCAGGGAACACACACAGGAGAAAAAACATATAATTGCACTGAATGTGTGAAGAGGTTTAATCGATTATCACACCTAAAACATCATCTGCGAATACACACTGGGGAAAAACCATTCCAGTGCAGTGAATGTGAAAGAAGTTTTAGTGATTCATCAACATTAAGGAAACATCTGCGAACACACACAGGGGAAAAACCATTCAATTGCAATGAATGTGAAAGTAGTTTTAGTCAATCTTCAACATTAAGGAAACATCAGCGGTCACACACAGGGGAAAAGCTATTCCAGTGCAGTGAATGTGGAAGTAGTTTTAGTGATTTGTCAACATTAAGAAAACATCAGCGAACACATACAGGGGAAAAACCATTTAAGTGCAGTGAATGTGTGAAGAGCTTCTCTCAATCATCACACCTAAAACAGCATCAGAAAACACACACCGGGGAAAAACCACACCAGTGCAGTGAATGTGAGAAGAAGTTTATTCTATTATCAGACCTAAAAAGGCATCAGAGAACACACACTGGGGAAAAACCATTCAATTGCAAAGAATGTGGGAAGAGCTTTATATATTTATCAAGCCTAAAACAGCATCAGAGAACACACACAGGGGAAAAACCATTCAAGTGCAGTGAATGTGGAAGAAGGTTTAGTGATTTGGCAACATTAAGGAATCATCAGCGAACACACACAGGGGAAAAACCATTCAAGTGCAGTGAATGTGAAAGTAGCTTTAGTCGATATTCAACATTAAGGATTCATCAGCGAACACACACAGGGGAAAAACAATTCCAGTGCAGTGAATGTGGAAGTAGTTTTAGTGAATCTTCAACATTAAGGAAACATCAGCGAACACACACAGGGGAAAAACAATTCCAGTGCAGTGAATGTGGAAGTAGTTTTAGTCAATCTTCAACATTAAGGAAACATCAGCGAACACACACAGGGGAAAAGCCATTCCAGTGCAGTGAATGTGGAAGTAGATTTAGTGAAATGTCAACATTAAGAAAACATCAGCGAACACACACAGGGGAAAAACCATTTAAGTGCAGTGAATGTGTGAAGAGCTTTTGTCAATCATCACACCTAAAACTGCATCAGAAAACACACACCGGGGAAAAACCATACCAGTGCAGTGAATGCGAGAAGAGGTTTATTCAATTATCAGACCTAAAAAGGCATCAGAGAACACACACTGGGGAAAACCCATTCAAGTGCAATGGATGTGGGAAGAGCTTTATAAATTTATCAAGCCTAAAACGGCATCAGAGAACACACACAGGGGGAAAACCATTCCAGTGCAGTGAATGTGAAAGTAGTTTTAGTGAATCTTCAACATTAAGGATTCATCAGCGAACACACACATGGGAAAAAACATTCAAGTGCAGTGAATGTGAAAGTAGTTTTAGTCAATCTTCAACATTAAGGATTCATCAGCGAACACACACAGGGGAAACAACCATTTAAGTGCAGTGAATGTGTGAAGAGCTTTTGTCAATCATCACACCTAAAACAGCATCAGAAAACACACACCGGGGAAAAACCATACCAGTGCAGTGAATGTATGAAGAGGTTTGTTCGATTATCAGACATAAAACAGCATCAGAGAACGCATACAGGGGAAAATCATTCAAGTTCAGTGAATCTGGAAGTAGTTTTAGTGAATCTTCAACATTAAGGATTCATCAGCAAACGCACACCTGGGAAAAACCATTCAAGTGCAATGAATGTCTGAAGAGCTTTTGTCGATTATCAGACCGAAAGCACCATCAGAGAACACACACAGGGGAAAAACCATACCATTGCAGAGAATGTAGAAGTAGTTTTAGTGAATCATCAATATTAAGAACATATCAGCGAATACACACTGGAAAACCATTCAAGTGCAAGGAATGTGACAATGGATATATATACATATATATATATCAGGTCTAAAACAGCATCAGAAAACACGCACAGGAATCCTTCAAGTGCAGTGAATGTTGATGTAGGTTTTATGAATATTCAATATTAAGTACTGATCAGCGAACACACACAGGAAAAGCCATGTCATTGAAGTAAATGTGTGAAGATCTTTTGTCAACTCTCAGAGCTACAAAGATGACAGCCTCTCTTCAGAAGAGTGCAGGATCAATAATGAAGGTCACAGAGCTACAACTGTGTGACAGCTCGGCCGAGCACACTTCAGAAGAGTGCAGGATCAATAATAAAGGTCACAGAGCTACAACTATGTGATAGCCAGGCCGCGTACTTCACTTCAGAAGAGTGCAGGATCAGTAACGAAGGTCACAGAGCTGCAGCTGTAAGACAGCCAGGCTGAGCACACTCCAGAAGAGTGCAGGATCAACACTGAAGGTCGCAGAGCTGCAGCTGTGTGATAGCTAGGCTGAGTACTTCACTTCAGAAGAGTGCAGGATCAATAATAAAGGTCACAGGGCTGCAGCTGTGTGATAGTCAGGCCGAGCACACTCCAGAAGAGTGCAGGATCAACACTGAAGGTCGCAGAGCTGCAGCTGTGTGATAGCTAGGCTGAGTACTTCACTTCAGAAGAGTGCAGCATCAATAATGAAGGTCACAGAGCTGCAGCTGAGTGATAGCCAGGCCGAGCACACTTCAGAAGAGTGCAGGAACAATAATGAAGGTCACAGAGCTGCAGCTGTGAGATAGTCAGGCCCAGCACACTCCAGGAGAGTGCAGGATCAATAATAAAGGTCACAGAGCTGCAGCTGTGGGATCACCAGGCCGAACACACTTCATAAGAGTGCAGGATCAATAATGAAGTTCTCAGAGCTGCAGCTGTGTGATAGCCAGGCCGAGCAGACTTCAGAAGAGTGCAGGATCAATAATGAAGGTCACAGAGCTGCAGCCGTGTGATAGCCAGGCTGAGAACACTTCAGAAGAGTGCAGGATCAATAATGAAGGTCTGAGATCTGCAGCTGTGTTATATCCAGGCCGAGCACAGGGTGTCTGTTCAGCAAATACAGATTATCAATGAAAGTCTCCAACCTGCATGCTGTGTGATAGACAGGGTGAGCGCTTCTCTTCAGGAGAGTGAGGAATCATTTATAAAAGTCACTGAGCCGCATGTTGTGTGATAATTAGGCAAAATCACCATTTACATTCTTGGACGAAGATTTTTTGATGGCTAATGGAGCCGAATTTTGACATGATTGTTCCACAAAAGAAATGAAAAAAAAATTGATTGTATAAAAAATAATATTAAGGTAGAACCAATCACGGTGCTATAAAATGTACACAATAATGACTAAGTTTTACATATTAAAAAGAAAGGCACGTTTTTAAGATATGTAATAGAATAAAAAATTATTTGGATTTTGACATTTTACTGCTGATTGTAAAGAAATTATATTGAGCCCCAAACTCAAGATAATTTGTGCTGCCAGCAGGGAGTCTAGCAGAGGTGGCAACAGATGGGGGTTCTATCTCGACAGTGTGACTGCTGTCGGCAGGTGGTCTGGCAGAGGTGGCATTAGAAGGAGGTCCTGTCTCGACAGTGTGACTGCTGTCAGCAGGTGGTCTGGCAGAGCTGACATTAGAAGGAGGTCCTATCTCGAAAGTGTGACTGTCCTCAGCAGAGAGTCTGGCACAGGTGACATTAGAAGGAGGTCCTGTCTTGACAGTGTGATTGCTGTCAGAAGGTGTCTAAAATGAACAAAAGAGATGCACGTGCCGCTATTGACTTAGCCTAAACTATTTTTTCAAAACATATGAACTAAAACACCATGTTTCGTGTGTATTATCACTTCTTTTATTTGTTTTATATTTTATTTATATATTTCCTTTATTTTGGTATCTTAGTTTGCCAAATTCACATTTTTAAGACCTTATGTACACAAAGAAATACATTCATATTTACATAAACAGAAAACAACAAAAACAGATTTCAATATACACTTCAAAAATAGGAATCATTCAAGCCACTATTCAAACGGTCCTGATGATAACTCCAAAATAACACGAGTTTGAAACGCGTAGAACTTTCAATAAGCCAAAAATTACAAAAAGGGTTCCAAGAATTGTATAATTAGATCTCTTTTAGAGAATATTAATTGTAGATGGCTTTACTGTGAATAATTCTATTCCAGTATTCATTTAAAAGTATATTGTTATTGTTGTTTGTGGTGGTAAGTCTGATGAATGAATGGTGGCTTGAATGATTCCTATTTATGAAGTGTATATTGAAATCTGTTTTTGTTGTTTTCTGTGGGTTCCTCCGGGGAATAATCATTCCATAGTCCTATGGAAGCCTAAATTTAAATGTATAATTTTCTATAATGGAACTGAAAGCCCTCCTGCACTGAGCCAAGGTAGGGATAAGTACGTAGTCTGTACTGATGATTGTCTTTTTACCTAATGAGCTCGAGTGTGGATGATTGGCACAAGGATCGCTGTCATCACACAGTTAACCAGCTCAAATCTGTGTATGGAATTGTGTTAAAATGTCCTCATTTTGTGCACATATTCACACCAGTACTTCTGAAGAACCGGGTTATTTAATACCCAGCGGCGCCAGGGGCATGCCCAAAGTCTTCGGGTTCGACCTGTCTTAGAATACAGAGACACAGAAACTTCTTGGTGGCGTCAAAGATCAAATTTATTGGCTGCAGCCAGTAACAGAAGTCCTAGAAATCATCACGGTATGAGTTCTCAGGAGACTGCTCAATTTTACACAGCAAGTCGTCCCTTTTTATGCCAAAAATCACATTCCAGACAAATACCTAATATTTACAAACTGTCCAATCACATGTATTCACACCAAAGGTATCGCATGACAGTAAAACCCACTTTTCAGTTGCCCAGCCCATTATCAATCATCGGTCAAACCCAACATTCTTCTTTAGACAGGTTGAACGAACCCATAATAAAAAAGGCCACAACCCAATCATAAATAGACCATAAAGAAAGGAGCAGAAACAGGTGAGAGTAGGATAAGGCATATTTGTGTGCAATAAAACTTTACGATGTCCTGTGCTCTGATCCTTAACCTTGATCAGCTAGAGGGCAGGAACTGGTTTAACAAGGTCAGCTTCAGGCAACAGGGTCAGTTCACTCAGGTCAAACAGGAGTCGGCACGAACTGGAGCTAAGGTGTACATGTCCTTAAAAAGACTAGTTCAGCCACAGTCATCGGCCTATGTGAGGGCAACCACAAAATGGCTGCCATACACAAAATGGAACCCAAGGGTTCAGAACGAAATCCCTAAATACGTAGTGAATCCATCGGTCTAACGTGATGAAAACACTCATACTTGCCGCACTAACTAGTTATGGTTCCCTAATATCAAATTCGTAACGAAACCATCACCTTTATGAAACGGGTTCAGAATTCACGGAACCTCAGACCCTCCTTTTGCCCTTACATAGGCAATAATCTAAACTCACGTCAATCTGAGTCCAGGTCTATATTCATCAGATCATCAAGATGTTGCTGGAGCATAATCCTATCACTTAGTACCTCTCTTGGGACAGGTCTCTTTGCACACGTAGTAGCACAGAGGCCACATATAGCAGGAGCGCACTGCACACAAAGACAGAACAGGAAAAGAATCGCTAAAGCCATCCCAATGATCATCAGAATCTTCCATCCCCAAGTCGATAACAGTTCCCAAAACCATCCAATCAACGACCAATCTCCTTTATCCACATTTATAGACTCAGAGATCTTATGTAACTTAGAAATGGCCTGGTATACTGTAGGAGCATTGTCTGGTATGAAAACGCAGCAACTCGATTGGATCACTTTACATACCCCACCTCGATCTGCAAGTATGACATCTAAAACCATTCAATTCTGTAATGTCATAAGGCGATCTGCTTGAAGCTCAGCGGTCAGATTACTAAGGGCACCAGCAGTTTCATTTATGGTGGATTCAACCACTCTTGTCAATTGCCGTATATTTCTACTGTTTGCCATAGGTCCCCAAAATGGTAGGAAACCCTTGAAAAAGTCTCCCACTTCTTGTTCCGTAGTATCTTCCTCACTGAAGACACCCCTAACAACTCTCGTTCTGTGGTAATCTACAGCAGCAGTATACGTAGGAGGCAACAAAAATGCAACATTACATGTTCCCGAAAAATCAGGGGGCAACCATGTATATGCTCTATCATAGCAGACAAAATACGTGCCCTTAGCTGCTAAAAATGGTGGGGAAGTTTGGGACTCAAAGACATACGTCTGAGTACAAACACTCTTCCCTAACTGAGCTCTCGGATTCTTGCCTTTCCCTTGCAGACAAAAATGACCACGATGGGGTAATATCCAAATCGGAGGTGACCTTTTTCGTCTCTGCTTCTCACCCAGACTAATACTATATCTGGTTGCATTCCAACCAACATATGCCATTAACTCATCTCTGGGAATAGTTCTATAAGTATCGATCTCTCTACTCATGTTTAAAACTCCTTTCACCAAAGCTTGGTTACTCGTGTTCTCTCTTCCAAAACGCGAAGCATAAACCTCAAGGGCATAAAGGAACATAGTCAGAAAAGCCCTCAAAGACCCGTTCTGACTGATCGGTAAAATCAAATAGGGAACACCTCTATCCGTAGTATGCGGCATAAGACGACACACCCAGCAATTAGTGATGTTCACCACCAACTGATGTTGATGCAATAACTGTATGAATGAGTTATTTACAAATTCTGACCTTCTAATCTGTTCGTGTTCAGGTAAAGTATGGAAAGAATGCAAAGAAGTAGTAGCAGGTAAAGTCGTAGGTTGAAAAATGGGTGCAGAAATCAGTTGAAGAGAAAATACAAACCAACCCACCAAAGCTAACGTCATGCTAAAAAACATCAAAAGACATGTGATCAGAAAACATTTGCCGTGCATAATTTTACACAGTTTCTTCTTAAAGTTCATTTTCTCAACGGCTCTCTCAATCTCAAAAAACTACATCCTCTAACTCAGTGGTTCCCAAACTTTTGACTCCTGAGGACCCCCATTGAGTCACCACTGGAAGCCGGGGACCCCCAAGCAATGTGTATGAGTTAAATTTCAAAATTAAAACAGTCATTCGAAAAAAATACACACGTGTGCACACAAAACAAATACTCAAGGTACTAAGGATTTTGGGGCCAGATATACGACCATTTCATTTAGCGCCTCGCAATTGGCGACACATTGCGAGTGGCAAATTGCGAGTCGCTAAATGAAATGTACAACAGTGTGTTTAACACTGTTTGGGATTCCCAATGGGGTCGTAAATTGCGAGGTTCATTAATATTAATGAGCCTCTCGCAATCTGCGAGCCCATTGGGAATGCCAGCCCTCCCAGGGATGGTGGCCTGCTGGGCTCTGCAGGCCACCATGTCTCGGACTGCTTTTAAATAAAGCAGTTTAAAAAAAAATGCAGCCTGTTTACCATGCATTTAAAATAAAAAAGAAAATGAAACGTTTTCGTTTCATTTTCTAAGGGCAGGCAGAGGTCCCTGGGTCCTCTGCCTGCCCTTAAAAAATAATTTTACATGCATTTGCAAAGGGGGAGGGGTCCCCTGGGGACCCCTTCCCATTTTCGAATGCATTACCATCTACTTGAAGTAGGTGGTAATTGCGACTGTTTTGCGACCGCAAAACATTTGTACATGGTTTTGAGACTCTCTATTTGGAAGGGAATGCCCCTTCCAAACAGCAAGTTGCAAAACCTATTTAGCGAGTCGCAAACAAATTGCGACTTTGTGGTACTTAAAATTCTGGACCTGTGTTATAAACATCGTCGTATCATGACAATTTTGGTATCAGCAGACCGAGAATGACAAGTATACTATATACGAGCATTTTCGGTGTGTTCGAGTGATGAGATCACCACTAAATCAGAGTTTCCGTCCTGAACCCTCTTGGTCCATTTTGTGAGCGCCAGCCATTTTGTGATTGCCCTCACATAGGCCAATGACTAAGGCCAACCACGAGTCTGAAGGACACATACACCTTTGCTGACTCCTCTGTGACCTGGGCAAGCTGACTCCACTGCCTGAAGCCAAACCTGTTCGGCCAGTTCCTTTCCCAGTGGTCGAATGAGATTAGTATCAAGGCACAACATGTCATAAACCTTTCATCGTACACGAACCATGCCTAATCTTACACACACCTGTCCCTGTTTCTTTCTTTATGACTTGCTTTACGAGGAGGAGGTGCCCGTTTTTATTGGGGGTCCGTCGATATCTGATGAAAATACTGGACCTTGCCGGGTAATTGATTGTGGGCTGGACAAACTGAAATATGGGCTTGTCATCATGACTCTGCTTTTTCTTTGTAGTGGAAATATGTGAACGGTTAACTGTAAAATAAGGAATGTTTGCCTAAAGCATAATATTTTGTATAAAAGGAGAAGGATGGCTTTGTAAGATTGAGCAGTCTCCTGAGAATATACACCGTGTGGTACTTCTAGGACAGCTGTTACTGGCTGCAGCCAATAAATTCGATCTTTGACTTCACCAAGAAGTCGCTGTGTTTCTGTAGTTTGAAACAGGAAGGACTCGAAGTCATAGGGTTTTTCCCTGGCACCGCTGGGTTCTTAAAAACCCAGTACTTCAGTTTGCAAAATAGGCTATGTACGTGGCTCAATAGGTTTTTGCATGTATAAACGGGTTTGCGAACCCGTTCGCGCATATCAAAACAGATCGTACATCTGGCACTTGGTATTTTATATTGAAGTAATAGCCCCTCTGTCACATGTATTTCATTTGTTTTATAGCATCTCTCATACCATTGTAGGATGTCAGAGCACTTTACATCACACACATATAGAGACATTGAATCATACATGTAAATCAGTGTGTATATAAAATGTTTAAAGAGTGCTTATCTGGAAAAGCACAAACTCAGGATTCAGAGCATAACACAGTGGCTAGCACTGACTTTAACATTAAAAATGCATTTACACACAAATAAATATTTTTATCAGCATCAGGATAATGAATGGGAAAAAATATATGTTAATAACTGGTACCATGCAGTTTGCAAGCAGCTCTTTGATGACAGTTTATAGGTCCATATGCTAGATTATGATTGTCACTTATGAAGTGCACAGTAACAAAAGAATTTCTGTGACAAAAGCAGTAACCACGAACCTATGCACATAAAATACAGCTTTTTAAAATGCATGATACACGTTCTTTGCAGTAGGCACATTAACCCTCTGTGCTACATTAGTTCAATCAAAGCTGCCACTGAACAAAACTCTCCTCAGCTCCAGCAGGTACATTAATCACTGGCATTCTCTTGACACTTTTATTGTTGCTGGAAGGCTGCTAATTATACAAGAAATGTTTCTGTGCTTTTAAAACTGTTGCCTACGGACCCCCTGGGAATGTGTCACGGACCCCTGGGGGTCCGCGGACCACAGTTTGGGAAACACTGCTCTAACCGATGCTGTTCACGGCGGTTGGTTTTCTTCTGCTAAGGAATGCTTCTGTCAGCCCAGGGAACTCCCTTACACCAACCAGAACCGTCGACCTTGCGTCTTCGGCTTGCACTCTCTATTCTTTACACCGTGACCCTACAGCTGAACCCGGATGGTGGTTCACAAAAATATACCAAAAAAGTTTCTTGGCTGAGAGAGTTCAGTTCCTGAGAGAGTTCAGTTCCAAAAATCAAAAAAAAAGGAATTCATTTATTTTATTAGTCCATTGTTTCTAGGACGTAGATTATAACGCTCTTTTCCAGGCCTCGTTTGAGGCTGAAACTACAGTTCAGGTTCAGTAGTGTCTAATCTTTGAGACACAGGCACAGCTTCTTGAAGGACATCGTCATCTCCTTTGTCGGAACCTCTCCACACCAACTCAGCGTCGCTAAACGGTGCAAACTTCGGCACCCTTTCAGTCTCTGAATCTGCAATACCTTCTCGGACCCATTGGTCGTACGGCAGAGGCAACGGCACCCTCTTACAATGTACACCGTGGATCCAGTTTTTCTTCCCGAAAACCTTTACTGAAGTCCTCGTAGATAGCAGGACTTGGTACGGTCCATTCCAGGGGGGCTGATCATTCTTAGTCCGCTGAAAATATTTCACCAGGACCCAGTCACCGGGATTGAGGATGTGACCTGGGTCCGCAGAAGCTGGCGGCAATTCATCATGAACCTGTTGATGTAAGACACGCAATTTAGTCGTCAAGTCATACAAGTAGTCCACTAGCATAGGGTATTCGATGTCACTAAACTTCGTTGGCCTCGGCACTCCCCAAACGTTTGACGGACGGCCAAAGACAATCTCATACGGACTAAGGCCTATCCAGGAACGTACTGTAGTTCCAGTAGACAAAAGTGCCAATGGTAAAGCATCAGGCCATTGAAGACCAGTGCTCGCTTGAATCTTAGCCAGCTTTAACTTTAACATGCCATTATAGCACTCAACTAAACCAGCTGATTGGGGATGATTCGCAGTGTGGAATTTCTGGTGAATTTCCAACCCTTCACACACTCTCTTCATCACCTTCCCCACGAATTACCTTCCGTTATCACTCCATACCATCCTTGGCAACCCAAACCTAGGGAAATATTCTTTGACCAGGACTTTAGCAGTGGACGAGGCAGTATTATCTTTTAGGGGGTATGCTTCTACCCATCTAGAAAAGGCGCAAACAACTACAAGGACATACTTTAAATTATTGCACCTTTCCATGTGGATGAAATCCAATTGCAAAACCTCGAACGGATACGTCGGAGGAGCAAAGTGACCAGCTGGAGTTGGGGTTCCCTTGCCAGGATTATACATTAAACACACCATGCAATTCTTGACCACATTCTCCGCACATTTGGGAATTCCAGCATTCTGCCATACTGGAGCCAACAACTTACAAATCCCTTTCACACTGATGTGAGGCAAACCATGTGCCATAATAACCACTGCAAGCACGTGCGCATCTGGCAACATCCATCTTTGGTGTTCTGACAATTCAACCCAACAACCAATCGAATCCAATCTACCCGTAGTTTCTCTCCAAACATTCTTCTCACTTTCAGTAGCTTCAGCCTGTATCGATTTCACACTCTCAAACGTATCTTCACACATTCCAACATCACCAATCCATCTCGCAGGGTCTGCCACATACATTCGACTCATCAGATTTCTTTCTGTGTCTTTCGCAACTTCATCCGCAAACGCATTACCACGGCCAACATCATCCGAAACCTTCCGATGAGCACTACACTTCACAATCGCAACTTGCTTTGGCAAAGTAAGTGACTCGAGAAGCTCATTCACCAACTGTCCATGCTGAATCTTAGTCCCATGGGATGTGAGGAATCCCCTTTCTTTCCACAAACGTCCAAAACTATGGGCAACACCAAACGCATACTGACTATCGGTATACACATTCACTCTCTTTCCTTCAGACAAAACACACGCTCTCGTTAATGCAATCAATTCCACTGCTTGTGCTTAATTATAGCTCACTCGTTCAGTTTCAACAACTGTACTTAATGTCGTCACGGCATATCCTGCAGTCATATCACCATTCGGAAGCTTGTAGCATGAACCATCAACCCATAACGTACCATCAGGATCCGGAAGAGGAGAATCTTTTAAATCGATCCTACCCTTCGTCTCCTCTTCCGTACTCAGAAAGCAATCGTGCTGTACCTAACCATCTGTATCCACAGGCATCGGCAACAATGTTGCTGGATTCAATACATTGCATCGCTTAATATGCACATGACTAGCCAAAAGTGTCAACTCATAACCCGACAACCTTGCACTAGTAAGGTGTTGAGTTTTTGTCCGATTTAATAAAGTATCCACTGCATGTGGAACCATCACAATCAACGTATTATCCATCACCAGTCCAGCAGACTGTCGGATAGAAACAGCCGCTGCCGCTGTAGCTCTCAAGCAACTCGGCAACGCTCTAGCAACTGGATCTAACGTTGATGAAAAATACGCGCATGGACGCTGCTTGTCCCCAAAAGATTGTGTCAACACTGACAACCCACATCCCTCTCTCTCGTGCACATACAAAGGCTTGTTATAGTCTGGAGTACCCAACACAGGAGCCGAACACAATGCATCACGTAATTCTGAAAAACTTTTCTGACATTCATCAGACCAAGGAAGAGGATACGGAGTATCTTTCACAGTCAATGCTAACAGAGGCTTTGCCAACAATGAAAAATTAGGGATCCATTGTCTACAATATGATGTAATACCCAAAAAGGCAAGAACTTCTCTCTGTGTCGTTGGCACACTCATTTGCGCAATCACCTGAATTCTTTCTGCGGTCAATTTCCTTCCCTCCTTCGACAAGAGATGACCTAAGTAGGTTACCTCTTGGCGGCAATATTGCAACTTTGAAGGCGATACTTTATGATGCAAGTCCGACAGATGTCGCAACAAAGAAAGAGTAGCTTCTTTACAAGTTTTCTCATCATCAGCGGCCACTAACAGATCATCCACATACTGAATAAGAGCAGCACGAGCAGGCAACACAAGAGTATCAAGTTGAGTTTTCAAAGCCTGACTATAGATAGAAGGACTTTCACAATAGCCTTGGGGAGCTCTCTTAAACCGGAAGCTTCGGCCTCCTAAAGAGAAGCCAAAAATATCTCTACTCTCCTCAGCAATTGGAATACTGAAGAAAGCATTTTTCAAGTCTATGACTGAAAACCAGGCAGCTGAAGCAGGAATCAAAGTCAACAAAGCAGTAATATCTGGAACAACTGGAAACTGTGGCACAACAATCTTGTTAACCTCTCTAAGATCGATCACAAACCTGTAAACAGGTGGCTGAGAAGAGTCAGTGCGTTTCAGGACAGGCAAAACAGGACTGTTATACACATTACCTCTCGTTTCTTTAATCACACCTTTCTCAATCAGATCATAAATGATTGCTAAAAGCGCTCTTTCACCATCGCTAGAAATCCAATATTGGGGAATAAGCAGCATTATAACATTCGCTTTAAGCATTACAACATAAGGTGGAATCACCAAAAGACCCACATCATTAGGACCTGTAGCCCAAAGATTATCAGGGAGAGAACGCAATTCCGGTGGAAGCCGATCTTTAGACAAATACATCGGAGAGATCACTTTCTTACCCAATGTAAGTTGTACTCCCGCAGGAGAACAACGTAATGTTGCATGCAACCTTTTCAACAAATCCAAACCCAACAAATTCTCACCACAACCTGTCGTTAAAATGAGAGGTGCTTCCAACTCACAAGGCCCTATAGAAAGAGACAAGGGACTAGAAACTGGGTTACGAACTGGGGCGCCAGAGAATCGTACTGAAACATTAGTTAAGCCAGACATAGGTGCGCCAGGGAGTTTAGAGTGCATAATAGAACTCTTTGTAGCACCAGTATCCAAAATAAAAGGCTCTACCACACCTGATTTAATCACTTCAACATACAGTCCACTCTGATCTACTGGAACTGAGACTACTCCCTTACTTTGTCCATGGCTGTCCTAGTTATCATTATAACCAACACTCTCACCTTCAACGTAGTAATCCTCAACATAGTACTGAGTCGACTGACCAGATGCAATTTTCTGTTGATCAAAACAATTCATAGAATTCTGTGGGGGAAAGGAACGTTCATTCTGAGGAAACGTACCACGTCCTCTACCCCTAGACACTTGCTGAAAACCACCACGGCCTCTCGGGCCGTCATACCACTCGCGTGCTGTCGCAACACAGGGCACTCATTTTTATAATGGCCTTCCTCCCTACAATACGCACACTGATTTAAACCGAAGGGTGGTCTTGGAGGAAAATACCCAGCGTTCTGTGGCGGTCTCTGAAATGGGGGAGGTTGCTGAAACTGTGGGCGTTGCTGCGACTCTTGCTGATTCAAGCGAGGCGGATACGCCTGCTGCAAAAGAACCTTTGTCTTTAAGTCTTTGGTCTTTTTCTCTACTCTTTCTTTCTCGTCCTTGTCCCTATTCTCGTAGTACTGTGCAGTCGCTAATATCTGGGCCGACGAGGAAACAGCCCAAGAACTCTCAGAATCTTTCAACTTATTACACAGTTCAGGAAGTAAGTTAAAGACAAACTTATCTACGAACAATCTTTGCCCACCTTCCGTACTCATATCCTGACCACTATGATCTACAAATGTTTCTTTAAATCTAGTGAAGAAATTAGATACACTTTCGTCCTTCTTCTGCTTACATGCTGCTAACTTGTCCCAATTTACTCATAACGCTGGCATCATCGTCTTCATTAAATTAATAATTCTACCTGGCAATTCCGTAACCAAAGGTTCAGGTTTAGCACCTCCCTGTTGTCTACCATCCGCAGCAATAATATTTGCCCAAGTATCTCCTAATTCTACCCCATGATTCTCATGACGAATCTTTGCCCATAGAGGTTGAGGTACTACATTACCCAACAGCATATCTATGTCTGCCAAATTCATGATGCATGCGTCAACTGTCTGGGACAATTCTTTGTAATAGCCAGCAGGATTCTAACGGGGATCAGGTAAGGTCTGCTTAAGAGCCAAGACCTCTGCTCTCTTCCATGGCACATGTACCCATACTCGCTGAAAATGAGCCGGTGCGGCAACAATACCCTGATTTACATTAGCCTGAACAGCTTCCTTCCATACAGGAGGAACTTCTCTCATGGGATACTGTCTGGTTTTCGTCTAACAGAGGAATCAGGTTCGTACAATGTCTGAGGAGGAAGGCTAGATCTAAAAGCCAGTATCGTCTCTACGGCATCTGTAATATCAGATTCCACTATCATCCCTTTAGCAAAATCCGACTGAACATCAAGTAGTTCCTGCGGGATCAAACCCAAATCATTATCTTCCCATTACTGACGCAGAAACATACACATCACATTAAAAACATACCTTTGCTTAGGCAGTTCCCACTGAAAGAAAACATCCATAACTGCTGGCAAACTATACCTTGAGGCATTTATAATCCATTTACAAGCCAACAAATCCAACACAGCCCGTTCCTCGGAACCAGGAAGCTGACTACGACTCTGCTTACGTTCCGAAACAGGGGTCATATTCAGTGACCCAAACAATGGAGACAATAAACTAGAAACAGTTTCTGTCATTCGTTTTCGAACAGAAGGAGAAGAAGCAGTCATAAGAACAGGAGAATAAGTGTTTTGAGGCAAAGAAGGTGTAGGAATAAGAACAGTAGGAGTCTCAGATGCAGAAGCGGAAGGCAAAGGAGTTTGAGGCAAAGCTGATAGCAAAGCTGGCAACCATAGAGCGGGTTGTGCAGGAGGAGGTAAAACCATCTGTGGAGTACCAGGTGGCTTAACAACAGCAGGAGGTTGAACAACAAAGGGTGGAACAACCGGTGGTAATGGAGGCGCAGTAGCACCCTGCACATAAGGAGGTGGTAATCTCAGTAAATGAGACATCAAAGGATCTTTCTCAAGATCTTCAATCACTTTCAGAGGAGTAGACGGCAAGGCCGGATAACATTTATCTATGGCCATGCAACGTTGCCTATCTGACACCTCAATTGCTTTATCTTCTTCGTTTTCTTTAAACTGCCTAGCAGCTTGCATTATTGATACATCCTTTTCTCTTTTATCTCTTTTAGCTTGTTTAATTTCTCGCTGTCTGGCTTCTTTACACCAAAGGCGAAAGGAGTCAAACATTGCCGGCCGGGCTTTCTTCCTAAATAATTTAGTTTCTAAATTGTCTAAAATCTCTGTATTAAAGCTACCATGTTGGGGCCATTGTAAGGCACCATCTTTTCTAGTGTAGTGGACCCATACTTCATTGAACGAAATGGGGCCCACGCCGTGTTTAGAATAGAGCTCATAAGTCGGAGTTCCAACCGGAGGTATCGGACACGAATCCTCCAATCGGGAATCTCTGTTGCAACCACAACCAAACCAAGTACAAAATTTACTACGATTAGGCATCTTCGCTCACAAATCGAGCTTCAAACTTCAAGGGATTATCTCTACTGATACACTCGTAAATATACAAGACCCTCGGTTTTGGAAATTGCAATTTTCAAATCAAAACTAAGGACCAAACAAACTAAGAACCAAAGAACCAAAAACTAAGGACTGGGGGCGACCCACTTTTACTTAACTGAGGTATCAGTCACGCCACCAGAAGACCCGTCTATCGTCTCGCCATACAAAGCATCACAAGTGGGTCCAAGACAGGGCGACAGTCAGGGCAGCAGTTCTTCGTAGCCGTCAGGAAAGCGGGAAGCCTCGCAGAAAAGACCTTCAGTCCACATTCAACATGCCGGGGTCGATGAAGTGGTGGCCGTCCTCCAGAATTTCCTCACGAAGCTCCTCACGATCTTCAGGCTTGGACCGGTACCGCTGAGGTCGCCCCACGTTGGAAGTGCCAACTGATGAACCGGGTTATTTAATACCCAGCGGCTCCAGGGGTACGCCCAAAGTCTTTGGGTTCCACCTGTCTTAGAATACAGAGACACAGAAACTTCTTGGTGGCATCAAAGATCAAATTTATTGGCTGCAGCCAGTAACAGAAATCCTAGAAATCATCACGGTATGAGTTCTCAGGAGACTGCTCAATTTTACACAGCAAGTCGTCCCTTTTTATGCTAAAAATCACATTCCAGACAAATACCTAATATTTACAAACTGTCCAATCACATGTATTCACACCAAAGGTATTGCATGACAGTAAAAGCCACTTTTCAGTTGCCCAGCCCATGATCAATCATCGGTCAAACCCAACATTCTTCTTTAAACAGGTTGAAGGAACCCATAATAAAAAAAGGCCACAACCCAATCATAAATAGACCATAAAGAAAGGAGCAGAAACAGGTGAGAGTAGGATAAGGCATATTTGTGTGCAATAAAACTTTACGATGTCCTGTGCTCTGATCCTTAATCTTGATCAGCTAGAGGGCAGGAACTGGTTTAACAAGGTCAGCTTCAGGCAACAGGGTCAGTTCACTCAGGTCAAACAGGAGTCGGCACGAACTGGAGCTAAGGTGTACATGTCCTTAAAAAGACTAGTTCAGCCACAGTCATCGGCCTATGTGAGGGCAACCACAAAATGGCTCCCATACACAAAATGGAACCCAAGGGTTCAGAACGAAATCCCTAAATACGTAGTGAATCCATCGGTCTAACGTGATGAAAACACTCATACTTGCCGCACTAACTAGTTACGGTTCGCTAATATCAAATTCGTAACGAAACCATCACCTTTATGAAACGGGTTCAGAATTCACGGAACCTCACTTCTAAAGCCAGGACACCATATCTAAATATTTATACAATTGAAAATATTTGCTAGTGAGGCTGAGTCATTTGGAAGTTTTAGAGAACCAAAACATTTGACACAAAAAATAGTGATATGAAATTAATTGCATTTGTTTCTTTTGATTGCGTAAACCTTTTTCTGCCCCTGGTTCTCTTTAAAACAGGTGCTAGCCGAAAAGCCTATAAAGCTAGTTTGAGATACAGCCTAGCACACTAGTTCTATGTCCAGTAGAATAAGACGAGGTCACTGTCAGAACTTGGAAATGAAACCGTTAGTTACCGTAAAATGCTAGAAAGAGCATAGCACAGCCACAGGGCCAGAGTTCCATCCACCATGGCTCTTTTGGTATAGAAGGCTTTGTGAACCAATGATATTCAACTAAAGAGAGATGGCTCCCTATCGACTTGGCTGCCTGTCCTGTATGACATGGTGGGTGTTCACCGAGAACTGGTTTCTCAAGCTAGGTGGCGGGCTCGCGGATGCTCAAACTAATTTAAAAGGTAGTCTGATTGATGAACAAGACAGCTGTCCCTAGCTTTTATTGCAGTGTACAGAATAAAAAGGTCATACATTTCTGAAACACCTAGTTGCTGACTCCGGAGGGGAGGATAAAATGATAAGAAAATGGCAATTTGCCAACAGTTATGTATTGATACATTTTCACTGTATTAAAGCCCTTAAATGGCTTGTAATTGCTGGTATAAGTCCGGAGCTCCAACATACCAATGTTTGTCTTCATGTTTTTTCTCTTTTTAATTTAGAACAATCTACCCTCAGTGGGTGGAATCTTCTAATTGCCTTATAGCCCTTCTGCCACGGGATATACCAGTCGTTAAAGGCCCTGAACCCGTTGCAGCCCCGAGACGCATGCCCTTGCAGGGGGCCATAAGGCTATATTAAAGCCTGCCTGACCAGAATAGTATGTTTGGCTATCATGCACTTGATTGCATTCTTAAAACAGTACTTAACTGCAATGTTTAAATAAGTCAAGACATAGTTAAACATTGTCAATTGAATAGAATAATTGAGAAAAATTCTGAGGGGCGCCCGACGATCGCTGTGGGGTTGGGGGCGTGACATTAAAAGGTTTTAAGACCACTGGTCTAGGGTGTTCCTCATCAGAGAGGTGTGAGGGGCCTGATGTAACACTGTTGGTTAGTCAAATCTTAAAGGAGAGGGCACAGAGACTCAAAGCCGATGGATTTCAATGTCGAACCTGTTTATCACCACTTAATCATCCTCACAATTGCAATAAGTGACTAGATCAGGACACCTCCTCCCACGTCTATATGGGCTACCAGCTAGGTATATTCAGCACAGGTTTGGAAATCAAGGTTTGAGATGTACAACATGAAAGTAATAGAAACATGTACGATTTACAAAGGAACGCTGATGGTGATGCCAAGCCCTGTGTGGCACTGTTAGTACTGCCAGCAAGAGTGTGTACATTTATCTGCTAACAGCGCCGCTCCATGGGAAAGGTCAGCCGTCCCTCATCATACCTGCAAGCCAAACCTATTCTAGACCCTCTCCAGCTGCACCTGTAGGCGGCTGGAGAGAGAACACTAAACTCTCTCTCATAAACCCACCTTTAGCAGACATGGGGGTGAGCACTACAGGCAAAAACAACAAAACTAGGGCTGCTGATCGACCCCGATCACAGGACCAGAGTGTTTGGTCCTAGAGATCCACGAGGACTAGTTTTGGCTATTCTGGCCTGGTCAGGTCTAACCAGGACCATCATTAAGTATTCTTAGTCCTCAATGCTTACACCTTAAACCCCAAGCATATAAACCTTAAGTACATATAAATTGAGTAACAGAAAGTGCCGTAGCACTTCTTACGAACATTGAACGTTGGGAATTGGAATTCCAGTGATAAGTGACAATGATAACAGTGTGTTGGCACCGCTAATTCAGGAGCCAAAACTAAACTCTAGATGCAAGAGTCGTGGTTTAACATGGGGTTTTAAAATAACAGGACTTACCACCCTTACAACACTGAATATGTCTAACTGTATAGAAGTACATCATGCAGGGCTTCTTTGGATGACATTTGTGCAAAAGCAAAGTAATGGTGTAAGTGTTCTGTGACAAAGAATACAAAGTAATGGATATCAAGTTTTTCGCTTGTTTGACGAACCGCCAGAAAGGTCCATCTCCTGGGCAGGGCTGTCTTCCAGGTGACGTGCGAGGTCTTGGGGGTTTGTAAAGATGCTTGGTTTTCCATTCTCTAATATTCTGAATTTCAAGGGTCCTGCAAAAAAGAATTGAATGTTCTTCTTCCTCAGAATGTCCCGAAGTTGTAGGAATCCTTTCCTTGTGTCAACTGTGTCTTTGGAGTAATCCTGTGTAAAGGTAATACGTTGGCCTTCCCAGGTGACATGATGATTTTTCCTGGCGTAGTTTAAGATGGCTTCTGTGTGTTGGTAGCGGAGCGGTTTGCAGATCATGGGGCGAGAGCCTTTTCTATTTAGAGGGTTGAACGACGGGATTCTATGGGCTCTGTCCAGTTCCAGGCCCTGTTGGAAGTTTATCCCCATTATCATTGGTATTCAAGCTTCGAGGAAGGCTACGCATGATCCTGCATCAGACTCTGACCCTTCCAGAATACCGAAAATACGTATGTTCCCTCTCCTATTTCGGTCTTCCAATTCTGCGTTCTGTTTCTTAAGCTCACTGGTGATGTTGAGGAGGTGTTTGATCTCTTTGGTGGCCTGGGAGGTCGTGTCTTCAACATCGCTTATTCGTTGTTCCGCTTCATCAATTTTCGTGTTCATAGTGTTCATATCGGCACGGATTGCGGTTAGTTCTAGTTGCATTGCATCAGTGTTTTGTTTCGTTGATTTGGCCAGGTCATGGACTTCTGCTAATTTTTTTAATATCATGTCCATTGTGCTATTTAGGTCTGGTCTGGCTTCTATCAGTGATTCTGAGATGGTTGTTCCGGTTTCACTTTCTTGTAGGAGGATCTGCTCTCTTTGTCCGCCATTTCTAGTCAAGAGGTGGTTGAGATGGCTAGGTGACGCGATGATTAAGGGCAGGCTTACTCTCAATGAGCTATATCTCGTAGGCTGCAAGGTCGATAAGGATCCCAGGGACTGCGCTTGTCAATATTAGCACATAGATACAGTTAAAGCCCAGGTAGGTCCACAGGTAGGATGATGAGTGTGCCTATGATATCAGCAGTAGGAACAATTGGGACAATTAGTCAGCGCAGACACAGTAATGCAGATAATGTTAATGTCCAATTGGCAAAGTTAACATCCAAGCCAATGGGTCAGAGGAAGCTGCAACCTTGATTCTGACCGTACACCGCCTGTGAAGGCTTTATAAAATGTTGTCTTTCCTGAATGATAGGTATTGTAAGGCAGACAGATTTAGCTGGCAATGGAGTTGGGTCACCATCAGGAGAGGCTTGCCCCATTACTTGCGCCCAGTAACTAGCGACAGCAAACACCTACATGACGCAGAATAGAGCCGTAGCAGAGAATCTTAATATTGTATCTCTGAACGTTAAAGGCCTCAACCATCCAGTGAAGCGCAGGAAATACCGAGCGAAACCCAAAGGGGACATCATCCTCCTACAAGAAACCAAACTCTCAGAAGAAGACTTGGGCTTCATAAAACATAACTGGATCCCTCATGTCTTATGCTCCCCAGCAGACCATAAGGAACAAGCATTGGAATAGCTAATAGGTCTCGCCTTTGCAACCTTATAAGTGTTTGGTTATCCAGCACAATATCCTTGGTGCAACAACCTCAACTGTTGCATGGCTAAACACTTATAAGGTCCCAAAGGCGAGACCTGTTGGCTATTCCGATGCTTGTTGGTGATGTGAGGAACTTCGGTGTTGTACAGGAACAATGGTGAAAAGGCTGGCACCATAGTTGGGGACTTGAACAGCTGTGCCATGGGACAGAGAACTTGAGGATGGAGCCAAGCTGTTACCAAAGGACAGCATGCAAGCGCCACTGGGAAGGTGAGAGTTTGAAAGAATGCAATTAGCTTGATGATTTGGGGTCCAAGAGGCAACTTTTTGCAGGAGGAACATGTGCATTTCCGGTGCCAGGTCCTACCCAGGCAGGTCATAAGGTAAAGTTAGTCTAGACAAAGTAAGTGTGCAATTTCACAAGGCAAGGTGACTGCCTAAAATGTATGTTATAAGATGGTGCGGGAGTGGGGTTAGTGCTTTCTCATTTTCTGGTTCCTACCAAAAGACAACTTACACTCTGATGCTTCTTGTGAGGGCTATGGATGACAATGCTTTCAGCAAATTGAGGCCGGAAGGCAGGTCACCTGTCTGGGGCTGGTGCATGATATACTGGACTATTGTTGATTCACATATTGATCAATAATGCAGGCAAGACATACTGAGGCTTTATCAGTCATGAGAGGTATGGCGCACATGCTGTCCTGTTAACAAGAAGGAGAATCCTCTCTGAACGTTTTATACAACCCCTTAGACGACTCATTTTGTTTAAATTTCAGGCAAAATTTATAGAAATTTGGAGCTTTAACTTTTGTCAAAGCTAAAGTAACCTGCAATTATTATATTCATGAGCAGGAACAGCCCATATTTAAATATTGCACTGCAGAAAGGGCTTCAAATCTTTGGCCATGTGTATTATGAATTATTCAATGGGCAGAATCATCTCAACCAGTTACTCATTACATGGTATTGAGGGCAGGCAAATCCAGAGAGAGAGAAATAACTCCTTTTAACCAGATTTTCAGAGGTGAAACTGTGCCTGTAGTAAAAAGAATGATGAGTTAGGGGCCCAATTTAATTATTGGCAAACAGAGCAATCACCATTGGCCTAAAAAAGGACTTTACTTTAGGCAAGACAAGACTACTCCACCCGCTAAATTTATAAATACCACCCAGCAGGCAGTTCTTTTCAATGAATTTTATTGTTTGTTTCGATGGAGCCCTGTAACAAATAGTAATCAATTTTTATTTTCAAAAAGAAAATCCCAAAATTTGTTGTTATTTATGTAAAGACAAAAACGTAATGCTCCCCTCGCTATGAATTTGATGTAATGTGATTAAATAACATTCCCTTATGACATAATTGTTGCAGATTCATCTTTTCACTTATATGTTTCTAAGTTTATAAACTTCAGTTTGTCATTAGCTACTGGGGCCACTCTATAGCGTACCAATTCTCACCCAGGCCCCAGTACCATTGGGTCTACTCTTTTTTATGTAAAAATGGCGGGGGGAGTCTTAACATTTTTTTTTGCTGCAATGCGTGCAAGTTTTTGGCAGCCAAACGAAATCGATGGCTAAAGGTCTTTTCCCAATGCAGCACATGTGTGCTGCGTATGCGAGACCTAAAACGGACATTTAGTGGGGCTCACACAATTTTCCATCGCCAGCTTTTTACTGGTAGTTTACTCCCTTAACTTTCATCAGCCTCTGACAAACCAATAAAAAGTTACCCAGGAAACTTGGTATATCCACCAAAATAAGCACCTTGAAGGGTCTGATTGGGTAGTCAACCAATCGACGGAGGCCGAGGCCCAAGGCCTACCAACCATTGGCTTTTTCCCCCCGATTTGTGTGTGTGGGCCAACTTTCACAGCTTCCACGCAGTCCAGCAGCCTGCCGCCACCCAGAACATGCACACACTCTGGCTGGCTCAGTGTCATACTGAGAAGTATGATGGGCTGACATGTGATGGCAGAACATAAAGTGTGGTTTGTGTCTGCTCTCTTGCAGAACAGCTCTGAGCAGAGACACTTCCACAGACGAGTATAAGTTAGAGTGTGTGGCAAAGGAGGTTAATTTGCCCTAGCACAGAACTTTTCCTGTGTTTCTTGAGGTATGTTACGCTGCTAATGCTGGTCAACACATGAGGAGTGATAGGTGCAGCTAAAACTACATTTAGGTAAAGTTTTGTCAGCAGGCTCATTTGTTTTTAAAAAGTGTTAACGTTTATCCATTAGCTTTGGGATGGGATTCGCCTTTGCAGGGTCATCTCTGCCCTTCCCCTACCGCCCTGATTAAGGGTTCTGAAAAGAAGAGCAATCCAAGTTGAGAATGCAGTCCGCGCAGAGATGTAAGCCATATTAGAGCAAAGGATCCTGCTGAAAACTGCAAATGTGGAGATGATCAGTAGAGGGTTATTATCATGAACAAAGTGTCACTTTTCAAACCACATATTAATACAAAACATAAATAAAAAGTATGACTGGGTGGAGGAAAAATAGAAAATCAAAAAAGCATTTTAGCTTGCTTTTTAAACTACTGGGAAGTGGCTCCATGTCATGTAAAATCATCAATCTGTCTTGGCTTTTGAAACATGGATTCAAATTCCCTAACATGCAAAGTGAGGTTGGCTAAAACAACAGGAAAAACTGAAGATGTCACATATGAAATGGAGTCACTCATTTTACAAAGCAGTCTAGTCAATTTCTAAAACAGTTTCATATGCAAAATCAAAGTAAACTCTGTTGACCTATTGTGTCAAGGTTCATTCTTTGGCATCATGCATTGATTATTGGCAATCCCACTCATTTTGGCGTTTGTGGAACGAAAATATATATTTCAGCCTTCACCAATAGTGTAATTAGCTTCCCCACCACAAAGAATAGTTAGAAGTCAGGAGGCAAGAGCATCAGGGGCTGTGGTGTGGACAAAAGGTACTGTCATGTACATGGACGGTGAAAAACCAGGTAGCAACAGGGCAAGCTTTTTCCTTCTCAGAACAAATACAAGAATGGAATGACAGGGCAGGAAGGGGATAGAGAAAAGGAAAGGAGAACAGACAACGTGGGAGGAAAGACACACAAGCTGAATGGAGAATACTGGTGGGGTGAGACGATGCAAAAAGAGGGATGAATAGCTAGAGGTGCGGGACAGAAGGTAGAAGAATGAGAGTTGTATGAGGGTAGGTGAAGAACTGAGTTGCATGAGGGTAGGTGAAGTAATTAGTAGGGCCGAGCAGAGGTAAGGGAAGAATGCTTGTCATTTATCAAAAATGTTGCCACAAATTAGCTCCCAGCTCTAATAAAACCACAGTTCGCGAAAAATTGCGATCTACAAATGTGGGACACTTTTTTGGGGTATCCGGGCCTACTTCTGGCCTCGGTTTATCCCTGGTTCCTTGCTACAGTAACACTTTAAACATACACAGATGCCTTCAGTGAATTCCTGTGATATTCAGTGAGTATTTGTCAAAAAGCAACTGATCATCTACCAGGAAACAAGGAAGAAAATTACTGCCTAGGTTAAACACAACAACCTGAAAGCTAGTGCCTAATTTGTAAAAGAAAGTATGCCGGTGCACGAAGCTCAGCGGGCGGTTTAATAAAAAGTGGACGTGCCAAGTGCCAAGGCTGCTAGACTTAAATACCCTACCAGACACCCTCACCCCCTCCCTCCTCCTCGCCCCTTTCTCTAACTCTAGAGGGTTCCTGCTTTCTCCCTCTGTTATGGTTGTTTCATCTTTCTGATCTGTGTGTTTTCGTCTCTTCAGCTCGGTAAAAATCAGATGCATTATAAATAGGTACAGGTGGACGCCACCGGAAATCACCGGCTCAAATTAAGCCCTGCTGAAAGCTTGTTTCATGTACTCTTATGCCAACATGGCCTCCTTGGCCTTGCAACTTTCATTCTCTGACCTTGCTAAATCAAAAATATGTAAGAAAGCGAATAGTACCTTCCTTGTCAAGCAACAAATGTGTGAACAATTTACTGCAACTTGGGAAGAAAACAAAAGAAGCGTGTAATCAAACCCAGTGAAATAAAATTAAATAGTTCAAATTCTACAAATTGTGAGTAAAATTATTTACAAAAAAGCACAAATACATTATTTTACATTTTCCCAGTGTCCCATTAGCTACAGGAAGGATTTACTCAGTCTGGGGCCTCTTAGTTGTGATTTGACCTAGATTCCGGGCTTAAAACTTTTTTTCTAAATGTTAGAATGTCACAAGCCTGTTCTCTGATTGGCACACACTTCTACCCACGGGCTTACCACTGTTAAAACAGATTTTTTCCGGGAACTGCGTATCCACACAGCCATTGCAGTTCTCAGGGGATCGATGCAGAGGAAAAGCGACCACACTGATGAGAATTCTTCCAGCGAAATCGGATTGATTCAATTCCCCGAGCTGTAGAAAAATATCCCATGCCAGTGTTTACCTTGAAAGTGTACGAGTGCATGACTGAAGGAAAGGTTTGTGAGCCTGCTTGTGGGAGCTTCACAAGCGTTCGCAAAATGGCCCCCTTTACTCGAGGACGCTTGGATGAGACCCATAAAACTGTTTGAAAACCCTCAAGCAAACTGAACAAGCGCGCCATGGCTAATTAAATCCAGATGGCCCTGCACGCCTCTGCTGGCTCCCGAGAGCAAATCGCTCTTGGAGTAAACCTTTTAAAAGAAGCTGGGACTTCCACACACCTTTGGCCAATTGTGTGCTAAAGCCAGAAGCAGAGGCCAATGGCGTGTGAGCCCCACATGCATGAGCTTTTAGGAAAGCTGTGCTGATGGCAAGAGGTTGTTTTCCTAGTGCTGCGCATGCGCTGCACTAGGCTCGACATAAAAAGGAGTGATTACCCTCATTGCTAAAAAAGGCCAACATCACAACTGTATCGAGCTCCCACAATGATGATTGTAGACTTTTAATCACACACCTCCAGAGAGGGGATGACCCCATCCATGTAGTCAACATATATGGCCCTAACACCGACTTAACAGAGTTCCGGGAGAAGGTCTCCAGTAATCTTGAGAGCCTTCCGCAGGATGACCTCATCATAGTCGGAGGGGACTTTAATTTGCCGCTAGACCCACACATAGACCGCGAATCTAAATACAAATACCAGCCCTCCCGCTCACATGAAATCCTCAAAAAAATATGCTCTAAATATAACCTAAGGGATTTGTGGCGTCTCCAACACCCAGACGCAAGAGACTATACATTTTACTCGGCCCCTCATAACTCCTACTCTAGGATTGACTACATCCTACTCTCAAGTGCTTTCACACACCTCATAGATGAAACAGATATAGCCCCCAAACTAGTCTCCGATCACTCTTGCATTAGTGCCAAGCTCGCAGGTACACACTCTATTCTTCCCCCAAAGAGATGGCGGTTTAACGATGACATCCTCTCTGACCCAGCAAACAAAACAAAGATCGAATCCGCAATTAAAGAATACATTGAACTAAATGACCGTCCTGAAACGAGCTCATCCACTTTATGGGATGCTCTCAAAGCGACTATTAGAGGTGTCATTATCAGTATTAAGACGCAAATTAATAAAAAACTAAATCAAGAACTGGAGTCGCTAGAGAAAGAAATCAAATCACTCGAGGTAAAACACTCTGCGAATATAGATAATAAAGACATCCTTGACCTTTTGATCAAGAAGAAATATGAATACAACAAGATAATGAGTAAACACGCGGGTGTGTGGATTAATACATTTAAAGCACTAAAATTATGTGAGGGAAATAAGGCAGGAAAATTGTTAGCTTCGTATCTCATGCACAAACAGAAACAATTCACCATCCAATCGATTAGAGATTCCAAGAACATTGTCCAAACTAAAGAAAACCAGATACTAAAGGCATTCCAAAACTTCTATGAGGACCTTTACAAAAATAAACAAACAATAGATCTAGAGATCTGCACTAAATATCTAGAGACATTGAACCTACCAAAATTAACTGAAACTGAGAGCTCAGCGCTAGGGAACCCCATTTCTGAAAAGGAACTCTCTATATCCATTAAATCCCTCAAAAGCAATAAAGCCCCAGGCCCAGACGGCATCACGGCCTCCTTTTGCAAAGAATTTTATAAGTCACTAAAACCCACCTTACTAAAACTGTTCAACTCTATTGCTAAGGATGGCTGTGCAACCAAATCAATGGGTGAAGCCAACATCATCGTTGTTCCCAAAGACGGTAAGGACTCCCTTTAAACAAAAATTACAGCCAATCTCACTTATCAATCTTAATTGCAAGCTCTATGCAAAAATCCTAGCGAATAGACTAAAGGCGATTCTGCCAAAGCTGATAAGTAATTCGCAGGTGGGGTTTCTCAAGCATCGCTTGTCTAATGATAATACGAGATTACTGTGCCACATCCTGGAAGAAGCTAAGATAACGCCCATCTCTTCCATCGCTATTACCTTAGATGCAGAAAAAGCATTTGATAGAGTATCATGGTCTTTTTTAAAACGATGCATGTCATCTTTCAATCTAGGTGAGGCATATATCAATATAGTCCTGGCCCTGTACTCTTGCCCTTCTGCCCAAATAGCTATTAATGGCACCCTGTCAGAACCCTTCCGCTTAGAACAGGGAACCAGACAGGGCTGTCCCCTCTCTCCTGAATTATTTCTTTCGGCCTTGGAACCACTGATCACGGATATCAAACGTAATAGCGATATAAAGGGTGTGTCATTCGGAGATATCAAAGTGAAGCTGGCAGCTTACGTGGATGATATCCTAGTGGTTACAGAGAACACGAGTGATTCCATCAAAGCACCTATGTCCACCATAGAAAGATACTCTAGTCACTCTGGATTCATATAAAACCGCGACAAGTCCGAAGTCAAACCCCTGAACATCCTTGGTACCCGAGATATGTTAGGGGACTCTGGGCTTGCTTGGCAACCTGGTTACATAAAATATCTAGGGATTGAATTTGGCAGTACGATCCTCGAGACACTCCATCGCAACAAGGCTAACACCCTACGGAGAATTTAAGGTCTCCTTGATACATGGTCCCCAAGATTCATAACAAGGTGGGATATGATTGAGACCATCAAAATGATGATCTCGCCCCTAGTTAACTATATAATCACTACGCTCCCCCTCCTTTTAACTGAGGACTTCCACCATAAATTAGACACCCTGCTCTCCAAATTCCTGTGAAAAGGGAAGAAAGCAAGAATTAGCATGAAGAAACTTAGATTAGATAATTCACTGGGTGGGATCAATCTTGCAGATTTCAAACTCTACCAGACAGCTTTTTTAGCAAAACAAGGCTTCTTTTGGCTCGTTAAATCAGAGGACTACACCCCAGCTTGACTGGATATTGAGAAATCAATCTTCATGAATCTCTCCCCTGCATCCCTGCTGACCACGAATCTCAAGGCGGTTACATGCTCAAAGCCCTTGTTTAAGAACACAAAATGGGCCCTACTGAAGATCGATAAATTTCTGGACAACAGTATTAAGAGCTCCAAACTTGGATCACTTTGGAACAATCATAAAATACTCTACAAGGGGAGCCCTCTATACAATGACTCCTGGGTTAACAAGGGCATCTTTTTTCCACACCAACTCTTCAACAGCGCTTACCCCCTCTCGTTCAAAGAAATGCAAGCTACTTATAACCTGGAACCAATTGAGTTCTATAACTTCCTAAAAATAAAATCAGCATTAAATAAAGCGAAGTTACCTCTCCTCTCTCCTTCACTCCCACACTATCTCTCGAAGGTAAATAGGCTAGGTCATCAGGTCACCTGGATCTATAAACTAATTCGCCCTCAACAATCTTCCCTTAATAAGAAGTTAGTAACCTTTTGGGGATCGCAGTCCTCCTCCCTGATCTCCGAGCTAGACTGGTCCAAAACTTGGGCCTCAAAGCTGATAAACAAAATTAGCCTGGTACTCTCCCAGACAAAGTTTTGGCTCTTGGACAAGGATTACTGGACACCAGCCAGACTCCACTCACACAAAATTAGGGAGGACCCCATCTGCTGGAATTGCAAGGACAAAGTTGGTGACCTTGATCATCTCACACTCCAGTGCGTTTGTGTGACACCATTCTGGTATAAGATCTTCGACTTCATATCTAACCTTTTCTCTTACTCCCCTAGTAGAGATATCTCGTCACTAGTTTTTGGTTTCCTTAGAGCAGAAGCACCGACTGAAAAGGACAGGACACTCCTAGGCTTACTTCTAACTGCGGCGATTAAGATTATCTTCAACAATTGGAAAGACACACGCAAAGCCTCCTTTAATTGCTGGTTAAACTGGGTCATCAATCTAAGAGGCGCCGACAATATATCCCTCCAGAACTCGCCATGGAAATCTTCTACCAGACACATGTGGGACACTCTCGACTCATATCTTAGCTCACACCTACCGTCCTGATTCACCTCAATCACGCTAGGCCGGCTCACCTCAAAGATCTGACTATTGCACCAAGACCTACGAGTGGCACCGGCTATCTTAACCCCCCGCTCTCTGTGATAAGCCTCTACAACCGGGTATCTCTTCACACCTCCTGACGCTACTGTCATGTCGTTCACCTTAAGGCACTCTCCCCTGACACTACATATGCCTCAAAATTGGCCATGTCTGAACTGGGGTGGCTTGGTGAGCAAAATAACGATGGATTAAACCCAGATCTGGGACTGGGGGTGAATGTTTTGCCATTGTGCAACATTCCGTCCATCATCTTGTGTGTGATTTGCTGTTCACCCTATGTGGGAAGGGTATGCCCAGATGTGGGTCCCGTGTTCACTAAGCCACTGGAGTCAAGCTACCCTGGCTGAAGACGGCTGATATTCAGAAACCCATCCTAGGATGCTTGATTCTGCACCAGGGAAGACATGGCTTGGCAGTTCAGTCTGGACTGTTCCCATGAGGCACAGGGTCAAGACTGATTTGCATATGGCCATGTCTGAACTGGGGTGGCTTGGTGAGCAAAATAACGATGGATTAAACCCAGATCTGTGACTGGGGGTGAATGTTTTGCCATTGTGCAACATTCTGTCCATCATCTTGTTTGTTTTGCTGTTCACCCTATGTGGGAAGGGTATGCCCAGACATGGGTCCCTTGCTCACTGCGCCACTGGAGTCAAGCTATCCTGGCTGAAGACGGCTGATAGCCAGAAACCGGTCCTAGGATGCTTGATTCCGGTCCAGGGAAGACATGGCTTGGCAGTTCGGTCTGGACTCTTCCCATGAGACACAGGGTCAAGACTGATTTGCATATTGCCATGTCTGAACTGGGGCGGCTTGCTGAGCAAAATAACGATGGATTAAACCTAGATCTGTGACTGGGGGTGAATGTTTTGCCATTTTGCAACATTCCGTCCATCATCTTGTGTGTTTTGTGTGGTACTTGTCAGGCCTGTTCCCCTCAACTCAGGCAACCTTGCAGTATGGTGCAAGGCTGTCTGCAGTGGTGCTAGGCAGCTAAATTCAGCACCAGCACAGGGAGAAATGCAGGGCTGCACCGTATTCTTGTAAATACGATGTAGCCCTGCATTTCAGAAGCGGAGAGCGTGGCGTTAAGCCAAGGAGGCCAACGCCGTGCTCCACCACTTCCTTGTAAATATGCCCCTTAATGTCACCAGCCTTACTTATTTTATCAAGAGACAGAAAATCCTCTCATTTCAGAAGATGCACCACCTTGATGCAGCATTGCTCCAGGAAACACACCTGTCACCTATTGAACATGATGAACTCAGAAGGGATTGGATGAGTACGGTACTACATGCCAGCAGGATCCAGACAACCCTTACACACCCATCTACTTCTTTGGAACACAGGGAGAGGGGGTTGGACATCTGTTTTTGCAAATCCCTGAGGGTTTGCACACTGCAGGCATGGCGGGACCCCCCGGGCAGATATATTTTTGCCAAGGTTCAGATGTTCAATGAGTCTTTGTGTGTGGGCTCTATCTATGCCCCGGCGGCTGACCAAACTCCTGCTCTCCTTTGGACAGCCAGGGTATTCATGGGGGGGGTGCTGGGATATGGCACCTTGACAAGTCCAGAAACCAAACGACCAGGCAGCCCGAGACCGGTTCATCCTCTCTGACATTATTGATGATCATGCCTTGATGGATCCGTGGTGATTGACCCGGAAGCTGAGATCGGCCCTGGACCAGGGTTCAATTCCCCGCCTCGGCGGGTCTTGGGCTCAAAAATTCCACGGACTCGATAATTCTCGCTCCGGTGCCTTCTCGACTCACGGGTTCACACTCTGTGACTCTGGGCAATAGCTTGCTTAATCTCCACAATGGCCCCTTGCGGCGGGATGCCTGGCTTTCACCTTGTGGATACCCTGCCGGGGTTATCAACATGTAATAAGGGACCCCCTCAAGCAGATAAGTTGTGGCCCAGGAACAGAGGGGAACAAACAACAGTACTAATGTGAGCGCGTTCCTGCGTTGGCCTATTCATTTAATTGCAGAGCTATATTTATATATACCTAACTAGGTGACAAAGAAAAGAAACAGATATTGAAATATTCAAAACGTGTAAAAATTTATTTTTTTCTTTCTTTTTTTGAATTTCAATTCATATGAGTTCTGTTATAAATCAGAAATCATAAAACATTTATCAATTCATATCAAAATTTCAAAACAAATACAATCGAATCATAAATATCTACAAAAGAAGAATCTATGTACAACACACAACATTATTTGATAGTGGCCCTTGGTGACACTCATATCTCAACACACTCACGTGCTAACATTCATACTACACTCAGACTCCAAACTGAAATGGTGAAAGGAACTGGATTGCAAGATGATACTGCTGAAAGAAGGTAGGGCCAAGATGTGACATAAGGCTCCCTTCGCAGGTCTACGCGCGTTTCGGCAGTTTACACCGCCTTCATCAGGACCAATTTCATCATAACTGTGCTGATACCAAGGGACCTAGAAAAAATGTATGTACATATTTACAAAAAAATATATATAAATGTGACCATATTGTCACCAATAGAACATTTACACAATTTAGATTTGTTGCTCAACAACAGGGGCCCAACACCATGACCACAGCTAGGAGGAAGCTTATTTCAACAACCCAAGTCTCTCAGATAATACATCCATGTACATCTAATGCACATAGGTGTGATGGTATATCACTAATTGAGCAACTGTGATAACCCTGCTAGTTTATTTGTTAGTACTAGGTTATGTTTCGAATAAAAGGGAAGAGAGGGGGTCTCAGTTCTATATTCTCACTTAGTTCCGCCATATATATTGGCCCCTAAGCTTACCAATAATATCGCACAACACTACAGTCATCAGAGAGGCGTCTTCAATGCATTTCAGAGGATAAGACGTCCTATGTCTTCAATAAATAACTGTAAACAGAAAAGAATCCCATATTGTATCTATAATAGATTTACTGGGGATGGATTTCAATTCGACAACTACAAGGGATTTATATCTACCAAGATTCCAAGATTATCAGAGAAATATACCTTTATTGTAAAGCTTGAGAAACTTGAGAAACTCTATTAAAATTTATCTTGTGGCAAGTTTGCAGCTTCTTCTTAGTAGGTTGTAGTCAAGGGGAGGTATTAGGGCTTCGGCGAACAGATGGCAGATTTTACATCTTAATCTAAATGAAACAAGAAGTTCATAATGAGGCGTCTTTTAAAGCTCTCTTCTATATCACAGCCCTGTCTATGCTGACATGATTGTCAACAAGTACATACTCGTATAAGGATCTTACTTTAATATGCGAGGGTGGTCCTTTCGTGTTTGTTGAGGTTATTCCATGGTCATTACCCTGCAAAGTGGGACAAGAACGAGTTATTAAAACCCCATCGGTTCGACGTGGCTCACAATGTCTAAGCACTAGCTGCCATAGTGGACTCTGTCCCTGCTTTAACTACGGACATAAGGTCTACAAACAGTTACGTTAATGAATCCTCGCCCGGGATATATATAAGAATACTTATGTCCTACATTACCACCCTCCGGGCTCTATTCTATCTTAGATCCCTTGAGTTTGCGCAGCACCTAGGGACATATCAGCCCGGCATGGCCGAGACAACAATGTGGCTGATGGTCTGCGGAAAATGCTGTCCGTTATATTGAAGGAGCAAGTATCCTACGCGGGATGTATCAAAGGCGCCACGGCTCACTTACCTTATGGACACCGCCGTTTGGAGTTATATGTTCACACCGCACGAAGCCTCCTCCGCCGGAGATTTCCCGACACGAACTGATCCTTACTTTTAAAGCGGATCCTATTGGACCAGATTGTCCACGTGGGGTCGTTTGCTGTTTACGAAATGCCGGTGCGTCGCCCAATAGAAATAAGAAAGGGGACTAAGTAGCGAAAAGAGGTCTCTGTCGATAGGTGGAGTCATACCAACCAACAACAAAGAGGTTGGACTAATCCAACTAATGACGGTAACTGTAAAAGATAACCAGCATCCGACGAGTCTGTGGGAGACATCTTGCAAGTACTTATGTATTGAAAAATATTAAGTTAACATAGAGAAGCAGACAAATCACGATAAGGAACCCAGATGCCAGGAGATTTACATAATTACGGGGCTCCACATCTACAAGATGGCAGTTATTCTCTAAGGTATGTGAAACAACGCTCCCAGGCATATGCTTATTTACACAATAGATTAAACAACCAAACTAGTGCAGTTTAGAAAAAATACATTTTTAATATAATTAAAAGAAAATGATAAAATTCAGTGCATTAATCAGATTTGATAAAATTGCCATGAAGTGATACATATGTATTCACAAAAAATTAAAAAGATTAGATGGTATCCAGTCGACGCGTTTCGACATGTAAGAGTATGCCTTCATCAGGACTTTACCATCAATTTCTGTAAAAGAGATCATAACAATGTTTTACTATTTACATTTCCTATCATCAAATGATATAACTGAACTAGTTTCCTGCTGTTTCCACAATTCTATTGGTAAGAAAGGTATTTAAGTATTTGATATACCGCCTATTATACATAACAAACACCTATGCGTAAAAACAATTCTCTAGAACAAACCTTATTATGTTCAATGTGTGCAAACAGGGAGGTACACTACATGACTAGTTATTTACACGTTTCACACTCATATTTTACATAATTCATTTTAGTGTGATTAAACAAAGATAAGAACAATTTTCTTACACGATTCACACTCATATTTTACATAATTCATTTTAGTGTGATTAAACATAGATAAGAACCGTTTTCTTATTCACAGATTTCATAATCACTGGTTCAAAGAATTAATGTGGTACTTATTTGTTCTTTTTTCATAATGCATTTACTTGTTAGCATTACATCACTTTCTTTTCGATTTTTGTTCTGAGAAAATTTATCAGCTTGTACATATAAGAATAGACAAAGAGTAGGAAAAGGAATTGGAAAAGGAGGACAGAAAGAATACTCCTAGTGTGTTCTGCAATAGCCTTTATTCTAATCAGGTTGTAAACACCATGATTCCATGCATTTTACTATCTTACCTAAAGAAGTACTAATGTACAGAAGCAGTACTGTTCTCTTGTAGTATTGGGTTTTTTTCCTCTAAGAGACCAGAGAGGTGACAATTCCCTACTGAAAAAAACATACATTTTAGCTAAAGGCAACTTATATATTTAGTTATGTATTGATGTGGGCATGTTTATGATGACTTACCCCTAGAGAGTTAATGTATATTCTTCATCTGGGGTCTGTTTCTCATTGCGTCACCATGACTAATGTACTGTTATACAGTTAAGAACCTAATAATGAAAAAATATAGCCAACATAAATTCGAGCTAGTGTTCTTACTGAAGTTCCCTTTATTTTCTGCATATAGGATGCAGCTGTTATTAATGCTTACCAAGATTAGTTTAGGCGCTGCCTTATAGCGGTGTCACTCATTCCTTATGGTTAGCAGATGTTAGGCATTTTTTATCAGTATATATCTGGGCGTCAGGTCTGTCTCTCCGACGAATTGCCGATTTAATTTGGTTTCTAATAATGAAGAAAAAGGGGCGAGTCTTTTAAGGGCTATTCCATGTTTATTCTATTTTCCACTAAAGACAAGTTTATTTTTAAGTACATGCTACTGTTTGCTGCTATACAGCTTCGCACCCTTTTCTCACTTGTACGTTAACGTTTTCACAAGGGGACTTATTTAACCAATTTAGCTAAAAACAGGTAAAACATTTACGGTTGTGGCGCACTCCGTATTGCGTGTTAGTTTACCTGCAGCAGTTGTAGCGCTGATAAACCCTAATGCCGGTTTACCCTCGTGGTTCCCTCTCGTGGTTCGATTCCTGAAATACGGAGGTGGCGAAACACGTGCTGTCTTCTAGTTATGAAGCACGTCCGCTACTCCTATCATGAAAGTTAAGGGTTTAACACTGCGTGCGGAATAAATTTCTCCTACGCTAAAGCAAAAACGGCGAACGCGATTGCTTACCGGGACAAACGAAGGGTCTTGCCGATAGGGCTTCCGCTCCCAGCAGGTCAGCTTTTTGAAAAGGCAGCGCTGATTAGTTCACTCTAGGGTCTTTTTAAAGGCGGCCGTTATTATTGGCTGTTAGTAGTGCCGAGTTTTTAAAGGGAAAGGAGGTATTTCTATGACTTAGGTTAGGCTCATCGGTTCGATTCCTTAAAGCGCCTCCTGATAATATCCACTTTTGGAATAAAGTACTCCACAATAATAGAATTTTAGGTGGTGACCAGAATATATATATTACAGTCATTTTCGTCAAATTACCATTGGAAAAAGGGGAGAGCATTTTAGACGTGACTGGGACCTTTATCTTTCATAACAGATTGCTAAGGGCGCCCTAATCTTGTTTGCAGTAACCTTTGCTTCTTTTATTTTATCGGGGAGATTGTACCCTACTTAGCTTATGGTTCCTAGATTTATCATATGATCGCATTTTCCCAGGGTAATTCGTTATTCAGACCATGGCTAAAGGTCTTAAGAGAAAAAATCCAAAAAACTTCTCGCTTTTTACGTATTTTCTCTCCTCCCTTAGTGTTAGGTGTATGAATTTTCTCCAAAATACGCCACCGTATATCAGATGGGGCATGCTGAAAGTCTGTGAAGTGTGCAACCAGTGGGGCTGTCAGTTTTTTGGTTTTGATAGCTGACCTGTGTTCGGTCAGCCGTGTTTTAATTGCTCTCGAGGTTTCGCCCACATATCCTAAATTGCAAGGGCATATGAGTAAATACACTACATTGCTTGTTTTACATGTCCACAATTCATTAGCTGTGATATTGTAGTCGTTTAATTGAAAGGTCAGCTATCAAAACCAAAAAACTGACAGCCCCACTGGTTGCACACTTCACAGACTTTCAGCATGCCCCATCTGATATACGGTGGCGTATTTTGGAGAAAATTCATACACCTAACACTAAGGGAGGAGAGAAAATACGTAAAAAGCGAGAAGTTTTTTGGATTTTTTCTCTTAAGACCTTTAGCCATGGTCTGAATAACGAATTACCCTGGGAAAATGCGATCATATGATAAATCTAGGAACCATAAGCTAAGTAGGGTACAATCTCCCCGATAAAATAAAAGAAGCAAAGGGTACTGCAAACAAGATTAGGGCGCCCTTAGCAATCTGTTATGAAAGATAAAGGTCCCAGTCACGTCTAAAATGCTCTCCCCTTTTTCCAATGGTAATTTGACGAAAATGACTGTAATATATATATTCTGGTCACCACCTAAAATTCTATTATTGTGGAGTACTTTATTCCAAAAGTGGATATTATCAGGAGGCGCTTTAAGGAATCGAACCGATGAGCCTAACCTAAGTCATAGAAATACCTCCTTTCCCTTTAAAAACTCGGCACTACTAACAGCCAATAATAACGGCCGCCTTTAAAAAGACCCTAGAGTGAACTAATCAGCGCTGCCTTTTCAAAAAGCTGACCTGCTGGGAGCGGAAGCCCTATCGGCAAGACCCTTCGTTTGTCCCGGTAAGCAATCGCGTTCGCCGTTTTTGCTTTAGCGTAGGAGAAATTTATTCCGCACGCAGTGTTAAACCCTTAACTTTCATGATAGGAGTAGCGGACGTGCTTCATAACTAGAAGACAGCACGTGTTTCGCCACCTCCGTATTTCAGGAATCGAACCACGAGAGGGAACCACGAGGGTAAACCGGCATTAGGGTTTATCAGCGCTACAACTGCTGCAGGTAAACTAACACGCAATACGGAGTGCGCCACAACCGTAAATGTTTTACCTGTTTTTAGCTAAATTGGTTAAATAAGTCCCCTTGTGAAAACGTTAACGTACAAGTGAGAAAAGGGTGCGAAGCTGTATAGCAGCAAACAGTAGCATGTACTTAAAAATAAACTTGTCTTTAGTGGAAAATAGAATAAACATGGAATAGCCCTTAAAAGACTCGCCCCTTTTTCTTCATTATTAGAAACCAAATTAAATCGGCAATTCGTCGGAGAGACAGACCTGACGCCCAGATATATACTGATAAAAAATGCCTAACATCTGCTAACCATAAGGAATGAGTGACACCGCTATAAGGCAGCGCCTAAACTAATCTTGGTAAGCATTAATAACAGCTGCATCCTATATGCAGAAAATAAAGGGAACTTCAGTAAGAACACTAGCTCGAATTTATGTTGGCTATATTTTTTCATTATTAGGTTCTTAACTGTATAACAGTACATTAGTCATGGTGACGCAATGAGAAACAGACCCCAGATGAAGAATATACATTAACTCTCTAGGGGTAAGTCATCATAAACATGCCCACATCAATACATAACTAAATATATAAGTTGCCTTTAGCTAAAATGTATGTTTTTTTCAGTAGGGAATTGTCACCTCTCTGGTCTCTTAGAGGAAAAAAACCCAATACTACAAGAGAACAGTACTGCTTCTGTACATTAGTACTTCTTTAGGTAAGATAGTAAAATGCATGGAATCATGGTGTTTACAACCTGATTAGAATAAAGGCTATTGCAGAACACACTAGGAGTATTCTTTCTGTCCTCCTTTTCCAATTCCTTTTCCTACTCTTTGTCTATTCTTATATGTACAAGCTGATAAATTTTCTCAGAACAAAAATCGAAAAGAAAGTGATGTAATGCTAACAAGTAAATGCATTATGAAAAAAGAACAAATAAGTACCACATTAATTCTTTGAACCAGTGATTATGAAATCTGTGAATAAGAAAACGGTTCTTATCTATGTTTAATCACACTAAAATGAATTATGTAAAATATGAGTGTGAATCGTGTAAGAAAATTGTTCTTATCTTTGTTTAATCACACTAAAATGAATTATGTAAAATATGAGTGTGAAACGTGTAAATAACTAGTCATGTAGTGTACCTCCCTGTTTGCACACATTGAACATAATAAGGTTTGTTCTAGAGAATTGTTTTTACGCATAGGTGTTTGTTATGTATAATAGGCGGTATATCAAATACTTAAATACCTTTCTTACCAATAGAATTGTGGAAACAGCAGGAAACTAGTTCAGTTATATCATTTGATGATAGGAAATGTAAATAGTAAAACATTGTTATGATCTCTTTTACAGAAATTGATGGTAAAGTCCTGATGAAGGCATACTCTTACATGTCGAAACGCGTCGACTGGATACCATCTAATCTTTTTAATTTTTTGTGAATACATATGTATCACTTCATGGCAATTTTATCAAATCTGATTAATGCACTGAATTTTATCATTTTCTTTTAATTATATTAAAAATGTATTTTTTCTAAACTGCACTAGTTTGGTTGTTTAATCTATTGTGTAAATAAGCATATGCCTGGGAGCGTTGTTTCACATACATTATTTCCCTGTCCCAGGATATTTATCCTTATCAGGGGGTCCTTGTTGCTAACATAGTTATTCTCTAAGACCACATCAGATAAGTTCTGAGACCTAATTATTTGTAAGACAGAATTTAGGAATAAAGCGGATCCTATTGGGCCAGATTATTCACATGGGGTTGCCAGTTGTCTACACAATGCCAGTGCGTCGCCCGATGTAGATGAAAAAGCGAGCAAGGTCTCTGTCAGTAGGTGTAATCAGGCCAACCAACAGGGGAGAGGTTGGACTGATACAACATCTGACGGTAACTATGAGAGGTAACCAACATCCCACAGATCTATGGGGGACATGATGAAAAGGTACTATTAACTTAAGAGAGAGGGAAGAAATTTACAATAAGGGACCCTGATCTCAAAGGATTTACACTATCACGGGGCTCCACACTTGCACAGTGGCAGTTGTTCTCGAAAACCGAGACAGATACATTTAGGAACTAATTTCACCAATTGAGAGGCAAAGAATAAGGCTGAGGATCTCTAAAGGTGCATGAGGCTGGAATAACAGTTTTTGGTAAAAGCTTCCTCGAGATATCATCAGGATCAGAGAGTCATGTCTGGACCAATGTAAGTGTGTCTCTACTGTGTTGAAGATATTCATTTGGTCACATGCCAAATAAGTTCTTCATTTAATCCACAGTTTAACTGTCCAAATGGTAGATCCAAAAAGTTTCCCGTTTCTTGCGTGTGACGTCAAGAGCCTGACCTAATTTAGGTACTACTTTTTCTAGGATGCACCATTTTATTTCATTTTCTGTATGGGATTTCTCCAGACAATGTTGGACTAGGGGGGCTGACAGTTTTTTCGTCCTGATGGAGGACTTATGTTCGCTGAGACGGACGCGAAATTCGCGACCCGTCTCACCCACATAAGCCAATCCACAGCCACAAAAAATGATATACACGATATTGCTACTGCGACAGTTGGTTAGAAATCGCAATTTGATGTGTTTCTTATTGTAAATTATCGTGTCTGATACAATGGCTGAGTCACACGCATGACAGGAACCACACCTGTGATTGCCCACAATGATAGGCAAACCTGTAATGGAGGACTGGTTGTTAGATTGAGCATTCTTAGAAAGGGGTCTTGAATGAACCAACATGTCCCGTAGGTTTCTATTTCTCCTGTATGCGAGCATAGGGAGGGGAAGTGCCGTGGCAGTCTCCTCAGTATTCAGAATTCTCCAATTTTTATTGATGATGTTACGAATCTTAAAATTCAAAGTAGAGTGGTCAATAACACACGTAATCCGATCTTGTTTGGCTCGTGTGTTACCCACTAAGAGCGCAGATCTGTCGTAGTATTTGGCTCTTTTGTACGCGTGCCGCACCAAACGATGCGGGTAGCCCCTCTTTACCAGTCTTTCCTTCAATGCATCTCCATGCAGGTGAAAGGACGCAATATCAGTACAATTCCGGCGAATTCATAAAAATTCACCGAAAGGTACGGAATCCTTTTGACAGTTTGGATGGAAGCTACTATATTCCAAGATTGTATTCTTAGCCGTTTCTTTCCTAAATAGGCTGACTGTCAAAGATCCGTTGGTGGCTTCAATATTGATGTCTAGAAAGGCTACCTTACTGATGCTGGAATTCATGGTAAATCTTAGGTTGCTATCACTTGCGTTGATCCAAAGAAAGAAAGTTCGTAAAAGTTCGTCCGATCCACTCCAAATGAAAAAAATATCATCAATAAAGCGCTTCCAAACAAAAATATTTTCAAAAAAGGGGGCTAATTCATTATAGATATTTTGGAGTTCCCATTCTCCCATAAATATATTAGCCACACTAGGGGCACAAGAAGCCCCCATAGATGTTCCCATGATTTGCTTGAAAGTCTTACCGTTATATTCGAAAAAGTTGTTCATCAACACAGTCTCCAAACATTGGAGAATAAAGGCATCAGGGCGATCAGATGGGTGTCTTCTCAACAGATCGGAGACCGCCCGTAACGCCCGACACTGAGGGATGTTGGTATACAACGCCTCAATGTCGAGCGTCACGAGGATGTCCGTCTCAGGGTTAAAAGGTAAGCCCTCTAATTTCTGAATTATGTCGCCTGTGTCACGAATGTATGAGGCGTATCTCTGAGTTAGTGGACACAGGAATCTGTCCACATATTTCGATAGTGGCTCAGTACTAGAGCCAATAGTCGATACTATGGGACGCATCGGGGGATTGGTTTCTGATTTATGCGTCTTAGGTAGACCATAAAGAACAGGAGTAGTGGGAGCTACTCTATTGAGGAAATCATATTCATCCTCACAGATGAAGCCGTCACCAAATGCCATCTGGGTCATTTCCTGAATCTGTTTGTTAAGTCTTTCCACTTCCTTGCGTTGTGCTGGTCTATAGTGTTCAGGTACTGCTAACATTTCCGACATTTTGTCGTCATAATTCTCCTTATCGAAAACCGCAATCCCTCCACCCTTGTCACAAGGTTTAATGACAATTGATGGATTAGTTCTCAATTCATTCAGGGAGGAGGTTTCCAAAAGGGAAAGATTGGAGGTAGGTTTGTAGGGGTTTTTTATGACACGTTTTTTATGACACGTGACGCCGTGCTCCACCACTTCCTTGTAAATATGCCCCTTAATGTCACCAGCCTTACTTATTTTATCAAGAGACAGAAAATCCTCTCATTTCAGAAGATGCACCACCTTGATGCAGCATTGCTCCAGGAAACACACCTGTCACCTATTGAACATGATGAACTCAGAAGGGATTGGATGAGTACGGTACTACATGCCAGCAGGATCCAGACAACCCTTACACACCCATCTACTTCTTTGGAACACAGGGAGAGGGGGTTGGACATCTGTTTTTGCAAATCCCTGAGGGTTTGCACACTGCAGGCATGGCGGGACCCCCCGGGCAGATATATTTTTGCCAAGGTTCAGATGTTCAATGAGTCTTTGTGTGTGGGCTCTATCTATGCCCCGGCGGCTGACCAAACTCCTGCTCTCCTTTGGACAGCCAGGGTATTCATGGGGGGGGTGCTGGGATATGGCACCTTGACAAGTCCAGAAACCAAACGACCAGGCAGCCCGAGACCGGTTCATCCTCTCTGACATTATTGATGATCATGCCTTGATGGATCCGTGGTGATTGACCCGGAAGCTGAGATCGGCCCTGGACCAGGGTTCAATTCCCCGCCTCGGCGGGTCTTGGGCTCAAAAATTCCACGGACTCGATAATTCTCGCTCCGGTGCCTTCTCGACTCACGGGTTCACACTCTGTGACTCTGGGCAATAGCTTGCTTAATCTCCACAATGGCCCCTTGCGGCGGGATGCCTGGCTTTCACCTTGTGGATACCCTGCCGGGGTTATCTCACAGGGGAATACCAGGACGGGTTCCCTAAGCAAGCGCCGGGAAACCCTTTGTGGGTAGCTGTGCGCTATATAAGCTCAAATACATTTACATTTACATTTACATTGACGCACCTGAGGGACATGGACTATACTTTCACCTCCTGCGTCCATTGTAAACGTTTACTCCATGATCCTCCCAAACAGTACCTCTGATCATGATCTTCTGCAACTCGACCATAATCTTCAACGGTTGCAGACCCCTCAGGCCCATTAGCGTATGGATACAGCACGGTATAAAGCCCCTGAAGACAAACACAGACGGTCCCAATATCTGAGCCAGTACTTGGAGGAGAACGCTGGGTCCATCTCCTCTGCACAGGTGCTGTGAGCGGGCAGGAAGGCCAATGAACGATTTGGCTGCCTATAAGTGCCACTGTGAGGCATAACAGTGTTGGTCGACTGACCTCACGTTTCACCTGGCTCAGACGTATAACGCACTGCTGATCCCTGCTCTTCTCAAGGAGCTGCTTGGGCCCAAGTATGATCTGAACTCCGATTACACAGTGGAGGACCAGAGGGATACGCTCTCCTGACGATATAGTAGGGGACGTTGAGTTGGCCCTCTTTGCTACTCTCATGCGTGATTATGGGCTGCCACAATCGCATCACTGACAGTACCGACAGCCTATGCATAGCCTGCGGCACATGCTGGGTGCTCCCCCTTATGATCTTGAGACTGTCCCAATGTTGCGTTATACTCTGATGTGGAAAGGATTCAAGGACACTAGGGGCCCGATTCTGATGCGGTTTGGAATGCTTCCCGACTAAATGGGTTTGGGAATGGTTTCCAACCAAATCGGATCGGGAGAGTCCAATGGTCCAAGGATGATACATCCGGATGCTTCCAGATACGATTTGGTTGGACTCCCATTGACGTCAATGGGAGCCTATGTTCCAAACCGCATCTAAATCGGGCCCTAGGTGGGAATGCTTTTCTAACCGCATCGTAATTGGGTGCTCAGTTGGAAAGACATGTTCCCGATCCACTTTGGATGCAGAAAATGCCGTTAGGAGGCTTTCCTAACCACATCATTATCAGGCCGTGAGCTGGGATTGTATGTTACAGCTGCGGACAGCCTTTTTTTGAGCACCACTACCCACAATCTATGCTGTTTGTTGGAGCAGAGGCTGGGCCTATCACTCTCTGGGCAGGACTGGCAAGACCTTTGGACAGACCATGGCAGTTTCCCCCAGGACGTCAGGTTGAAATTCAGTTATTTCAAGTTCCTACACCACTGGCACTGGTTTCCAGAGTGGATCTATACAGCAGATATGGCAGACGATTCCAAGTTCTGGATGTGTTGACAGTGTGGCCCACTCGCCTGTGACATTTTGCATTCCGTGTGGATTGTACAGTACTTTGTGCTACTGGGGCTCCATTTGGGATACCTTGATGACCAACCTAGGGCTGGCACCACAATTAATGGCCCGTCTGACCTTGCTTCACAAAATGTCAATATTCCAGCATTTAACATCCCATGGTAAGAGTTATCACTCTACAGCCTTAAGAGTGGGAGTTGGCTTTTTGGGGGCAACCATGGGGCCTGGCACCCTGACATTTCTCTCCTCTTCCCATGTCCCTTCCCCTCATGTTCACCCTCGTCCTCTTTCCCTGATGATCTGCGGGATCTTCTGAGCCAAATCACCTGTATCTAGAGGGGTTTTTTCATTTATTGTTTTTCCTGTTTTCAATGTCTTCTCACAAGTTCTAGTTTACACAGTGTCTTGGACTCTGCTGAGTCGATAAACTTCCATCCCTGTTATATGCTCATTGTACATGAAAAATCAATAAAGAATTGAGGTATTAAAAATAGACACAGGGAGTGGAGTCACTTAACATTTGACTTTGACAAATCCAAAGCAAGAGACATTACTGAATTTATAGACATGATCAGAACACATGTAAAGTGATAAAATTGACATCCAAGTCTCACTGAAATAGACATTCAATTTAACATTCTACTGAACTGTGTACAGTACTCCTGGTGAAATATGAGAAAGGTTTTGTCAACAAAATGTGGGACAGAGGGTCTGCTCTGTGCCGAATAGACATGTGTGAAGTTCTAGTTTATCCCCATAGTTTTGAAGAATGGGCCAGGTTTGAGTGAGACCTCAGCACGACAACCAAATATGTGAGTGTCACTCGTGATGAGTGACACTTGAGGGCTCTGATGTTTGCAAGTCCAAACTATTGTCACTGTGGAGGCACTCAAGGTTGCTTGCATGACAAAGAGTTGGCGCACTCACTAATCAATGTTGTATTGATGACAAGCGTACTGTGATTTAGGGGCCTATGTGAAGGAGTACAATATTTTCGAGTAGTGAAATGCCCCTCCCCTGTTCTTCAGACCAGTAATACCCATTCATTTTCCTGATACAACGCAAACTGTGTGAGAAACGTCGGGTTCATACCCGATATCTCTATCATAGGAATTAATTGTTTCAAAGATGAATTGTTTTATTTTTTGTCAGTGAATCTTTATTGAGAGAGGGAGGTGGTTGCTATAAGTAAAACATGAAAGCCTGGTAGAGGCTGTTATCTTGATAATTTAGGACACAGTTGTGCTCTTAACCGGTTAACCGCGGTGCAAATTCTCCTGCAGTGCGGGATAATTAATGAGTGGGCAGGGCTGCGTCGGCCAACGGGCTTGCACAGCACCTGCGAGGTAGTGCTTGCGACGGTCGTTGGCCGGTGCAAGCAATGAATGAGTTAAATCAGAAACTCAAAACCTAATTATAACCTAAATTTCAGTCTTGTTCGAGGATATAAAACCTTATCAAATATAAGGAATAAACCACAGACTCAGGAAAATTCTAAATAAGCTGTTCCTTTATTTGTTGCTTAGACACATGACCTATGCCACATTCTATTTGATCTGGTGTTTAAAACTCCATGGTATTTTTCCTCTGTTTACTTTCCTATGTACCATGCTGTGCATTTGAAAAACCTGCAAATAAATTATTTAAAAAACATAAATAAGCTGCCGAGTTTAATTGCAATACAATTCCGGACGGGGTCGCACACTACTCACACACCAGCGGGATCGCCCCTAAGGACTGTGGTCAATGTAGTTCGTGTTCCGTGATGCTTCATCTTTCGATTCCCTGCTATCTTCGCTGTCTTCGCCATCCCTGTACACGTGTTTTGGGGTATTTACCCCTCATCAGCAGGGATTAGGCCATCTTCTGGGGTTGCCGGTGGCTGCCAAACATTACCAGGTTAAGTACCACTAAGGCACGCAGGTGCGGGGTCCCAGGCTCGTCAACCAGCTGCTCAAGGGAGCTTTAATATTACAATTGCGGATGGGGTCGCACACTACTAACACACCAGCGGGATCGCCCCTAAGGACTGTGGTCAATGTAGTTTGTGTTCCGCGATGCTTCATCTTTCGATTCCCTGCTATCTTCGCTGTCTTCGCCATCCCTGTACATGTGTTTCGGGGTATTTACCCCTCATCAGCAGGGATTAGGCCATCTTCTGGGGTTGCCGGTGGCTGCCAAATATTACCAGGTTAAGTACCACTCAGGCGCGCAGGTGCGGGGTCCCAGGCTCGTCAGCCAGCTGCTCAAGGGATCTTTAACATTACAATTCCGGATGGGGTCGCACACTACTCACACACCAGCGGGATCGCCCCTAAGGACTGTGGTCAATGTAATTCGTGTTCCGCGATGCTTCATCTTTCGATTCCCTGCTATCTTTGCTGTCTTCGCCATCACTGTACACGTGTTTCGGGGTATTTACCCCTCATCAGCAGGGATTAGGCCATCTTCTGGGGTTGCTGGTGGCTGCCAAATATTACCAGGTTGAGTACCACTCAGGCACGCAGGTGCGGGGTCCCCGGCTTGTCAGCCAGCTGCTTAAGGGAACTTTAACATTACAATTCCGGATGGGGTCGCACACTACTCACACACCAGCGTTATCGCCCCTAAGGACTGTGGTCAATGTAGTTTGTGTTCTACGATGCTTCATCTTTCAATTCCCTGCTATCTTCGCTGTCTTTGCCATCCCTGTACACGTGTTTCGGGGTATTTACCCCTCATCAGCAGGGATTAGGCCATCTTCTGGGGTTGCCGGTGGCTGCCAAATATTCCCAGGTTAAGTACCACTCAGGCGCGCAGGTGCGGGGTCCCAGGCTCGTCAGCCAGCTGCTCAAGGGAGCTTTAACATTACAATTCCGGATGGGGTTACACACTACTCACACACCAGCGGGATCGCCCCTAAGGACTGTGGTCAATGTAGTTTGTGTTCCGCGATGCTTCATCTTTCGATTCCCTGCTATCTTCGCTGTCTTCCCCATCTCTGTACACGTGTTTCGGGGTATTTACCCCTCATCAGCAGGGATTAGGCCATCTTCTGGGGTTGCCGGTGGCTGCCAAATATTACCAGGTTAAGTACCACTCAGGCGCGCAGGTGCGGGGTCCCAGGCTTGTCAGCCAGCTGCTCAAGGGAGCTGTAACATTACAATTCCGGATGGGGTCGCACAATACTCACACACCAGCCGGATCGCCCCTAAGGACTGTGGTCAATGTAGTTCGTGTTCCGCGATGGTTCATCTTTCAATTCCCTGCTATCTTCGCTGCCTTCGCCATCCCTGTACACGTGCTTCGGGGTATTTACCACTCTTCAGCAGGCATTAGGCCATCTTCTGGGGTTGCCGGTGGCTGCCAAATATTACCAGGTTAAGTACCACTCAGGCACGCAGGTGCGGGGTTCCAGGCTCGTCAGCCAGCTGCTCAAGGGAGCTTTAACATTACAATTCCGGATGGGGTCGCACACTACTCACACACCAGCGGCATCGCCCCTAAGGACTGTGGTCAATGTAGTTCGTGTTCCGCCTGTGCTTCATCTTTCGATTCCCTGCTATCTTCGCTGTCTTCGCCAATACCTGCGCGCCTGTGTGGTACTTGACCTGGTGATATTTGGCAGCCACCGGCAACCCCAGAAGAAGGCCTAATCCCTGCTGATGAGGGGTAAATACCCCGAAACACGTGTACAGGGATGGCGAAGACAGAGAAGATAGCAGGGAATCGAAAGATAAAGCATCGCGGAACACGAACTACATTGACCACAGTCCTTAAATATCCCCAAAACAGGTGTACAGGCATGGCGAAGAGAGCAAAGATAGCAGGGAATTCAAAAGAAGAAGCATCGTGGAACACGAACTACATTGACCACAGTCCTTAGGGGCGATCCCGGTGGTGTGTGAGTAGTGTGCAACCCCATCCGGAATTGCAGTTTAATTGCAAAGCTGACCGATATGCTCATATATTCATTGAAATGCAGATATATTCATTGAAATACAGATCAATTCATTGAAATACAGATATATTCTTTGAAATACAGACTGTCACTTCCAGTTGTCACCTTTCTGTAAATACTCTTAAGTCCCTTACATCGGTGTTTGGAAGATGCTCATCTGAAGTGAAGCTATAATACTTTTTTACAGCAGCAGGCAAGTGTGAGGCCCTGTACTTGAACTGTCTGACCCTTAAAAACATTCCCATCTGTGACATCTGAAATCCCAGGTCTGTACAGGTATAAATGCTTGTTTCTGTGAAATGTATTCACTGCTGGAGCCTGGAGGCAGCTGTTCCGTCAGCAGGCCACCAGAAGGCGCTCCTCGCCTGCCGATGAAACCCACTGTGCTGCACGTTGTATGAAAGGAAGAAGGGTTTCCTCTTCCGGGTCAGCGGCGGCAGAGACAGCACGAGCAGCGGATGCTGACATCACTTCCGGCCTCTCCCGGTGTGCCTGCTGCAGAGGAGGAAGGAGCCCTGTCTGTCTGTGCAGTTAACTTCATCATCAGACCCTCACAGACCCCCCTCAGCCCCCAGATCTGCCCCTGCCCCCCACTCTGATTGCAGATCTGCGACCTCCACCCCATGGGGAGGCGAGAGCCTGGACATGTCTGCACAGGTCTCTGCTCAGGTAGGAGATTGTCAGCACCTCCTGCCGTGTTTGTAGGAATAGACTGAATGATCCTGGAGGGAATCTCTGCAGGAGCCGGGCTGAGCTGGGCTCTTCTATCCGGGGGCCCCTTGGGCTGAGCTGGGCTCTTCTATCCGGGGGCCCCTTGGGCTGAGCTGGGCTCTTCTATCTGGGGGGCCCTCGGGCTGAGTTGGGCTCTTCTATCCAAGGGCCCCTTGGGGGCTGAGCTGGGCTCTTTTGTCCTGGGGCCCTGGGGCTGAGCTGGGCTCTTCTATCTTGGGGCCCCTAGGGCTGAGCTGGGCTCTTCTATCCGGTGTCCCCTGGGCCTGAGCTGGGCTCTTCTATCCGGGGCCCGAGGGCTGAGCTGGCCTCTTCTATCCGGGGGCCTCTGAGGCTGAGCTGGGCTCTTCTATTCCGGGCCCCTGGGGCTGAGCTGGGCTCTTCTATCCGGGGCCCTGGGGCTGAGCTGTGCTCTTCTATTCGGGGCCCCTGGGGCTGAGCAGGGCTCTTCTATCCGGGGGCACTGGGGGGCTTTCCTTCTGCCCTGGGGGTGTTTGTGGTCATCAAGTATGTTAAAACAGGGATTTGTGCACTGCACTGCATCTAACTGCACTGTGAGAGGTCTGTGCACACTGTACGGCAGTTTACAACACTTTGAGAATAACTGTGTGAACTGCATTTCTGTTCACTATCCTACGAGAAGTCTGTGCAGACTCCAGGGACTTTTGCTACACTCTGAAAAATCAGTGCACACTTCACTGGCATTTACTACACTAATTATTATTATTATTACTTCATTTCTAAAGCTCTCTATTGTCTGAAAAAGAAGGGCATTCCTACTGCCAATACTTCCAGAGTAAGCAAGCAGGTTTATTGCAACTTCCTACACTGTCCAAGTTCCGCGGACAGGCAAACTGTCCCAGACATGCACCCCTTGTACCTGGAACACCCTCCCCCACCCCAGGAGGAGGAGAGAGCCTGGACATGTCTGCACAGGTCTCTGCTCAGATAGGAGATTGTCAGCACCTTCTGCTGTGTTTGTAGAAATAGATTGAATAATCCTGGAGGGAATCTCCGCAGGAGCCGGGCTGAGCTGGGCTCTTCTATCCGGGGGCCCCAGGGGCTGAACTGGGCTCTTCAATCTGGGGGCTGAGCTGGGCCCTTCTATCTGGGGCCCCCGGAGCTGAGCTGAGCTCTTCTATCTGGGGGCCCCTGGGGCTGAGCTGGGCTAGTCCATCCGGGGGCCCTGGGGCTGAGCTGGGCTCTTCTATCCAGGGCCCTGGGGGCTGAGCTGGGCTCTTCCATCCGGGGGCCCTGAGGCTGAGCAGGGCACTTCTATCCAGGGGCCCCTGGGGCTGAGCTGGGATCTTCTATCCGGGGTCCCCTGGGGCTGAGCTGGGCTCTTCTATCCGGAGGCCCCTGGGGCTGAGCTGGGCTCTTCTATCCGGGGGCCCCTTGGGCTGAGCTGGGCTCTTCTATCCGGGGGGGCCTCGGGTTGAGTTGGGCTCTTCTATCCAAGGGCCCCTTGGGGGCTGAGCTTAGCTCTTCTGTCCTGGGCCCTGGGGCTGAGCTGGGCTCTTCTATCTGGGGGCCCCTAGGGCTGAGCTGGGCTCTTCTATCCGGGGGCCCCTGGGGCTGAGCTGGGCTCTTCTATCCGGTGGTCCCTGGGGCTGAGCTGGCTCTTCTATCCGGGGCCCGAGGGCTGAGCTGGCCTCTTCTATCCAGGGGCCCCTGGGGCTGAGCTGGGCTCGTCTATCCGGGCCCCTGGTGCTGAGCTGGGCTCTTCTATCCGGGGCCCTGGGGTGCATTCCTTCTGTCCTGGGGTGTTTCTGGGCATCATTTGTGTTAAAGAGGGGATCTGTGCAATGCACTACACCTCACTGCACCATGAGAGGTATGTGCGCTGCATCTTAATGCACTGAGGAAACTGTGTATACTGCACTTCACCTTACTGCAGTATAAGGAATCAGTGCACCCAGCACTGCATCTTACTACACTGACAAATCTGTATACACTGCACTGCATCTTACTGCACTCAGAGATCTGTGCGCTGCATCTTACTGCACTGTGAGGAGTCTGTGCGCTGCATCTTACTGCACTGCTGGGCTGACAGAAAAATAGTCTGCAGAGATATATTGTGTCTGCTTCCGTAGTTTTAAAATATATCGAGGGACGGCACCACCCTGATGAGCGTGCCAGTCTGTAGGTTTCACGGTCCGTGTACCATCTAATTTATTACTAGCATGAGACTTATCTAACGTTTGGAATAGTGTGTGCAGGAGTGCAATATGTGTTTTTGAGATGGGCACACACTTTGGCTCAAAGTGTGGCCAAAATTGCACCAAAGGTGGCTTTGTACATAGCACAACAGCACCACGAAGTGCACAAACAGTGCAAATACACGTTTTAACTATTGCCAATGACTATAGATAGATGTGCAGACATTAGGCCTAGCCACCAGACGCTTATTTCTGAGGGCATTGGAGATGTTTGACTAATTGAAATTGTTGGTTGATTCAGAAGACATCCGTCCTTAGCCTTCGCAACAGATGTACAGATAAAGAGGTTCACAGTTGTTGCAGATGACAGGAAAAAAGAGTAGCAATTCGTAAGCAGCCATGCAGTCAGCTACGTTTGTAAATTGCGATTCTCCTATTAACATGACCAGAGAATCCGGATTTCATTAAAGACACGGAGGCTAACATTATGCATTAATCCTTTTAATGCAGCTCACACAGCCGCTTACATCACAAAGACTAGAATAAGAACAAAGAGACATCATAGTATCCATAAAAGGCGTGTGCCAGGGAAGATCAGCCTCTTTTAGATGCCTCGAACGACAGGTCAAACGAAGAATACATCTTAAAACTTGAAGGAAGTATTGTCGAAACTTGGAAAATCCTTGGAGATTCATCAATTCAAATTGTCTGGAAGAAAATAAAGGAAATCAAGAAAGGCACAAAGTAACTTTCAGAAGAAGCAATAAAAAAAAGCATAACATAAGGTTAAAAGGGCATGAAACATTGAAAACTTTGTAAACCAAATCAATCCTCAATATCCCTCCAGGGAGGGACGGGAGAGATAATGTTAGCCTCCGTGTCTTTAATGAAATCCAGATTCTCTGGTCATGTTAATAGGAGAATCGCAATTTCATTACAAGACAGGAGGCTACATTATGCATGTTGGTAGCCTTGAATCACAACGTCCGCAACATGTTCAATTGGTTTACAATAATGATGGGCAAAGGTAGAGGCATTAGACCAATCAGCAGCCTTAAGGATAGCATCCAACTTACCACCCTACCAGTATGACTTGCTGGCCATTGCACTTCTTAGTGAGTGAGCTTGAAATTTTGAAAGGTCAATACCAGCGAAGTTCATAGTCAATTTAACCCACCTTGCGATAGAGCAGGATGAGATGGGTTTAAAGGGTTTGACATAGGAAACAAGAAGTTGATTTGCATCAGGGGGTCGAAAATTAGACATCCTGGAGTCGTATTCCTTCATACAATCAACCACAGAGAGTTTTTTGCAAAAATCAAAACGTGGATAGAAGATAAAGTCAGACATGGTTTTAGTTCTCCTAAAAATTTCAAATTTAACACCAAACATGTCATAACATCTATTAGAGATGTCCAGAGCTTTAACATCTGAAACTCTGCGACAAGAGATTAAACAAAGAAGAGAGGCAAGTTTACTTGAAAGACATTTTCTGTTAAGAAGGGAGTTATCAGGCCAGGAGCAAAAAAGGTCAAGCAATAGTTTAACATCCCAAACAGATTGATATTTAGGCCTAGGGGGCCTTTTAAGTCTGATACTTTTAAGGACTCTACAAATAATAACGTTCTTACCTACCGTCTTACCGTTGACAATAGAGTGACCTGCGGAAATGGCAGACCTATAACAGTTAATGGATCTATATGAGAGACCACTGTCGAAAAGTTCCACTAGGAAATTGACTATATTAACGATAGGAGCTTCCACGGGATCCAAGTCCCTTTCCAAGCACCAACCAGACCACTTTTTCCAGATGTTATTATATCTGTAGTGTGTTCCAGGTGCCCAAGATTCTCCGAGGAGTGTAAGAGCAGATGACGAAAGTCCAGACAATTGTTTAGATTGCCTGACACTTTCCAAGCAAGAAGGTTCAGAGGGCAATCTTGTGTTCCAAACAGAACATCCAAAGTTTCCTGGCCAGATCCGATAGGTCGGCAGATTTCGTACCGCCGAGACGGTTGATATACGAGACTGCAGAAACATTGTCCATCTTCAGGAGAACGGATCTGCCTTGAAGAGACTGTCTGAAGCTCATCAATGCATAGAGCCCGGCCGTCATTTCTAAGAAATTTATATGGTGGGAAAATTCCGAAGGGGTCCATACACCACCAGTGTCCTGGTCGAGGAGACTGGCACCCCAACCATGAAGGCTGGCGTCTGACTCTAGAACAAAGTCTGGAGTTGAACCAGAGGTAGCTCTTCCATTCCAGGCGTCCAAATTGTCCAGCCACCAAGAAAGTTCCAGTCTGGCTTCTTCGTCCAGAGAGACTTGGTCTCCGTACCAAAGTCCGGATCTGAGAGCTTTGGCTTTTACTCTCTGAAGAGCACGGTAGTTCAGGGGGCATGGGAAGATAGCTTGGATCGAGGAAGAAAGGAGACCAAGGAGTCTGGCCAGCTCTCTGAGGGATAAAGGGTATGTTTGAGGACAAATCTGATCTCTTTCCGAATTTTGGCAATCTTCTTTTTGGGGAGTAGGAGAAGACACCTGGATGTGTCCACAGGGAAGCCAAGGAACTCCAGAGATTTGGAGGGTAAAAGGATAGATTTTTCCCTGTTTATAATGAACCCAAGGCTTTCTATGTGGTTCATGGAGGTTTGTAGATCTTCTAAAATTTGAGAGTGAGATTGGGACATTATCAGTATGTCGTCTAGATAGATGATGAGACGAATACCCCTGGCTCTTAGGATGGAGACTATCGTTCTCATGATTTTGGTGAAACACCAAGGGGCGTATGATAGACCAAAAGGGAGGGCCTGGAATTGAAAAGGCGATTGTCCCAAATGAACTGGAGAAAGGACTGATGTTCTATTGCCATGGGAATGGTAAAATAGGCATCTTTTAAGTCCAATTTGACTAGCCAATCTCCTTGGAGTAGAAGGTCCCTGAGCAGATGGATGCCTTCCATCTTGAAATGACGGTAGACCAAATACTTGTTCACCTCTCGAAGGTTTATTACTGGGCGCCAACCCTTGTCTTTCTTTTTGACTAGGAAAAGGGTGCTTACAAAATTCTTTTGAGACCAAGGAACCTTTATTATTGCGCCCTTCTTTAACATAGAGGAAACCTCTTCTTTGATGATTTCTAGATGTTCTGAAGAGAGAATCAGAGGATTGGGAGTGTTAAATTGAAAAGGAATCTCTGTGAAGTCTATTTTGAAGCCCTGAACTGTTTCTAGAACCCACGGGTCTTGAGTCAAGGATTCCCAGACATGAATGAAATGTTTGAGTCTGCCCCCGACCTTTGGAGGGGAAGAAGAAAGAAGTGCACTTACTTGAGGTGGTGTTGTTGCAAGCACCATGAGCGGGGAAGCCTCTTCCGCGTGAACCTCTCCCTCTTTGTGGGAAGTACTGTCTGATGTTGGAGGGGTAGAAGCCTCTACCTCTACCGGATGAACCTCTTCCTCTTCCGTAGGTGAAAGGCCGGAAATTCCCCCGGCCGGAAGAACGGCCTCTTCCACCGGCCTGACCAAAAACGCGTTTCATATTGTTTTGGGCTTTGTCTAAAGCTGTAAAAGTTGCCACATATTTGGCGAGAGTTTTGATCATATCTTGTCCGAAGAGGAGGCCATTAGGCTTAGATGATGGCTCCTTTTCAGCAAGATCCCCAAGTTTCGGGTTGATTCTGATGAGGACGGATTTCCTCCTTTCAATATTGAGGGAGGAGTTAGCATTACCAAGGAGTACAATGGCTCTTTGACTCCAACCTTTTATTAGGTTAATGTCCTGGGGTGTGTTGGAAATATGTGATTCCTCAGCAAGGTCGAGGATCCTGGTAAGCGGGCCTAGTAGGTCAAGAAGACGATCTTGATAGGCTTTAAGGGCTCTTTCCAGGCCTTTTCTTGGATCCTTGCCTAGTTTAAACAGGAACTTAATTAAGTCGGGGTCTAAGTTGGGAGTTTGACAGACTTTACCCTCTATGAATGGATGGGGGCACTCAGACCTCATGGTGTTGCGCGATTCTCTTTCAAGAGAGTTTCTCAGCCATTTGGTGACGAATTTAGCTACGTGATCGTGAGGGTACCAATTTTTGCTGTTAGGGTGGGAGATGTTTTCTGGGGAGAACATTTCCCCACCAAGAGGGTCAAGGATCGCTTCCTTTGACGAGGGGGAGGAATGCGCCTCTGAGAGAGCGTTAAGGTCCCAGTCCTCAGTGTCTTGCTCGTCAAGATCCAAGACGAATTCGTTGTCAGGATCCAGGAAGAATTCATCTTCCTCTGAGCTGGAATTGACAGGAGCACTGAGAATAGTTGCGTTGCTGACGGCGCTCATCAAACTCGTGCCGCTAGGGACACTAAAGCCATGCGTGCCGCAAGTGGCAACCTTACCTTTTGGGGCGCTTGGGCCTCCCATGTCTTTTGAGGTGCTTGGACCTCCCATGCCTTTTGAGGTGCTTGGACCTCCCATCTCAACTGAGGTAACGCGACCTCCATCAGTGCTTAGGCAGTGTTTTTTTTTTTGATAGCCTTAGAGTGTTCAGCTTCTAGATCGGAAGTGTTTTCATCAGGTAAGAGGGACCTTTTATTAGACATAAGCTCACGGAATGTATTTAGCATACAGGTCCTCATTTCCCTTTGAAGGAAGGATTTAAAATTATCACTGTTATGATTGGGGGAGCTTGCCATAGCGTCATCTGATTCTAAATCAGACATGGCAGGTAAGTAAAATAATACGGTGTAAGGGGGTTATTTCTTATTATTAAATAAATTAAATAGTTTTTATTAGAATGAGGATAAAGCTTAAAGGATATGGTAGTTTGATTATGGATATGAGTGGAGTTAGGTAATAAATCACCTCTCCTTTTTTAAATTTTTTTTTTACATTTATTTTTTATATTGAGAACCTAAGTTAAATTAAAGTCGTGGTAATATTAGCTAAACTAAGACCTGAGGTAAACTATATATCGATTTGAGACCTAGACGCGAGGTAAGGAACAGCTGTTTGGCAGGAGCGCAGTCGGTAAAGCCTAGAAACGGCAACCAATGCGCTCGAGCTGTAAGGAATTGAGACCGAGGAATGGACCCTGGCAGATACACAGCGTTGCGTTGCTGTTGCCAAGGGCCATTCCACGAATTGAGATGAGGGAGAGATGTCGGGCTTCGCGGGCTTGGCCAGATGTGAGGCGATATACCGCTGGGAACGCGGGGAAGTCCACAGGGAACCTCAGAAGGTGGAGGAGGTAGGAGAGTGTGCCCGACGCGCAGAAGGGGAAAAGGGTGCACGACACGCAGTTAATCGAGGAGAGACGCGCAGTTAATAAAGGATCGACTACCATAAATTGGAAGTCGAGGGAGGGTGGGAGAGGGGATCGCAGGGAGTCACAGCAATCGAGGGTGGGGTGGGGAGCGAGTCACTCCACAAATTCAGGTTGAAAGGTGCCATAGTACTAAATAACAATTAAGCATGTTCAACAGTAAAGCAGTATAAGAATATAAGTACAGTATATCAAAATATAGGTACCATATGAGAATACAAAGGTAAATTGGCATAAACAGTAGTAAGGATTGAAGAGGAGTTACTTATCTGTTGTGAGCCGCATTTAAAAGAGGCTGATCTTCCCTGGCACACGCCTTTTATGGATACTATAATGTCACTTTGTTCTTATTCTAGTCTTTGTGATGTAAGCGGCTGTGTGAGCTGCATTAAAAGAATTAATGCATAATGTAGCCTCCTGTCTTGTAATGAAATATATAGTTGCCCTTAAAATAAATTTTTTATTTATATTTAAAAAGCTAGTCTGAGAAGCTATTACTATGTATTAACTTTTCTCTTAACATCAGATTTTCCGGTTGTTCTATGCTAATTGACAAAAAGTTTGAAGCAAGTGAAACTGGAGAGTGTTAGACGGACCGGGAGGGTCGGCCGAGGATAAGGGGAGAGGTCTCCGGGGAGAGCCGTCTCCAGCGATCGTACAGACAAGTAACTTCCCCCCCACAGACGGACACCACACAAGGATAAGGTTCACGATACTTTATAAGCAATTCTTCAAGTACGGTAAAATGATACAAGGAGGTCTGGACTCAGGGGTCCCCTCGATTCTGGTCTCTGGATTGGGAAAAGGGTAGCGGGACAGTCTTGTTTACCAATGGAATAGATGAAATAGCTCTCAATCCTCGAGCTCGGCGTTCTAGATGATCGGGCCGCGGCGGAGCCAGCAGGTCCCGAGATGGTTGAAGGTAGCGACGGTCCGCGGCGGAGCCAGCAGGTCCCGATGAAGATGGTAGTTACAAACGGTCCGCGGCCACGCCAGCAGGTCCCGATGACGATGAAGGTTTAGGAAGGTTGCGGCAGCGCCAGCAGGCAGGACGATAGTTCGCAAGGCAGAGCTACGGCAGCGCCAGTAGTCCGTCAAGGATGAGTTCTTCTCTGCGTCTCTCGACTCCAGGATACAACTGCCTTCCTGCTCTGGAGCTGCCCCAGTTATAGGTCTGGTGCCCTTTGATGTCCGGACCCTCGCACTTGGAGGTCGGGAGGTCCGGGATGAGGGAGTCCAGACACCCAGCAGGGGGGTGGAGCCAGCGCCCGGGGAGGCTGGGGGCGATCGGCACCTGGCGGGGGAGAGCCATCGACACCTCTTTCTCCCATTGACCTGCCAAGTAGTCCGCTCACCTCCTGGGTGGATGGTGGTGCCGGGATGTCGGGGCCTGGCCAGGCCCAGGGTTAGGATCGATCGGAGGCCACGCGGCCTCGTGGTGCAGTGTCCAAGATGGCGCCCAGGCCGGGCGTGAGGGCCGGTAGGGGATCGGGCCCACGAGGTTGAGATGTTCAGAGGCAGGGGTCCCAGAGGGGACGGAAAGCGTGGAGTGGTGGCGTGTAACACTTGAGGAGCCGGGCTCGGGCCCGGTCGTGCAGAGGGGGAGCGGGCCTTTCATGTGGCCTGTCCAACATGCGTCCCCCCCAGCTGAAGGCGGGGAGAGTCACCCATCCTCTTGGGGACTCTCTTCGTCGAGGCGGAAAAAGCGTGACAGGCCATCCGCGTTGGCGTGGTCTTGCCCAGGTCGATGTTCCACAGTGAAGTCCATCCCCTGTAGGGATTAAGACCAACGTAGTAGTTTCGGGTTTTCCCCCCGCATCTGCATCAGCCACTGCAGGGGTCGATGATCTGTCTGTACCCGAAAGTGTGTGCCGAAGAGATAGGGCCGGAGCTTTTTGAGGGCCCATACCACGGCGAAGGCCTCCCTCTCGATGGTGCTCCAGCGTTGTTCTCGGGCCAGGAGTCTCCTGCTGATGAAAGCTACTGGCTGGTCAAGGCCTTCGGGGTTCACTTGAGACAGGACCGCCCCAATGCCATGGTCGGAGGCATCCGTCTGGACGATGAATTCCCGGCTGTAGTCGGGGGCCTGGAGCACAGGGGCGGAGCACATGGCGGCCTTCAGTTGTTCGAAGGCTGTTTGACAATCTGGGGTCCAGTTGACCTTCTTTGGTTGGTTTTTGGATGTGAGTTCCGTGAGGGGCCCCACTATGCTACCATAGTCTTTCACGAACCGCCGGTAATAGCCTGTGAGTCCCAAAAAGGCGCGTACCTCGGTCTGGGTGATGGGGGGCTGCCAAGACTGGATGGCGGCGATCTTGAGCTGCAGAGGGGCCACCAGACCGCTTCCCACCTGGTGTCCGAGGTAGGTCACGGACCCCTGACCAATTTGGCATTTGCTGGCCTTGATCGTGAGGCCGGCTCGCTGAAGGGCTTGTAGCACCTCTCGGAGGTGGTGGAGGTGGTCGGACCAGTGGTGGCTGTATACAGTGATGTCGTCTAGGTAGGCGGCACTGAATCCTTCAAGTCCTGCCAGGACCTGATTAACTAGCCGCTGAAACGTTGCTGGGGCATTCTTCATGCCGAAGGGCATGACCTTGAAATGATAATGGCCATCAGGAGTGGAAAACGCAGATCGTTCTTGGGCCCGGGGTGTGAGGCCGATCTGCCAGTAGCCCGCCGTCAGGTCGAAGATACTGAGGTAGCGGGCAGCTCCCATGCGGTCGATTAGTTCATCTGCCCGGGGGATGGGGTGTGCGTTGGTTCTGGTGACCGCATTCAAGCCCCGGTAGTCGACGCAGAACCGGAGTTCCGGTGTGGCGCCGGGGGCGGCCGCTTTGGGGACCAGTACCACTGGGCTGGCCCAGGGGCTGTTTGAGGGCTCAATGACCCCGAGCGTGAGCATTTTGGCCACCTCCTCTTGGATGCAGGCCCGTACCCGATCTGGTACGCGGTAGGCCCGGTGGCGGATAGGGGGGCTGTCCCCCGTGTCCACGTCGTGTACGCACCAGGAGGTGACCCCTGGGGTGAGGGAGAACAGGCTGGCGAACTGCAGCAGGAGGCCTCGACATTCTTGGCGTTGTTCTAGGGTGAGGGCCTCCGAGAGTCGGACCCCATCCACGGAGCCGTCTTTCTCCTGAGTCCGTAGGAGGTCAGGGAGGGGTTCAGAGTCCTCCTCGGCTCCATTGTCTGTGGCCATCAGGAGGCTGAGTTCTGAACGCACGAAGTGGGGCTTCAGTCTATTGGCATGGAGAACCCGGAGGGGGTTCCGTGAAGATTCCATGTCGATGAGATAGGTGACAGGGCCCTTGCGCTCGATCACCTTGAAGGGCCCCGTCCATTTATCTTGCAGGGCGCATGGTTCGGTGGGGGACATTACCCATACTTGTTGGCCGGGTTCAAATTCGATGGAGGAGGCATTTTGGTCGTACCACCTTTTCATGTCCTCTTGACTGGCCTCCAAGTTTGCTTTTGCCATCTCCCTGAATCGTCGAGTCTGGTTGCGGAGGGTTAGGAGGTATTTGAAGACATCTGGGGGGTTCTTTAGAGAGGGCATTTCCCAGCCTTCCTTGACTAGGCTGAGCGGCCCTCGCTGAAGCCGAGGGATTTCTGGGGGACTTCTCGGTAGGCGAAGAGAAGGCACGGTAGTAGCACATCCCACTGGCGACGGAGGGGCTCTTCCAACCCCCCAATCATCCCTTTGAGCGTGCGGTTGAACCGCTCAACGAGTCCGTTTCCTTGAGGGTGATAGGGGGTCGTGAATCGGTAGGTGACCCCACACTGTTGCCAGAGGGACTTCATGTATTTTGAAATAAAGTTTGTGCCCCGGTCACTGACGACTTCCCGGGGGAAGCCCACACGGGAGACGATCCCCATCAGGGCCCGGCCGACTACCGGGGCTGTCACAGTTCGCAGGGGAACAGCCTCAGGGTAGCGGGTGGCGTGGTCCACCAGTACCAGGATGAACCGATGTCCTTGTGCTGTACGGGGGTCGAGGGGCCCCACAATGTCTATCCCCACCCTCTCGAACGGGGTGGTGACCACTGGAAATGGTTGCAGGGGGGCTTTCAGTTTGCGGCCGCTCTTCCCACTGGCTTGGCACGTGGGGCAAGATCGGCAATGCTGGAGTACGTCGTTCCTCATTTTCGGCCAGAAGAAGTGGGTCACTAGGCGGCTGTAGGTTTTATCCTGACCCAGGTGGCCAGCCAGGGGGACATCGTGGGCCAGGTTCAGCAAGAAGTCTCTAAAACGGAGGGGCACTACTAGCACTCGACTGGCCCCTAACTCCGCGATTCTTTGTTCACTGTATAGCAGATCATTGTCCCAATAGACCCAATGTGTTCCGGAAGTATCCCCTGCGCTCTGAGCGAGGGCTTGTTGGCGGAGTCCCTCGAGGGAGGGACAGGTCTTCTGTTCTTGGCGAAACTGCTCTTGGGTGGGCCCCCCCTCTTGATGCCACTGATCCAGGCCGGAAAGGTCCGGAGGTTGAGCGAGTCCCTCGGGAGCTTGTTCTGGGGGGACGGCACGGTCGGTGTCTTCTACTGGAGCGACCGGGGGAGGAGGTGCCGGCCATTCAGGTTCTTCGGGTTGGGGATTGGCACGGGCGGCCATGGACCGGGTGGTGACGCACGCCCAGTCCGGGATGCCCAACATCCCCAGGTGTTCCCTTCGTTCTACGGCGGCCCACGGAGAGCTTTCAAGGTCATTCCCCAGGAGGCAGTCTACGGGAGCGTCATCTCGGACCGTCACCTTCAACATGCCGGAGACTCCTCCCCATTCGAAGGGGACGCAGGCCATCCGACACAGACTCTCCGAATTATCGGCTGAACGGACAGGGCAGAGAATGTTTGGTAGGATCTGTTCTGGGGTCACCAGGTGACAGCGGACGGCTGTTACACTGGCCTCGGTGTCACGTAGGGCTTCGGCCCGGCGTCCATTGATGCTCACCCATTGGCTGTACTTCCGGGTGTTAGCGGGTAGGGGGACCCGCGGGACCATGTCTTTCCCCCCTAAGCATGCTAGAGCCATGGCGGCTGGCTCCCATTCTTGGTGTTCTTGCTCATATTCTTCCTGCTCCTCGGAGATCTGTTCTTCCCCCAGGGCAGCAGCAGCCACCTGGCGGGGTCTCGGGCTCTGGTTCTGTGGGCAATTTGGGTCGTTTGCGTAGTGGCCGACTCGCTGGCATCGGTGACACGTGACATTGGCTCTATATCCCGGTCGTGCCGGGGTGCTGCCCCGGTTGGCCGGGGGGGTGGTGCTGGTAGTGGGGGCGGCCGGAGCGTTGTATCTTCCTCGTCCTTGGCCCCCTCCTCCTCCTCGGGGACGGTGCTGACCGTGGTGGTTCCGGTTCTGTTCATAGGACCCATTTCGGCCCACTCTGGTGATTTCCCACCGGTCAGCCTCGGCTGCGAGCTGCCGTGGATCAGTCAATTTGCTGTCGAGGAGGTGCTGCCGGAGCTCAATGAAGCAATTGTTTGATAGATGCTCCCACACCATGAGATTGAAGAGTTGTTCGTAAGTTGTGACATTGCTCCCTTTGATCCAACCCTCGAAGGCTCGGCTAAAATAGTTCACGTAGTCCACCCAAGTTGTACCTGGGATGCGGGTGCAGTCTCGGAACCTCTGACGGTACATCTCGGGTGTGAGCCCATAGCGGGTGAGGAGGGCAGCTTTCATGTGGTCATAGGAGGTCATCAGATGGTCCGGGAGCTGTAGCAGGGCATCGCGGCCCTCATTGAGGAATCTCCCCCATAGACCGGCTCCCCAGTCGCTTCGATCGATCCGGTGGGCGGTCATAGCGATTTCGTAGGCCTTGAACCATTGCTGGATGTCGTCCTCTCGGAAGTATTCTCGAACGACATCCTTGGGGATGTGTACCTTCTTATCTGTTGTCCCTGGGGGCCGGGGTTGCTCGGGCACCCCTAATTCTTTGTTCTGCTTGCGTAAGTCTATCTCAGCTAATTTGCGCTCGTGTTCATATGCCAGTCTTTTTTCCTCGAGCTCCCTTTGTCTCTGTTTTTCCTCTCTTTCTTCTCGGAGCCGCAGATGTTCTAAGCTCAGTTTCTGTTCGGCCAACTTGAGTTCACCATCCATTTTGAGCCGGGCCATTTCTAGTTCATGTAGTCGTGTTCTTTCTCGTTCCTGGATCTCGTCTTGCGAGAGCCCCGTTCTTCGCTCCTCGGGAGTCGTGGTGTCTTTTTCTACTGCTGCGACATTTTGGTCCGGGGGTCTGACGGCCCCGGTTTCTGCCCAGGACTCCAGGGCATGCTTGAAATCGTCTTTGGTACTTAGACCGGTGGTAGCGGTACCTAGTTCGATGCAGAATTGTTTTAATTCACGATGGCTGTATTCTTCCAATTTCTCCATCTGAAATTTCTCGGTGGATCCGCTTTCTTTGGTTGTCATCGTGATTTCGTCGTGGGGTGAGCTACTCTCTGTACGATTATGCGGTGATTCGGATCGCGCCGCTGGCCACCAATGTTAGACGGACCGGGAGGGTCGGCCGAGGATAAGGGGAGAGGTCTCCGGGGAGAGCCGTCTCCAGCGATCGTACAGACAAGTAACTTCCCCCCACAGACGGACACCACACAAGGATAAGGTTCACGATACTTTATAAGCAATTCTTCAAGTACGGTAAAATGATACAAGGAGGTCTGGACTCAGGGGTCCCCTCGATTCTGGTCTCTGGATTGGGAAAAGGGTAGCGGGACAGTCTTGTTTACCAATGGAATAGATGAAATAGCTCTCAATCCTCGAGCTCGGCGTTCTAGATGATCGGGCCGCGGCGGAGCCAGCAGGTCCCGAGATGGTTGAAGGTAGCGACGGTCCGCGGCGGAGCCAGCAGGTCCCGATGAAGATGGTAGTTACAAACGGTCCGCGGCCACGCCAGCAGGTCCCGACGACGATGAAGGTTTAGGAAGGTTGCGGCAGCGCCAGCAGGCAGGACGATAGTTCGCAAGGCAGAGCTACGGCAGCGCCAGTAGTCCGTCAAGGATGAGTTCTTCTCTGCGTCTCTCGACTCCAGGATACAACTGCCTTCCTGCTCTGGAGCTGCCCCAGTTATAGGTCTGGTGCCCTTTGATGTCCGGACCCTCGCACTTGGAGGTCGGGAGGTCCGGGATGAGGGAGTCCAGACACCCAGCAGGGGGGTGGAGCCAGCGCCCGGGGAGGCTGGGGGCGATCGGCACCTGGCGGGGGAGAGCCATCGACACCTCTTTCTCCCATTGACCTGCCAAGTAGTCCGCTCACCTCCTGGGTGGATGGTGGTGCCGGGATGTCGGGGCCTGGCCAGGCCCAGGGTTAGGGTCGATCGGAGGCCACGCGGCCTCGTGGTGCAGTGTCCAAGATGGCGCCCAGGCCGGGCGTGAGGGCCGGTAGGGGATCGGGCCCACGAGGTTGAGATGTTCAGAGGCAGGGGTCCCAGAGGGGACGGAAAGCGTGGAGTGGTGGCGTGTAACACTTGAGGAGCCGGGCTCGGGCCCGGTCGTGCAGAGGGGGAGCGGGCCTTTCATGTGGCCTGTCCAACAGAGAGGAATAGTCTAAGTTTGTGAGTTTTAGTCAAAAAGTGACTTCATTCGCTTAATAATTCCTGTCACCCATAAGGTGGAAGATGCTACTGGTTTATATACATTTAGGTTTCAATTAACTATTGGTTTGAAAAACTATGGAAACTTTTAGTTAGTCAGTGAATCTTTTAATGTTTAATCATCATCAAAGCTTTATTTCGATATAAATATATCATAAAAGCATTTTACAAATTATGTAAAAAAAAAGCATAATTTATAATGATTACGTGGAGAAGTCAGGTTAGAAAATCTTAAAAAACATCTCTCAAAGGATGCAAATTACTTTACAAAACAGTAGAATACCTAATCTTAATTTTGGACAATTAGTAAACTACGTACCACAACCTGAGAAATTCATTTGACATAATCATTCCATCAATAAATAACAACTTCATGAAAGATAAAAAGATAAAAAACCCACTTGGGAAAGTTAAAAATGAATGAAACTATCTCGGCTTTGATGCAGAATAAAAAAAAATTAAAAAAAAATCTTCAACCTGGGCATAATGCCTTTGATCTTATCACCCAAGCCCAGCTAAAACATTTGGCCACGCCGCAAGCAAAGGTTGTATTGGTATCTGCTTGCAATATTCTAAGCGCTTCGCGGTGATTCCTAGTTCCTAATTGCCAACAAATGAGTTTTAACCATCTAGTGCTTGGTTTATTATAAGCTGGGCATGCAAACAGGAGATGCGGGACGCTTTCAACCACTCCTTCACAATGTGGACAAGTTGGGAGTGTTTAATTGGGAGGCTTCCATTTATTTGTGTGTTCACGAACGGGAAGCATGCCCAATCTGAACTGAATAAAAAGGGCCCTATCCCTGGGTTTCTGAATAAAATCTAAATAGGGCTCCAAGCTGGAAACCTGCTTGTGCTGACTAAACTCGTCGGTCAGTCTGCCTGGGCTAGGATTTCTATTTTCCTGGCTGTCGACCTATGCCCAGGAGGCTCCCTTGATATCTAACTTGGTCAATGGGGTCCCTGACTCCCAGGCTATTTTGAATCCCAATGCTAAAAGAACGATTTTTAATATTTTTCAGCCAACTAATTTTAATGGGATCCCTCAAGATTCATCACTTCTCTTAGGCCGTCGGCGTATTTGGATAACTCGGGGGTGCACCAAAGATGAGCCCAATAGAGAAGAGGGCGTAAGATAACGAGATCCTTAATTGAGCGGCGCCCCAGGTCGCTCAGTAGTGGCTTAGCGGGTGTTCCCTGTGGTAGTGAGACCAATTCTCTAAAGAATTTATTTTTCGCTTTTACAATGACATCAACTTTGTCGAAGCCTCAAAGTTCAGCACCATATAGTGCTGAACCTAAGGCCCTGGCAGCATAAATCTCAAGAGCAGGAGCAATTGGCTTGGATTTTGAAGCGCAATGTTCCCTTCCAATCACACCCACAACTCGCTTGTGGTTCAGGGCCATTTTATCAATATGTGGTCGCCAGCTTAAATTATCTGAAATTCTGATGCCCAGGTAATCAAATGTTTTAACACACTCTAAGGATGCCCCATCAAGTGTAAATGTGGACTTAGCCGACCTACTAGGATTCAAATAGAGGAGCTTTGTCTTAGAGGTATTGATTACTAAGCCCCTCAAATGATAAAAAAGGTAAAACCTGTTTAACAATTTCTGCAGTCCGACAGGGGTTTTAGATATTAATAAAGTGTTGTCCACAAAAAGTAAGGCAGGCACCTTATCTCCCGCCAAAACTGGGGCATCAGCATTTATTTCCAATAGATAGGAAACCACCCCATTCACAAAAAGCGAGAATAGGGTGGGAGCCATAACAAATCCCTGACGGACGCCTCGATTGACAGGGATTTTATCTGTTTTCTGTTCCTGTGTGCCCCACCTGACTCGGGCGTAATTGTCCTCGTGCAAGCAGTCCAAGAGACTTAGAATGGACAGAGGGAAGCCCATCTCCTGTAAGACCAACCATAGGCGGTCTCGAGGGACCAGGTCAAAGGCAGTCTTTAGGTCGATAAAGGTGAGATAAAGACTGCCCTTTCCAATAGTTACCACTTTCCAGTGCAAAAGGGCCAACCTGAAGGCCTGATTGACCATACTTTTGCATGCCCTAAAACCTGCCTGAAATTGTGACAGGATATTGTTCTCCCCTGCCCAAGAAATAATTCTCTCCAATAGGAACCTGCCAACCACCTTCTGGCCAGCGTCTATAAGGCTGGTAGGATGATAGTTGGCAGGATCCCCCCTGGGGCCCCTCTTATAGATAAGAATTACTTCCGCCCCCTTCCATGAGTTAGGGACGGGCGCCCCTTCCAGGAGAGCATTAATCAAAAGTGCAAAATATTTGGCTCATTTTTCAGGATTTGCACGAAATAATTCGCCCGGTAGGCCATCTTGGCCAGGGGCTTTCGCCAGGACAATCTTATTTATGGCGGCCTCTACGTCGCCTGTCACTCTGGGGTCAAAGGGTGCAAGGGAGAAAGAGGTCGGGGCAACATGGGAGCCCTCGTCCCTCAAGGTCGTCATCTCCCGCATAAAGTTTTTTAAAATGATCATGCCACTGCTGGTCGGTAATATGGTTCGGAATCTGGTCAATCAATCAATCAATCAATCATAGCATTTGTATAGCGCACTACCCACCCAGAGGGTCTCAAGGCGCTTGGGGGAAGGGGGGTCTTCTATTGCTCGAACAGCCAGGTCTTGAGTTGTCGCCTGAAGGCGAGATGGTCCTGGGTCAGCCGAAGGTGGGTGGGGAGGGAGTTCCATGTCTTGGCCACCAGGTAGGAGAAGGATCTTCCTCCGGCGGTGGCTCTTCGAATGCGTGGCACGGCGGCGAGGGCGAGGCTTGTCGAACGTAGCTGGCGGGTGGGCGTGTAGAAGGTCAAGCGGTCGTTGAGGTACTTGGGGCCCAGGTCGTGGAGGGACTTGTGTGCGTGGGTGAGGAGTCTGAACGTGATTCTCTCGCTGACGGGGAGCCAGTGCAGGTCCCTCAGGTGGCCGGAGATGTGGCTGCATCGGGGGATGTCCAGAATGAGTCGAGCGGAGGCGTTCTGGATGCGTTGGAGTCTTTTCTGTAGCTTGGCTGTGGTTCCGGCGTAGAGGGTGTTTCCGTAGCCCAGTCGGCTTGTGACGAGTGCCTGGGTGACCGTCTTCCTGGTTTCGGTCGGGATCCATCGGAAGATCTTGCGGAGCATGCGTAGGGTGTTGAAGCATGATGAGGAGACGCATTGACTTGTCTGGTCATCAAGAGGGAGGAGTCCAGGATGAAGCCCAGGTTGCGTGCGTGGTCTGTTGGCTTGGGAGTGATGCCCAGGGCGGGGGGCCACCAGGAGTCGTCCCAGGCGGAGGGCAATGGTCCCAGGATGAGGACTTCCGTCTTGTCTGAGTTCAGTTTCAGGCGGCTGTTCTTCATCCACTCGGCGACATCTTTCATCCCTTCGTTTAGGCTAGTTCTGGCGGTGGCGGGGTCTCTGGTGAGGGAGAGGATCAGTTGGGTGTCGTCGGCGTAGGAGATGATGTTGAGGTTGTGTTGGCTTGCGATGGCTGCAAGGGGTCTCATGTACACGTTGAAGAGGGTGGGGCTGAGTGATGATCCTTGCGGTACGCCGCAGATGACTTCGGTGGCCTCGGATTGAAATGGGGGGAGGCGGACTCTCTGTGTTCTTCCGGCGAGGAACGAGATGATCCATTCCAGTGCCTTCTCTTGGACACCTGTGTTGCTGAGGCGTTGGACTAGGGTGCGGTGGCAGACAGTGTCGAAAGCTGCGGAGAGGTCGAGGAGGATGAGGGCCGCTGTTTCCCCGTTGTCGAGCAGTGTTCTGATGTCGTCGGTGGCTGCGATGAGGGCGGTCTCGGTGCTGTGGTTGGCTCGGAAACCGGACTGCGAGGGGTCAAGGGATCCGTTCGTCTCAAGGAAGGCGGCAAGCTGTCTGTTGACGGTCTTCTCAATGACTTTGGCAGGAAAAGGGAGGAGCGAGATGGGGCGAAAGTTCTTGAGGTCGGTGGGGTCCGCTGTTGGTTTCTTCAGTAGGGCGCTGAGCTTGGCGTGCTTCCAGCTCTTTGGGAAGGTGGCGGTGTTGAAGGAGATGTTGGTGATGTCCCAGAGTTGGGGTGCGATGATGCAGTCAGCCTTGTTGAAGACGTGGTGGGGGCAGGGGTCGGTTGGAGATCTGGAGTGGATGGTGTTCATCGTGCGGGCTATGTCTTCGGTGGTCACCGTGGTCCATGTGCGGAGGGTGGTGGTGGGGGGCGTTGGTTCGACGGTAGGGTGCGTGGATGGTGCGCCGAAGCTGTTGTGGATGTCGGCGATCTTGCGGTGGAAGAATGAGGTGAGAGAGTCGCAGAGGTCTTGTGAAGGAGTGATGTCGTTGTAGCCTGTGCTGGGGTTGGAGAACTCCTTGACGATGCTGAAGAGTTCCTTGCTGTCGTGGGCGTTGTTGTCCAGTCGTTCCTTCAGTGATTTCTTCTTGGTGGTGCGGATGAGCTGGTGGTGCTTGCGGGTGGCTTGTTTGAGGGTGGTAATGTTGTCTGTGGTCTGGTCGAGGAGCCAGGCTTTCTCGAGGGTGCGGCAATTCTTCTTGGAGTCCTTGAGTTCGTCGGTGAACCAGGTGGCTTTCTTGCTTCTGGGTCTGCTGGGAGGGTTCTTTAGTGGTGCGAGGTTGTCTGCGCAGGCAGTCAGCCACTGTGTGAAGTTGCGGGCTGCTTCGTTGGGGTCCGTTGTGCTGGCGGGCGGGTTCTGGCTGAGGGAGGTGGTGAGCTGCTCGGCGGTGATCTTGCTCCAGCTCCTGTGAGGAACCTGTTGTGGGTGGTGGTGGGTCGTTGTTCTTCTGAAGCTGAAGTGGGCGCAGCTGTGGTCGGTCCAGTGAAGTTCGGTGGAGTGGCTGAAGGTGATGTGTTTGCTGGATGAGAAGACGGGATTAAGCGTGTGGCCGGCGTAGTGAGTGGAGGTGTTGACCAGTTGCTTGATTCCAAGGTTTGCGAGGTTGTCCAGCAGGGCGGCGGTGTTGCGGTCCTTGTTGTTCTCCAGGTGGAATAATTTGAGGTCCCCTTGGAGGATGTAGTCCGCGGAGGGGAGGGCCTGCGGGCTGATGAAGTCCATGATGTCTTCGCTGAATTGTGTGCGTGGTCCCGGGGGTCTGTAGACGAGGGTGCCTCTGAGGGTTGTCTTTGGGTCGGTGTGTATCTGGAAGTGGAGGTGCTCAGCGGCGGGGAAGGTGTCGTTGGAGTCGGTCGTGATGCGGATGGTGTTCTTGTGTACGATGGCGATGCCTCCTCCAGTCTGGTTGATGCGGTCCCTCCGGGTGATCTTGGTCAGGGTCCCTTCCGTTGGATCTTCTAACCAGGCTCCAAAACAGCTCACCATTCTTAGACAGACTAGCGGCCTTCAAATCTGTCCAATATGATTCCTCCCAAGCCCTCTTGGCCTCTGCCATGGCCCACCTGTGCTCCATTCTGGCCAGTCGTACCTCAATAGTATTGTGACTTTTAATGGCAGATATCAAAGAGGTCTTTTTCTGTTTGCATTCCTTGTTATACCATATTTTCAGTCATTTACGGACCATAGGGCGCTTGTTGGGGGAAAGGTCTCTAAGAAAAGGGAACCCATCTGGTCAACAGTGTCGACATAGGTGGTCCCAACAGCTGAAAACCCATCCTTATCCAAACATGCTATCGATAGTTTAGTGGTCTGATCACTCAGAATCTTCCCAAGAACTAGCATTTTTCAACAATTTTTGGCCATTTAACGAACCTCTTACAATTGGATGGTAGATCCTCGTTTGTGGACATCCTGGGGCCAGTGTTGGGGCGACATACCCTGCTAGGCCATAAATCCATCATAGAGAGGCATAATGGGTTATGGTCGCTATCAGTAGAAAGAACAATACTCATATCGATCACATGTCTCCAGAGTCTCCTATCAACCAGTATGTAGTCGATTCTACTGAGGCACGAAACCCTGTTAAAGGTTTTAGCTCCCGAGACATCCGAAAGCGTGCACCCATTAACAGCCCTTAACCCAAATTGTAATACTTGGGCATTCAGTTGGATAACCACTGTGACCATTTCTTAACTGGCGGTATGATTAGTGATAGTATACCCCATCTAGCATCCTCATCCTCCGTTCCTGTAATGTCATCAGAGGCCAGTGGTTTGAATGTACAATTTAAGTCTCCGGCGACTATGACAAAGGAATTAGTAGGACAGGAAAGAAGTATGTTAGATAAACTGGAAATGACTAGGGATTTAGCTCCTCCTCTTGTACCTCTAGCATAAGTATTGAATAATTCAATAATATTATCGCCAATTGGCCCCCTCAAAGTTAATCTCATCAGGTCCGGGTTGGAGCAGGAATAATGGGTGACCCTACAGTTAAGAGCAATGTTAACCCAGACCATAAGCCCCCTAGACGGACGGCCGCGCCCTACTGAAGTTGCTGGTATGAAGAAACACGAATAGCCAGGTTTATACACCGGCACTAAGCTCCATGTTTCCTGAAAAATACATTGGTCATAACCATCTATAAAACTATTCCAGTCTGGTAATGATAGTTTGTTGCGTCGACCGGCTGTGAGAATATTTTAAGATTCACTATAGTGGTACTTCGAGGAACTAAATCACCAGAGACCATAACAGGAAGGGGGGAATCCCCGACACTAGCAAAGTCACCTGTATGATTATTGTTAGGTATCATGGGTTCTTCTTCGTTTTGGGCTGGTGGGTGAGAAGATGTTATACTCGCATCATGGACTTCAACAGGAATGCTGGTGGGATTACTACCATGGGACAGTCAATCCTTGAGATCCAGGGCGGAGGGCCCCGCCGTGGTTAAAGAGTAAGCACGGTCAGTCCCTTTGGTAATTCTCCTGGTAGGAAAATGCATAAACTGAATGGCAGAAAAGCCTGTTGGTAAGGTTCTAAAGTCGAGTGCTAATAGGCCCCCAGCAAGCGCGTGGTTGGTGAGAGTTAGCCCGATAATGTCTGTACTATTATCTCCTGACCCTCTTCTTTGAGCCCTTATTATATCTTCCCTTATCAAGGACCGACACCCCCTTACATGGCGGATCCAATGTGTAGCCTTGTTAATCAGGGAGCCCTCATCTTCTCGTGAGTTGATTCAGGCACATTAACCATATAGACTTTTGGTTGTCTACTCATAGATGAAGGAAGAGCATTATGTAGTAGTGAAAGTGGTGAATTGGGGCCAGGATTATTGTGCGTTAAATGAGAAACAGTTCTAAAACTAGCGGGATGGCAGAGATTGTCAGCTAAAAGACGATTTGGTGCTTTGTTTGACTTACGATCCACTGGTCTGCTCAACTGTCTATGGGCTTTACCTGGGTCAGAGGGGAGCGCTAGTGTAGGCAGCTTAGTGTTTTTGGTATTAAGGGATGTTTGTTTAAGCTCCCGCGATACTTCTCTATGGACATTATTACTACGTCAATAAGTAGAGAATTACTAGGTGACTTCTTAACAACACTCAGGAGTTCTTGCATTAACAACTTTAACTCACCCAGTTCTAATCTGAGCGAGGCGATGGATTGAACAACATCATGTAGGGTGAGGGTCCCTACACTAGAGAAGTTCCCTAAATTCCCAACCGGAGTGGTAATTTCGGCCTCTTTCCCTGGTCCCTCTAGTAGATCTATGGCATCCGCCAATACAGAATAACGATTTGTACATGAAATTACTATGGGCTCCTATGGTATATGGTTGGGGGTGGTTATAGGGCAAACAAGTTTGGGCGTTGTTACCACTTGTTTGACTGGGGGTTTGCGAAACATTGACGGTGCAGTCAGTGAATGGGTTGGACTGGTATTTTGAGAACAACTTATGGGAATATTACTTGTGACGGTGGAAGAAAAGCTAGAGTCTTGTAGCAAACTCCCTGAAAATCATCTACCAGAGTCTCAATCCTATCAAGGATCAGGGAAGTACAAGGGTTTTTTTAAACTTTCCTGGCCTTTTTCCTTTTAACCGCCCCCCCCATCCGAACCAAGAGCCCCACCAGCAAGGTCGATCGATTTTCTTTTACTCATGTGCAAAAAGGAAGAAACAAGAAAACAATGAGAGATAAAAGTCTGCGGTCCTATTTAAGCGCCTCCTGGCGCTGGACAGTGACACCCTGTTTGTGCGCCACCTGGAACTCTGGGTGATGTAGTTCCCCTTAGTGCAGGCACCAGTGGTAGTGCGGCAAGATGGCGGGAGCCGCGCCGAGCAACAGCAGTCCCCCTCCTGAAGCCCAATGTGACTGGGAGGGTGTGCAGGATTCCGGTAAGGGCAGCCAGCGGGCAATGTACTAGTGTTTAATCAAACATATATGGATTTTTAGACGTGGGATGACATTATGCTTTTGATGCAGCAGCTCTTGCTTCCCTGCCAGTGTTTATGAATTGATTAGTTAATGTAATTATGCATATTTCTCATTGATGGATTGTTCTGTACTATTGATGTATCGATTTCACACAATATACATTCAATCCAAATAAATCTTCAGTGATTCATTCACTCACATTGTATAAGCTCTTTGTGATTCTTTATTTATAAGCAGAGACTGCTTGAAATGTTTGTCTAGGATCTACCTCCTCGGGAATGTGTGAGGGGCATGACGTAACTGTTGGTCAGTCAAAACTTAAAGTGGAGGCTAGACACTGCCCAAGGAGTTCAGCCTGTTGATCGCCACTTACTCACCTCACTGATCAAAATAAGTGACTGGCCCATGCTCCTTCCTCCCATATCCAGATGGACCGCTAGCTGGCTGAGTTCAGCACACATTTGAAAATGAAGATTACACGGTGTAAAGAATAATGGTAAGACAATCATATACGCATTAAAAATGGGAAAGGGGTAAATGCCAAGTCCTGTGTGACCACACCAATTATGTACTGCAAACAGAAGTGCAAACGGTTGTACACTAACAGCGCCCCTTTGTGAAACAGGCGAGTTTCTCCTTCACTCTCTCTCAGTCAAACCCACCCTATTCTACACACAGTCTAGCAGCTCCTGTAGCTGTCTGATGTGTGAACAGTAGACACTCTCACAAACTCAACTTATTCTACAGGCTCTCTAGCAGCTCTTACAGACGGCTGGTGTGTGAATAGCAGACACTCACAAACCCACCCTATTCTACACGCAGTCTAGCACCTCCTGTAGCTGTCTTATGTGTGAACAGTAGGCACTCTCACAACTCAACTTATTCTACACGCTCTCTAGCAGCTCTTACAGACGTCTGGTGTGTGAACTGCATACACTTTCACAAACCTAATTTATTCTACAAGCTCTCTAGCTGCACCTGCAGATGGCTGTTGTGTAAACCGCAGACACTTGCTTACAAATCCACCCTATTCTACACCCTCTCTTGCGGTACTTACACACAGCTGGTGTGTGAACTGTAGACACTATCGCAAACCAAACCTATTCTACAGTCTCTCTAGGAGCACCTGCAGACGGCTGGTGTGTGAACAGCAGATACTTGCACAAACCTGACCTATTCTACCCACTCTCTAGCAGCACCTGCATATGGCTGGGGTGTGAACAGCAGACACTATCACAAACCCAGCCTATGCTACACCCTTTCCTGCAGCACCTGCAGACAACTGGTGTGTGAACCGCAGATACTTTCACAAACCTAACCTATTCTACACACTCTCTAGCAGCACGTGTAGGAAACTGATTGGTGAACAGGAGACACTCTCTCACAAACCTGACCTATTCTACACGCTCTCTAGCAGCACGTGTAGGAAACTGATTGGTGAACAGGAGACACTCTCTCACAAACCTGACCTATTCTACACGCTCTCTAGCAGCACCTGCATATGGCTGGGGTGGGAACAGTAGACACTATCACAAACCCAGCCTATTCTACACACTTTCCTGCAGCACCTGCTGAAGACTGATGTGTGAACAGCAGAGACTCTCACAAACCCTGACTATTCTACATGCTCTCCAGCAGCACCTGCAGACAACTGGTGTGTGAACAGCAGACAGTCTCACAAACCCAACCTATTCTGCACCCTCTCTAGCAGCACCTGCAGACGGCTGGTGTGTGAACAGCAGATACTTTCACAAACCTAACCTATTCTACACCCTCTCTAGCAGCGCGTATAGAGGACTGATCGGTGAACACGAGACACTCTCTCACAAACCCAACCTATTCTACACGCTCTCCAGCAGCACTTGCAGACAGCTGGTGTGTGGACAGCAGACAGGATCACAAATGCATCCTATTCTACACCCTCTCTAGCAGCTCCTGCAGACAACCGGTGTATGCATAGCAGACACTATCACAAACCAAGTCTGTTCTTTTTTAAATGTTTCAAATATTTAATTGTTTCACATAGAGAGACTTGCGGTCACTGTAAATGATGAATGTTAAGCCTCTGAACAGTCCAACACCAATGTAAAGAGATGCTTTTGGGCCCCCACAGTGAACAGTTGAACTGGCTCAGAGCACAGGTGAGCACCTCTTTATGTGTGAATTCACTGTCTTAAGTGACTCATGTAACCCATCATTTCTCCAAGTTAGAGCATGATTTTCTGACAGCACTGCTTGTGAACTGAAAGAGGCAAACCCTGCTCCCTGTTCGAAATCAGCAACAAGAGAATGGTATTTGAATGGCATATATACAGATTCCCCCCTGCCCCTCCCTCATTCCAGAGGGAGCGGCAGAGGAGCAATGTACATTGTTTTTCAGCTTTTTATAGAGCAATAAATAAGAAATCATACACATAGTAACAGCACAAAATAAAGACACTGTACCAGCATCATTGTAAGGGAAGAACATTAGGCAATAATTGTGTGAGGTACACAGGGGGATTTCTATGACTCCTATAATCCGGTGCAAATGTTCAGTTTCCGCTTAACATTTTGGTGGCACATCGCACCAGTGCACACACCAACATCTACTCTCAGTGTGACATCAGGCCTTGATGGTGGGGGTCTCTGGACTCTTCTGGGGTATGCATGACGCCTGGGTCACCAGTGGGCTCTGTTCGAAAAAAGGCTGTAAGTGGGGCTCATATCTTTCTGGGCCTGGAAGATGGCAGCAGCAGCATGGCATACGTTTCTAACTGCTCGTTACAGTAAAGGAGAGAGCCCAACCTTGCCTTATATTTAGGTGATCTTCCACATCCCCAGCTGCAAGCAACCATGCCGCTTATCCAATAAAGGACCATAGCTGTATATATGCTGTGCAACCCTAGGATATAGCAAACACAACAAGATGATGGACAGAGTGCTGAAACTTTTCAACCATTCACCCCAAGTCTAGAGATCTGGGTTTAATCCATCGTTCTTTTGCTCATTATGCCACCCCCATTTGGACCCAGCCATATGCATTTCAGTCTTGACCCTGCTCTTCATGGGAACAGTCCAACCCGAACTACGAGGCCAGGTCCTCCCTGCACCGTAAACAAACATCTTAGGACCATTTTCAGGGTATCACCCTTCATCAGCCATAGTTGCTTGAATCAAGTGGCACAGAGAGTAAGGGAACCACATCTGGGCAAAACCTTAGCTACTTAGGGTGAACATAGCAAACACAACAAGATGATGGACGGATGCTAGTATGTCCCATTCCCAACTTAGTTGTGCCATCCTCTGGTTCCTAGGTACCTCATATTCGATCATGGCAGATAACTTGGAGAGCACCTTGTTCTAAAATGCCTGAACATTGCTGTTCAGGCATTTGGGATGAAGTACTGCCTGACGTTGCACCTGTGAGGCCACAGTGGGCACATGGGCTATCTCATGATGCCCCAGTCTTTTCAGTGTGAAGGTACTTTATTATACTCTCTAACAATATGTAATGTTTAATACGAAGCCTGCTATGGGAAGACACCAGGCCTTCTGCGTGCAACAGAAGGACCACATCCTAGTCGTCACTTCAAAACCCAGATCCTTCTCCCACCAGGGGTGCGCATTGTGTTCCTGGGCATGGGCGTCCTCCAAAGATGCTGGAATAATCTGGAGATGAGTTGTTACGTGGTGGTGGCCTTGCAAAGGCAGACGAGTGGCCGGCAAGGCATTTGTTCTGTTAGTAAAGTTGTGGTGCTTTCCCCAATTGCTCTTTGGATTCTGTAATACAGGAAAACATCCATGTGGGGCTGTGCCCAGGTACTTCTCCTGCGTCTTGAATGTATTAACAAGGTAGAGGTCCCTGCATTTGGAGATGCCCTTCGGAAATAGTTGGGAGATGTGCTTTTAGTTCATGTGTGCCAGAGATTTGTGCTTGCTCACACAAAGGGTGGGAGGATGCATAGAGAGGCATGCATCCCATAGGCCCACCAAGCGAGCTTAAAGCTCTGGAGGTACACTCCGTGGTTGACATATGCATGGACTAGTAAATAGATGTGTCTCCTAACAGAGTACGCAACAGGCAGGGAGCGACCGTGTCCTTTTCGTCTGCAATGTGTGGAGTGGAGCATATGGACGGATCCAATAGAAGAAGAAATGAGCCTGAGTGCACTGGTAGGATAACTCCGGATCTAGAGCCTCAAATCCTCCCAAGTAAAACAGGAGCATAAGGGCCTCCCATTTGATATTGGGTTGCTTGTTTTTCCAGAGAACTTTATGAATTGAGTATTGATTCACTTCAATCAATCAATCAATCAGGGCTCTTATAAAGCACAACTACTCTCAAGGCGCTGAGGGGGGGCGAGGATCTGTGGTTCAGTCGAAGAGTTAGGTCTTGAGGTCATTCCTGAATTGTGGCAGCAGTGGTGAGTGCCTGAGGTGCAGAGGCAGGGAGCTCCAGGTCTTGAGGTCATTCCTGAATTGTGGCAGCAGTGGTGAGTGCCTGAGCTGCAGAGGCAGGGAGCTCCAGGTCTTGAGGTCATTCCTGAATTGTGGCAGCAGTGGTGAGTGCCTGAGGTGCAGAGGCAGGGAGCTCCAGGTCTTGAGGTCATTCCTGAATTGTGGCAGCAGTGGTGAGTGCCTGAGGTGCAGAGGCAGGGAGCTCCAGGTCTTGAGGTCATTCCTGAATTGTGGCAGCAGTGGTGAGTGCCTGAGGTGCAGAGGCAGGGAGCTCCAGGTCTTGAGGTCATTCCCGAATTGTGGCAGCAGTGGTGAGTGCCTGAGGCGCAGGGGCAGGGAGCTCCAGGTCTTGAGGTCATTCCTGAATTGTGGCAGCAGTGGTGAGTGCCTGGGGTGCAGGGGCAGGGAGCTCCAGGTCTTGAGGTCATTCCTGAATTGTGGCAGCAGTGGTGAGTGCCTGAGGTGCAGAGGCAGGGAGCTCCAGGTCTTGAGGTCATTCCTGAATTGTGGCAGCAGTGGTGAGTGCCTGAGGTGCAGAGGCAGGGAGCTCCAGGTCTTGAGGTCATTCCTGAATTGTGGCAGCGATGGTGAGTGCCTGAGGTGCAGAGGCAGGGAGCTCCAGGTCTTGAGGTCATTCCTGAATTCTGGCAGCAGTGGTGAGTGCCTGAGGTGCAGAGGCAGGGAGTTCCAGGTCTTGAGGTCATTCCTGAATTCTGGCAGCAGTGGTGAGTGCCTGAGGTGCAGAGGCAGGGAGTTCCAGGTCTTGAGGTCATTCCTGAATTCTGGCAGCAGTGGTGACTGCCTGAGGTGCAGAGGCAGGGAGCTCCAGGTCTTGAGGTCATTCCTGAATTGTGGCAGCAGTGGAGAGTGCCTGAGGCACAGAGGCAGGGAGCTCCAGGTCTTGAGGTCATTCTGAATTGTGGCAGCAGTGGTGAGTGCCTGAGGTGCAGAGGCAGGGAGCTCCAGGTCTTGAGGTCATTCCCGAATCGTGGCAGCAGTGGTGAGTGCCTGAGGTGCAGAGGCAGGGAGCTCCAGGTCTTGAGGTCATTCCTGAATCGTGGCAGCAATGGAGAGTGCCTGAGGTGCAGAGGCAGGGAGCTCCAGGTCTTGAGGTCATTCCTGAATCGTGGCAGCAGTGGTGAGTGCCTGAGGTGCAGAGGCAGGGAGCTCCAGGTCTTGAGGTCATTCCTGAATTGTGGCAGCAGTGGTGAGTGCCTGAGGTGCAGAGGCAGGGAGCTCCAGGTCTTGAGGTCATTCCTGAATTGTGGCAGCAGTGGTGAGTGCCTGAGCTGCAGAGGCAGGGAGCTCCAGGCCTTGAGGTCATTCCTGAATCGTGGCAGCAGTGGTGAGTGCCTGAGTTGCAGAGGCAGGGAGCTCCAGGTCTTGAGGTCATTCCTGAATTGTGGCAGCAGTCGTGAGTGCCTGACGTGCAGAGGCAGGGAGCTCCAGGTCTTGAGGTCATTCCTGAATTGTGGCAGCAGTGGTGAGTGCCTGAGGTGCAGAGGCAGGGAGCTCCAGGTCTTGAGGTCATTCCTGAATTCTGGCAGCAGTGGTGAGTGCCTGAGGTGCAGAGGCAGGGAGCTCCAGGTCTTGAGGTCATTCCTGAATTGTGGCAGCGATGATGAGTGCCTGAGGTGCAGAGGCAGGGAGCTCCAGGTCTTGAGGTCATTCCTGAATTGTGGCAGCAGTGGTGAGTGCCTGAGGTGCAGAGGCAGGGAGCTCCAGGTCTTGAGGTCATTCCTGAATTCTGGCAGCAGTGGTGAGTGCCTGAGGTGCAGAGGCAGGGAGCTCCAGGTCTTGAGGTCATTCCTGAATTCTGGCAGCAGTGGTGAGTGCCTGAGGTGCAGAGGCAGGGAGCTCCAGGTCTTGAGGTCATTCCTGAATTCTGGCAGCAGCGGTGACTGCCTGAGGTGCAGAGGCAGGGAGCTCCAGGTCTTGAGGTCATTCCTGAATTCTGGCAGCAGTGGTGAGTGCCTGAGGTGCAGAGGCAGGGAGCTCCAGGTCTTGAGGTCATTCCTGAATTCTGGCAGCAGTGGTGAGTGCCTGAGGTGCAGAGGCAGGGAGCTCCAGGTCTTGAGGTCATTCCTGAATTCTGGCAGCAGTGGTGAGTGCCTGAGGTGCAGAGGCAGGGAGCTCCAGGTCTTGAGGTCCTTCCTGAATTCTGGCAGCAGTGGTGAGTGCCTGAGGTGCAGAGGCAGGGAGCTCCAAGTCTTGAGGTCATTCCTGAATTCTGGCAGCAGTGGTGACTGCCTGAGGTGCAGAGGCAGGGAGCTCCAGGTCTTGAGGTCATTCCTGAATCGTGGCAGCAGTGGTGAGTGCCTGAGGCGCAGAGGCAGGGAGCTCCAGGTCTTGAGGTCATTCCTGAATTGTGGCAGCAGTGGTGAGTGCCTGAGGCGCAGAGGCAGGGAGCTCCAGGTCTTGAGGTCATTCCTGAATTCTGGCAGCAGTGGTGAGTGCCTGAGCTGCAGAGGCAGGGAGCTCCAGGTCTTGAGGTCATTCCTGAATTGTGGCAGCAGTGGTGAGTGCCTGAGGTGCAGAGGCAGGGAGCTCCAGGTCTTGAGGTCATTCCTGAATTGTGGCAGCAGTGGTGAGTGCCTGAGGTGCAGAGGCAGGGAGCTCCAGGTCTTGAGGTCATTCCTGAATCGCGGCAGCAATGGTGACTGCCTGAAGTGCAGAGGCAGGGAGCTCCAGGTCTTGAGGTCATTCCTGAATTGTGGCAGCAGTGGTGAGTGCCTGAGGTGCAGAGGCAGGGAGCTCCAGGTCTTGAGGTCATTCCTGAATTGTGGCAGCAGTGGTGAGTGCCTGAGGTGCAGAGGCAGGGAGCTCCAGTTCTTGAGGTCATTCCTGAATTGTGGCAGCAGTGGTGAGTGCCTGAGGTGCAGAGGCAGGGAGCTCCAGGTCTTTGCAGTGAGGTAGGAGAAGGGTCGTCCTCCAGCCCTGGTTTTGCAGACCTGTGGGATGGTGGCCAAAGTCAGTTGGATGTAGCGGAGATGTCTGGTCGCTGTGTAGGAGAGGCAGTGTTTGAGGTATGCAGGTTTGTCGTTGTGGAGGGCTTTGCAGGCGTGCCTGAGGAGCTTGAAGGTAATTCTTTTCTTGATGTTGAGGTTTTGTGCATGAACTGTGGGTGCGGGGGTTCTGAGCGCTGCAGGCCACCAGGAGTCGTCCCAGGCAGAGGGGGTGGAGCGCAGGATGAGGACTTCGGTCTTATCTGAGTTAAGCTTGAGGCAGCACACCCTCATCCAGGTGGCGACTGCCTTAATCCCATTGTGGAAGTTGCTCCTGGTGGCTGTGGGTTCGTCTGTGAGGGAGAGAATTAGATGGGTGTTATCAGCATAGGAGACGATGTTGAGTCTGATGATGGCTGCAAGCTGGGCCATGTAGCTGTTTAAGAGGGTGGGGTTCAGGAAGGATCCCAGAGGACTCCGCAGCTGATCTCTGTTGGTTCTGTGTTGAACGGTGGAAGTCTGTCTCTGTGTTTGGCTGGCGATTAAGGAGCGGATCCATTCCAGGGCTTTGTCACGGATGTCGGCGTCGTGGAGTCTTGCGCAGAGGGGGTGGTGGAAAACAGTATCAACGGCGGCTGAGAAGTCTAGGAGGATGAGAGCATCAGTTTCTCCTATGTCGAGGAGGGTGCTTTTGTCGTCTGTAGCGGACAGAGAGTGGTCTCAGGGCTGTGGTTGCTTCCAAAGCCCAATTGGGAGAGGTCCAGGATGTGGTTTGTCTCGGTGAACTTGGAGAGTTAAGCGTTGATGGCTTTCTCGATGACTTTGACTGGGAAGGGGAGTAGAGAAATGGGTCTGTAGTTCTTGAGGTCCGTTAGGTCAACAGATGGTTTCTTCAGCAGGGGGCTGATCTCTGCATGCTTCCAGTCTTTCAGGGAAGGTGGCAGACTCGATGGAGCAGTTGATGATGCAGCAGAGTTCGGGTTCGATGGAGGTGCCGGCTCTGTTGAAGATGTGGTGGGGGCTGGAATCCGAGGGGGCTCAGAAGTGGATGCTCTTCATTATCTTGATGGTGGCATCAGGGGTGAGAGTGGTCAAGTTGGGCAAGGTCTGCTGGGTCAAGCCATTGGGTGCAGTGGTTGCAGGTGGGGTGGTTGGGTCTGAAGTTGTGAAGCTGCCGTAGATCTTGATTTTGCTGTGGAGGAAGGTGGCAAGGTTATTGCAGAGCTCTTGAGAGGGGGGAATGCCTGCTGGCTCTGTGCTAGGTTTGGTGAATTCTTTGACCATGACGGAGAGTTCTTTACTGTTGAGTGCTTTTGGTGTTGATGCGTTCATGGATGGCTGCTTTTTTTGTTGTTCTGATGACGTAGTGGTTTGTTGTAACGGCGGTATTGAAGGCTGCGTAGTCTGCTACGATCTTGCTGCTCCTCCATCTTTTCTAGAGCCATGTGCAGGTGTGCCTGGACTGGAGGTTGAGGGAGAACCATCTGGCTTTATTGGAGGGTTGTTTGCCTGAGGGTTACCTGAGGGGAGTCAGTGTGTTGGCCCAGTCGGAGATCCAGTGGTGGTAGTTGCATACTGGGGTGTTAGTGTCTGTGGATGTTGGTGGGGTTTTGCTGAGGGAGGAAGTGAGCTGGTCTTTGGTGCCCTCTTCTGCGAGGATCAAGGTTGCATTATGTCATACAGTGGGTTTGGTGAAGGAGGAGTGGATGCAGTGGTGGTCAGTCCAGTGTGGCTGAGAGGTGTGGTTGCTTGTGGAGAAGATGGGGTCGAGCGTGTGTCCTGCTGAGTGAGTTAGCATTGTGACCAGTTGTTTGAGTCCGATGGTGGCGAAGTTCTCCAGTAGGGATGAGGATGTAGTCCATTGAAGTGAGAGCGTGGTTGGCGATAAAGTCGGCTTTGGCTTCTCCGAAGGAGAGAGTGCTGCGGAGGGTGGCTTTCGGGTTGGTCTGGATCTGGAAGTGGAGGTGCTCCATGAGTGATTGGTTGTTAGAGTTGGTTATGGAGCAGAGGGTGTTTTTGTGTACGATGGAAATGCCTCCTCCTGGTCTGTTAATGTGGTCCTTCTGGATAATTTTGAAGCTGTCTGGGATGGCGGTTGTGATTTCTGGAGCTGAAGTGTAGTTCATCCAGGTTTCTGTGAAGAAGGCGACATCAGGGGGCATAAGAGTCAAGCAAGATCCCAGATCTCAATGGTATGTCTTTTGAGGGAGCGGATGTTGAGTAGGATGCATCTAAGGTGGCAGGTCCGGTTCTTGAGGGTTGTGTGGTTGGTGGGTCTGATGTGCGGAGCCAGGCAAAGGTGCAGCTGCAGTTGCAGCAAATCAATGGGGGCCTTGGGTATTCTTAGGCAATGCAAGGTGGCAGGTGGTGAGACGTCCGGTGTTGAGGGCGTGAAGGGTGCTGGAGTCGTTGTGGTTGATGGTCCAAGGACCACAGGACCAGGGTCTATGGTGCTGGGCGCGGTCCAGGCGCCGACAAGTAATAATACGATTGCCTTTGGGAGGCCCGCTGCGTTCATCTACTGCGTGGCCATGCAGCCCCTGCTATTAAGTAGTGTTGAGGAGGTCTGGTCTGTAGGAATCAGGAAAACGGCACTGGAGGGGGGCAGGGCCGCAGAGGACAAGCAGCAACAAGGGCATGGAAATCAAACAAAGGTGCAAAAAAAGATGAGAAATAAGAGAAAGTGAAAAGGAAGGAGAAAAGAGCAGAGGAGCAAAAGGAAGAACACAGAAAAACAGAGGCATAGATCAGCAGCAGAGCAGAGGTGCTCCCCAATGGACCATTAGGGATCAGGGCCTCGAACACAGGACCTGGAAGGGTCAGGGGGCAACAGCTACCAGGCAGAGCTTGAGAAGGCTCTTCATGAGCGGGAGCGGAATGGTGGTAAAAAGAATACAGGAGCTTGGGGAGAAGCACCATTTTTATAGGGTTGATCCTGCCCACCAGGGATAGGGGAAATGATATCCATCTGGATATTTGGTTCATCATTTTACATATTTTCTGTCCATAGTACTCCCTTATTACCACGTCCATATCCCTGTTTACACAAATCTCCAGATACTTCATGGAATCTTACCACCAGTTCAGCGGGAAGTCAGGGATTAAACAGCATGCACCCCGCATCAGGGGAAAGATCTGGGACTTACTCCAGTTGATGATAACCCAAGAGAGTGACCTGTAGCGCAAATACTCATGGAGTATCTCATTGGGACTTTAGCGTAAAGCGCGATGAGAATGTGTTATGAAATATAATGAATGGCATATTTTGCGTAGTGATGGTGTAGTTTTGCTGCAAGGGTTTCAAGAGTTAGTACAAATAGAGTCCGGGAGAGAAGGCACACCTGCTTAGCCCCCTGGATACTGAAAGGGGGACAAACAAATTGTTATTTAAGCATATTTTTTGATTGGTGCTGCATATAATAACTTTATCTATCCAAGGAAGTTCTCATTCAGGCAAGAATGGTGAAAAGATACTCCCATTTCAGCGAATCAAATGCCTTGAAGCTTGTAGGAATGCCGTTACGGCATCTAGGTCAGGGCCCAGTTCTTGCAAAAGCATAAATAGGGTCTGTAGACTATGTGCAGTTGATCATCCCGGTACAAATTCAGTTTGGTCTGGCCGCACTCGAGCCAGGAGTAGGAGATTTCGATGGTTTGTTAATAATTTGGCAAAAATATTGTCTTTATTTAGCAGTGATAAAGGGCGGTATTGATCACAGTATTGAGATGGTTTTATCAAGGTAACTAGGGCGGCCTCACAAAGGTTTGGGGAGAACATGTTTTGCTCGTGATTCTTCTCACAGTGCTAACAGATGTGGGGCTTTATGTGTCAGCTGGCCACAGATCACCTCCTTGAGTTCGTCCAATGTGATAGGCTGTGACAGGAACTGATGCTGCGCTGACGTAAGCGAGCCCAGCGGGACATTGTTTAAATATTCGCTCACAGATTGGTACTGGAGGCTCCTCAGATGGTATAGAGGTTGGAATAATGTGTGTGGAAGTTGTGCAGGATCTGTGGAGTCTCATAATGTATGCCACCCTGATAGACTACAGAATGATGCCCAGGGGTGTTTAATTTGTTACACCAATGATCTACCTTGTCATTCTCCAGGCATTTAGGTGCCAACCACCCCCCGTCCAGGACCACGCTTCATGCAGCACAACCAGGGAATGCTCAGACAATGTATGAGCAAGGTTTTGCATACATGTGATCCACAGGCACACGTCCAGAGAAGCAAGCCAAAAAACAATTCTGGACCACACCTCATGAACAGCTGAGTAGAAGGTGACCTCCCACCCATCAGGATTTTGCAGGAAACAACTGTTGCAACGCATGCGTTACAACGCATGCCATTACCCTGCATGTCATTGCAACGCAAAAGGCTTGTTGCAGGGGGTAGAAGGTGTTGGATTTAACTCCAACACCTTCCCTACTGTTGCACACACTGGAGTTGGAATAATAAATTATACTATTCCAACGTCCAGCGCGCCCCGACAGCAAGTCGGGGTAAAGATTTGCGCTGCAATGGCATGCGGGGTAATGGCATGCATTGTAACGTCATACAACCCGATTTCCCTGTCACCCAATCTCAACCAGCATATGATCTTCTACTATATCTCTCAGGCACCTGGTCCCCAGAACTCTGTCATGAGTGAGACACCAGGATCTGCCCTGGGTGCCATGCAGGAGACAGTTAAGGTCTCCTTCCCAAAGTAGGGAGGTGGGGGAGGAGGACGCTATGATCCCCCATAGAGGGTTGATGAAGTGAGGGTCGTCATTGTTGGGACCATAGCAGTTCACAGTCGTGAGAGGCAGCGTCCCCATCTACCTTGCACCATCACATATCAACCCTAGTGGTCCGAGTGTGACTCCTCCACCCTTAAGGGAGTTTTCTTCTTAATAGGTAGGGCCTCACCTCTCACATATGAGGAGTAGGAGGATAGTTATATGTGCGACACCTACTTCCTGTCAAAGGCAGGGCCTGCCTTCGAGTCGAAATTAGTTTCCTGCCGTAGGCCTATTGATAGCTTATGGCTATATAAGAAGGCGCTTTCAATGTGGACCCCCCCAACCATCGCACATTCCATGTGATGCACACCATCTCAGGAATGTGAGTGTGCTCTGTGTCAGTCATGATGGGAGCATGTATAGCTGAGTGTGCTCCTGTGTGAACCATAGCTTCAGTAAATAACATATCGCCCATAGGTAAAATGGTGTGGCAGGATCTTACGCCTGGCCTCCTGGCCTCCTGGACTGCCAGTGTGAAGTCTGGGTAAATGGAGATGTTGTTTCCATCAACGTTTATTTCCCCTTTTCTCTGGTGCGGCTTAGTGCTGTATCTCAATGGCAAAGGTTTAGCAGTAGTGTTGTTATTGGCCGTGCAGGGTCTCCTGTTGGCACTGTGTGCCCTCTCCACCACCAGTAGTTGAGAGAAGCTCTCCCCACCAAACAAACCTGGGAGCAGACTATCGATGCAGTCCTCCAACAGGTCAGTATTCGCTGATTCGTGAACACCTAGCATGTAAATATTATTACAGCACAACCTGGCCTCTAAATGTTCATTTTTTACAGCATTGACTCAGAGGACCTTCTCCATATTTTTAAGCATTTTTCCTATCGACGCGAGCATGTCCACAGTTGTGGAAATGCGGTGTTCAGCTTCCGTCAAGTGGTCCTCATGCTTTTCCAACTTGCTGGTTATGGAATCCATGCGATATGTCATGGCGTCCATCTTGGCGTCTTTGAAAACGAGCCTGTGCTGCATCTCCTTGAGCCGATATATATGTAAGGGGTCCCAGACCAAACACAAAATGATTTATAAATGATCACAATATTTTAGTTAAATTGATCCAAAACAAATCAGGGTGCATAGTGTTTTTATTTTCACTGCACCGTTATGGCCATTCAATGATCCAGAAATCAATAAAAATATACATAAGTTCAATGCGCCCACAGGGAAAGGGGAGAAAGTGCAGGGGAAAGGATACACATTTTTTGATAGTTATACATCACTAGTCAAAGTTTCTCATGTGCATAAATCTACAGATCAAAATCATGAAAGTCATAGATCCCCATACGAGGGGTCAAATCAGGGGCGGTGGGTGACATTTTAAAGTGGTGGGGCGCAAAGTGATTTGCATACAGCACCGTAGCGAGCGCGCGGAGCGCGCGAGCCCGAACCCCAAAAGGGGGGTTTGGGTCGATAACCCCCCCCAAGAAAATTTTGAAAAAAAAGAAGACAAATCGTGCATTTTCAAGCAAATTTGAGAAAGCAGGAAGGTTAATAAAGCAATTGTGAAAGTGCAGGTATTATATTAATAGATGGCATAACATAGGTAGCTGCTTATTCAGTATAACCACAGAGCGTCATACATTCCGTCCTAGTATGCTCAGGTGCTGAATTCAGACTATAAGACTTTAAATAAATACCAGCTTGAAATACCATGTTTTAACAGTGTGGCTCACGCTCGCACCATGCACAGCTTGAGGCAATTAAATAAAGGCATGGCAGTCGCAATGATTTAGATTATCAGCTTTCAGAAAGTGCTAAAACAAATGCCGTCCTGAACAGTGCCGTCCTGCCGTCCTTAGCAGTGCCCACCACATATAGTGCCCAGTAACCACCTAATGTCGCAGGTCCAAAAGAAAAGGTCTCACTATCTACTACTGCTATGTTCGAGTTGTATTGAAATATGTGGGCAGCTTCAAAAAGATTCAATATAGGTAGCAAGCGCTATGAAAAAAATAAAACACTTTCACAAAATACCTAAGAAGGTGTACAATTCACAGAGACTGGGCAGACACAATCACTATGCGTGGCAATTTGGGTATATTTTAGTCTTGCAACTAGCCCGAGGGAGGGGCAGACAGCTAAACAAGTCTGGTTGCCTAAAACAAATGTAAATGTGCTCAACTGGTCAAATTGCGTTTACGACGGTTTGGGCTGTAATTGATGGCATCACTTCAAATTTTCTGACAATGCAACCTATCTTATACTGTCAGTGACAATAAATCACTGATAGACTCGAGCAGGGTCACATAATTCTTCCCCGTTACCTCCATGTGCCCATTCCTGTCCTGCAGAAGTGCTTTTATTCGCTCACTGATTCATAATTCAACCAGTGATATACCTGTGCAGGGTGACTGTAACCACCCGTGTGTGTACTTGTCCTGCACAGGACCTTTATTCACTCACTCATTTAACCTTTGATAAAGTTCTCAGAGTGACATGATCCTTCCCCCCCTTCCTTCCATGTGCCCCTACGAGTCCTGTGCAGGCTAATCCATAATGGGATAATTTATAGACTTGTGCAGGGTGTCTGTAAACACGCTGTGTCCACCATATTATAACAGAGTGTTTATTCATGCACTCATCCATAACGCAACCATTTATAAACCTGGCACGCTGGCATGATCCACCCTCCTTTCCGCCTCCGTGTCCATATCTGTACTGCTCAGGCCCTTTAATCACTCAGTCATCCTTCTCCTTCAACATCTCTAACACCCAGACGAAAGTCACCACCTGCATGCCCAAAGTTGCCATCTGGATGAAGCCCAAGGGCCTAAAACTCCACTCAGACAAGGGTGGCACTCTTTCGAAAAGACACCGCCCTCTCATCTGCAGTCTGATGGCCACCAACACTTGGATTAACATGGAGGCAGTGGAACCAAGTCAGGAGCCTGGTTGGTCGCTCCTGCTGCTTCCACACCCTCATGTTCTTTAGCAAAATCTTCAGATGGCTCCCGCTCAACATCCACCATCACACAGATCCTGGTTGTCAACATTCTACTGTACGAAAATTTACTCTATGTCAACATCACCTTGGAGCTCACCAAGAGGCTCCAGTTCATCCAACAGAGCAGTCATACTCTCACTCAAACTCTCACCTGCCCTCACATTTCAATGCATTGCAAAGTCCTCTACTGTCCCCCCAGCTCACACGCACACACTCTTCAAGCTCCCCACACACTCCTACAAAGCCCTGCACAATCAAGGCCCTTCATATCTGCACATCCTCATCAGCGTCCATACTCCAAACAGAAACCTCCACTCAGCCTACCTCTGGTTCATCAGCATCCAAAGAGCTAGTGCCAACAAGGGTGCATTCTCATGTCTGGCTCCTAAAGTCTGCAATTATCTCTCTGTGCATATCAGCGCCACCAGCTCAGTCCTAGAATTGTGAAATAAACTTAAAACGTGTATTTTCCAATAACCCTAAGTGAGGTCCGCACCTTTCTTCCTGAGGCACCAGGATACTGTCCTGGATGATATGCCTGATATATTGATATTGGGAACTAGGCATTAAAGTCAGACTCTTACCATGCCTGCGCCCACCCAAAACAAGGGGGACTGCACTGTTTTAATTTTTTCAGATCTGTTGTATATTTTATGAGAGGCAATAACCCTAGAAAGTCGTATGCACAATGTACCTTGATTTGTTTATGAAAATACTCAAAGTAGTTCTAAAAAAAAATTAAAAAATGCTATGTACAAGCACAAATGCTGTTTCTCATATTCAAATCTGCCCTTTTGGCTTTGAAATGCTGAGATTAAAGCAATACAAAAGGACTGATTTCGGTATGGAATGCATGTAGGAGCTGAAGAACGTGACAAGGAGAGCAATGTTCAAATGTACTTCTAAGATGCAAAATAGTCCTTCATGCGATCCAATGGAAGTTCTTTCATGAAGGCGGAATAATACATCAAATAGCCAATGGGCTGGAGATGTGAGGGAAGTCAAAGTGAGTGTGGTTTAAAGACTACGTAACAATACGCCTGGCAGGCAGCTGAGCTGCCAAACCAGACCTAACATGCAAGGTCCTGTTGGTTGACCCATTCAGGCCAATATGTCCTTCATGACAAGGTGTCACTGGATAGGTATGTCTTAATGGCTTGCTGGGTGGAAAGTTGTCTTTCTTGAAGAGAAAATTAGATTTATTTTGCCACATCGCTTACCCATTCCACACTACATGCTTGATGTTCAGATAGAGAAACCTCATAAAATCCACAAAGAACCACTAGTACTGATCTAGACTACACCCATGTGTACATTCCAAAGAGTTTGCCTGTAAACTGAGATCCCATGATGTGAGAAAATGATTGGACACTGTGGTTTTGTCACCAAAGCATTTGTGGGGAAACACCTCCACATTGTGTGCCTAACTCACAAAGGTAAACACAAGGAGATGATGGACGGAGCGCAGGAACTTTTCAGACACTCACCCCCATTCACAGATCTGGGTTGAATCCATCATCATTCTTTAGCTCACTTCGCCACCTCAATTCAGATCCAGCTATATGCAAATCAGTCTTGACCCTGAGCCTCATGAGAACAGTCCAGACAGAACTGCCAAGCCAGGTCTTCCCTGAACCGGTAATAAGCATCCTGATACCGGTTTTGGGCTAACAGACTCCGCACTTGCAAAGATACTACACGTAAATCCCTTGGTGAATAGCAAGCGGTCGTAAACCTAACAAAAAAGTTTTCCTTTGTGAACCAGGCCTAGAGTATTCTGCTTATCAGAACATAGAAATGAAAGCTGTATTATAATAACTTCAATTCCCATGCAGAACTTGGAACGGGCAATCATAGATGCACTTGGTAAGTACCACAATATGCAGTATTGGTATTCTTTGGGAGTGGTGGTACTATCACATAAAACAGCAGCCTGGGCCCTGGAATAGAGTCATATGTATCCACTAGGAATACAGAAGTGATGCCTAGACTTCTGTGCCCTTTGCACCACATTACAGTACGCTTTGAATGCCAGCCTCTGCGCATGGATTTACAGGATTCATGCACCACCTCCCTGCCAAGGATCCAAGGTCTGCTTGGAGTATTTAGATGTCCATTAATGCCTCTGCATGCATGCTCGATGTTATATTGAAAATAGATTTATGTCAAGAAATGCTGCCCGAGCAGAGATTAAACTGTAGCTGCCGCTCCCATAAACGCCCGTCCCTCACTAAATAACGTGACCAAGGCGGCCCAGCTTTCCATACAATAAATTGCAACGCAGAACAAGCAGCAGAGAAAGAAAAAAACACACACAAAGAAGCTAAAAGTTAATTAAACTGTACCACAGCTGAGCAAAGAACTGCTTAAAATGTATTTTGTCCTTTAAAGTACCAATAATGCCACCTGTTTTTTTGTAAACCTTGGGGAAACCGTACTGTAGCAAAGAGGGAATTATGCAAAATCATGACTGAAGAGCAAGTAATTAATAATTCTAAATCAATTATGTGGTGCAATTCATGCTAAAAAGGCTCGATTGGTGTGTGGCCTAGTCAATTGTCGCACACTTGGGTTAGGTTCTTGAGGAAAATGTATGGAGCTACGGGGCGACTATGTATAGGGATGTGCAACTTTAGTACATAAGGGTTAATTTTTCGTTGTTGGCAATTATTATCCTTTCAGTAGTTGCAGGTTCCTGCTTCCCCTTCACACATACCCCAATAAGAGCATTACCTTTTCTTCCACACTTTCGTGTCCTAGGGCGGTATCATATCATGACCGTGTGTGCGGGCAGAGAGCAGAGCTGTGGGCAATATTTTGATTTCGAGTAATGCATATCAGGCCGAGGGCACTCACCGTCTTTCTTCGGCAATCAGGAATCGGCATCTTGGAAACTTTTCCCACGACGTCTGCCAGCGGCTCCTCTCGCAGCCCCTCCAGGCCAGGGACGAGGCTCCTGCTGCTCCTCTCGCAGCCCCTCCAGGCCAGGGACGACTGCTCGCACAGAGAGGCTGGTGATGCTCACACGACCACTGACTCCACACACCACGAGGAGGGACCAGAAGTAAACCGGATCCTACGTCAGTAGCGCGGCATCCAATAATGAATTGCCCTGCCCTGCTGCACGGTGACCGGCCAATCCTGGGGCGGGGGGGGGGGGCACACTAGCTGCTCACCCTTTCGCCAGCGTAAACGCCGGGGCTCCTGCCTGGTTTAACCAGCACCCCCCTGTCACTAATATCATGGGGGAACTATCATTGCGCAGGCGCAGGCAAGTTGCAGCCCCACCGCAGCATATGCGCATTAGGAGGTATGCCTGCAACTTCAAGCCCTGACTCTGACGTAGACCTGGTCTGGACTGTCACTCACAGACCAGCCCCGCCGCCCGGCCCAGCCCCCTGCGCATCCCGTTTCAGTCGGGTGCTGCCCGGGCCGGATAATTGCTGTAAATTAATTTAAAAAATACACGACTCTGTTCATTTATTTTTTGACAATTATTAATATACTTGCAGCCGCGGCGGGTCCATGGGCTGGTGGGGCTACGCCCCTACGCCCCAATGGACGCACCGCTGCTGGGTCAAATGCAGTGTACAAACATCAAAAACGTTTCAGACAGAAGCTCCTAATCGGCTGTATACATCATGCATCATGTGGGACACCCCCGCGCCGCACGGCCACCAGCTGCTGCGTGTGCCCCCTGCCTGCCCTCTGCCGCTGCTGCCTCGCCTGCCGGCTGCCGCCGCTGCGAGTGTTGTTTTGCCTTGTTTTGACGAAATCTTTGTGCTTGACTGTTTACCTCCGTGTAACCCTCGTTTTCCCCGCGTTTTTTCGCTAATTTGTGCCTGTATTTTTGCTTTTGCCTTGTTTTGACGAAATCTTTGTGCTTGACTGTTTACCTCCGTGTAACCCTCGTTTTCCCCGCGTTTTTTCGCTAATTTGTGCCTGTATTTTTGCTCTTTTTCGTGTTTTCTCTCCTTCCTTGTTGTCCGCCTACCGCGCCGCCCCCCGCCCTCCCTTCCCGCCACCGCCGCTTGTCCCCGCCCCTTTTCTCTTCTGTAACCCTCCCCGCTCCCGCCTCCCAGCTGCCCCGCCCACCCGCGCACTTGGCCTTAAATGGCGACCGTGCGACGCAGGTGAGTGTGACCCACTTGTGGGACACCCCCGCGCCGCACGGCCACCAGCTGCTGCGTGTGCCCCCTGCCTGCCCTCTGCCGCTGCTGCCTCGCCTGCCGGCTGCCGCCGCTGCGAGTGTTGTTTTGCCTTGTTTTGACGAAATCTTTGTGCTTGACTGTTTACCTCCGTGTAACCCTCGTTTTCCCCGCGTTTTTTCGCTAATTTGTGCCTGTATTTTTGCTTTTGCCTTGTTTTGACGAAATCTTTGTGCTTGACTGTTTACCTCCGTGTAACCCTCGTTTTCCCCGCGTTTTTTCGCTAATTTGTGCCTGTATTTTTGCTTTTGCCTTGTTTTGACGAAATCTTTGTGCTTGACTGTTTACCTCCGTGTAACCCTCGTTTTCCCCGCGTTTTTTCGCTAATTTGTGCCTGTATTTTTGCTCTTTTTCGTGTTTTCTCTCCTTCCTTGTTGTCCGCCTACCGCGCCGCCCCCCGCCCTCCCTTCCCGCCACCGCCGCTTGTCCCCGCCCCTTTTCTCTTCTGTAACCCTCCCCGCTCCCGCCTCCCAGCTGCCCCGCCCACCCGCGCACTTCGCCTTAAATGGCGACCGTGCGAACGCGCAGCGGTCACGCGCAGCGGGCGCGCCGATTGTGCGCCGAAGGCGCGCCAAAGGTAAGCCCGTCTGCGCCCGTCCGCGACCGGATCGCGACCAGCGCCAGGACCCCTGGACCTCGAAGATCTCGACCGACCCGCCTGACGTACTCAGCCGCCACCCTCATCGCACTCAACACCGGCCGACTCCCAGAATGCCACCAGGCCACTCCAAGACGCAGCCACGGACCGTTCAGCTGCCACGCCTGCAAGTTCTCCTGCAGCCGGACCAGCACCGCACCAGCACCCGCCAAGCCGAACACCAGCAGTACCCACCTCAAGTGCATCCTGCTCAACACCCGCTCCGTCCACAGACACGCCATCGAACTCTGGAACCTCCTAGACGCCACAGCCCCTGACGTTGCCTTCCTCACGGAGACCTGGATGAACGCCTCTTCAGCCCCCGACATCGCCATCGCTATCCCTGAGGGCTACAAGATCGTCCGGAGGGACCGAAACGCCAACCAGATGGGAGGAGGCATCGCCATCGTCCACAGGAGCACCATCCGTCTCACAACCAGCACCGACAACACCCTGACCAGCGCCGAACACCTGCATTTCCAGATCCACACCAACCCGAACACCACCCTCAGAGGCACCCTGATCTACCGACCCCCTGGACCACGCACACAATTCAGCGAGGACATCACCGACTTCGTCAGCCCGCATGCCCTCCCCTCCGCTGACTACATCCTCCTGGGAGACCTCAACTTCCATCTGGAGAACAACAACGACCGCAACACCAGCACCCTGCTCGACAACCTCGCCAACCTGGGACTCAAGCAACTGGTGTCCACCCCCACCCACCTCGCCGGACACACACTCGACGCCGTCTTCTCATCCAGCACAGACATCGACTTCAACCACGCCACAGAGCTCCAATGGACGGACCACAGCTGCGTCCACTTCACCTTCAAGAGAACGACGACCCACCACCACCAGCAACAGGCCGCCCGCAGAAGCTGGAACAAGATCACAGCAGACCAGCTCGCCACCTCCCTGAGCCAGCACCCACCTGCCAGCTCAGCGGACCCCAGCCAGGCCGCCGACAACCTCACGAAGTGGATCACCATCTGCGCGGACGAGCTCGCCCCGCTGAGGTCCCCGCCCAGCAGACCCAGCAGCAAGAAGGCCCCTTGGTTCACCAACGAACTCAAGAGCTCCAAGAAGAACTGCAGAGCCCTCGAGAAAGTCTGGAAAAGGGAACCAACACCGGACAACAGGACCTCCTACAAACTTGCCACCCGGAAACACCACCAGCTGATCCGCGCCGCCAAGAGAACAGCATTCAAGGACCGGCTGGACAACAACGCACACAACAGCAAGGAACTCTTCAACATCGTGAAAGAGCTCTCCAACCCCAGCGCAGGAAACAACGACATCTCCCCATCGCAAGACCTCTGCAACTCCCTCGCCTCATACTTCCACAACAAGATCACGGACATACACAGCAGCTTCAACAACCAACCAACGCACACCACGACCGACCAGCCACCCCCCCCACCACCACCCTCCACGCCTGGACCCCGATCAGCACCGAAGACACCATCCGCACGATGAACTCCATCCACTCCGGATCACCAACCGACCCCTGCCCTCACCACGTCTTCAACAAGGCCGACGCGGTCATCGCACCCCACCTGCGAGACATCATTAACACATCCTTCAACTCCGCCATCTTCCCTGAAAGCTGGAAACACGCCGAACTTAGCGCTCTACTCAAGAAACCAACAGCGGACCCCACCGACCTCAAGAATTACCGCCCCATCTCGCTTCTCCCGTTCCCAGCCAAAGTCATCGAGAAGACCGTCAACAAGCAGATGGCCGCCTTCCTCGAGACGAACGGATCCCTCGACCCCTCACAGTCCGGCTTCCGAGCCAAACACAGCACCGAGACCGCCCTCATCGCCGCCACCGATGACATCCGAGCCCTGATGGACAATGGAGAAACAGCGGCCCTCATCCTCCTAGACCTCTCCGCGGCATTCGACACGGTCTGCCACCGCACCCTAATACGGCGCCTCAGCAACATCGGAATCCAGGACAAGGCGCTGGAATGGATCATCTCCTTCCTCGACGGAAGAACACAGCGAGTCCGCCTACCACCGTACAAGTCAGAGGCCTCCGAAGTCATCTGCGGCGTCCCTCAAGGATCATCTCTGAGCCCCACCCTCTTCAACGTCTACATGAGCCCCCTCGCGGCCATCGTACGCAAACACCACCTCAGCATCATCTCCTACGCCGACGACACCCAGCTGATCCTCTCCCTGACCAACAACCCCGCCGCCGCCAGAGCCAACCTGCACGAAGGGATGAAAGAGGTAGCCGAGTGGATGACGACCAGCCGCCTGAAACTGAACTCGGACAAGACGGAGGTCCTCATCCTGGGCTCCTCACCCTCCGCCTGGGACGACTCCTGGTGGCCCCCCGCCCTGGGCACCGCACCCAAACCAACGGACCATGCACGAAACCTGGGCTTCATCCTGGACTCCTCCCTCTCCATGACCAGGCAAGTCAACAGCGTCTCCTCGGCGTGCTTCAACATCCTACGCATGCTACGGAAGATCTTCTGGTGGATCCCCACAGAGACCAGGAAGACCGTCACCCAGGCCCTCGTCACCAGCCGACTGGACTACGGCAACGCCCTCTACGCCGGGACCACCGCCAAGCTCCAGAAGAGACTCCAGCGGATCCAAAACGCCTCAGCCAGACTCATCCTCGACATCCCACGATCCAGCCACATCTCCGGACATCTGAGAGACCTTCACTGGCTCCCCATCAACAAGAGAATCACCTTCCGCCTCCTCACCCACGCACACAAAGCCCTACACGACCAAGGCCCGATCTACCTCAACAACCGAGTCAACTTCTACACTCCCAAACGCCACCTCCGATCAGCCAACCACGCCCTCGCCGCCGTCCCCCGCATCCGAAGAGCGACTACAGGAGGAAGGTCCTTCTCCTACCTGGCCGCCAAGACCTGGAACTCCCTCCCGTCCGACCTACGCCTGACCCAAGACCACCTCTCCTTCAGGAAGAAGCTGAAGACCTGGCTGTTCGAGCAGTAGCGGCACCCCCACCCCCAGCGCCTTGAGACCCTACGGGTATGTAGCGCGCTCTATAAGTGTGATTGATTGATTGATTGATTGATTGATTGATTGATTGATGCTTTCCTTAGGAGTTCAAGTTTGTAGATAAAAGTCTACGTTTCGACCCAGAAAATGTAGGACAGTAGATCCTTACTACGCGGGTCTTCGTCAGGACGTGAGGGGAGGGTGAAGGGTATGGTGGGGCTGTTTCCTAGACAAAATGAAAGTGAGAAACGAATTTAAAACGGTCTCATAAAGAGTCCCGAGATATTCAATAACGGAAGGAACCGTTACGTTCAAGATAAAATGAAATTAAATTAACTGAAAAAATGGGAGGTTATACTGAGGATAGAGCCATAGGTTACATGAAGTTACCTGGTGAGAAGTCAAAAGGCGGCCTGAAAAAGCGTGGTCCGTGACATGGTTCTATCTGGTCAGAGAAATTGATTTCCCACAAATACAACAAAATTTCCCGATTCCACAAAGCTTCCTTGCTAACCATGACAACGGAAGTCTTTTCTCCCCTCATGAGTGAAAGTAACTGTGTTCCTGTAACCATAGCAACGCTAGTCTTTCTTCACCGAGGTTTGTAAACCCCTCTGGTTACCTGGGCAGCACTTCCTGGTTCTAGCTGACGGGGAGAGACGCTAGCTCGCACGCTCCTCGACCCACATAATCCCTTCGGGTGAGTCCTGAGTAGGCGGTACCTGCGGGCGCTTTTTCGCCTCTTTGATTTTTTGATGTTTTCATTTAGCCGCTAGTGAATGCAAATATTGATTCGGTCTTTACCGCTTAAATTTGCAGATATGGTGAAGTGATACTCTCACTTTAAGAATCAAATATAAACCCCATTACGACGGAGGAGCTACAAAAAGATCGACTCTTCGAATCCGACCATGCTTTAATGCAGAGGTAGGCCATATAAAAAGTAATCACTATGCATATGTTTTTAGTGACAATTTTATGGCAATCACAACAATGATTGGCGTCATTATTATTATTTTTATCATGGTCCTCTAGATACGGACAGCAATCGCTACAATAATAAGCCACAGCAATGTCACGGACCACGCTTTTTCAGGCCGCCTTTTGACTTCCCACCTGGTAACTTCATGTAACCTATGGCTCTATCCTCAGTATAACCTCCCATTTTTTCAGTTAATTTAATTTCATTTTATCTTGAACGTAACGGTTCCTTCCGTTATTGAATATCTCGGGACTCTTTATGAGACCGTTTTAAATTCGTTTCTCACTTTCATTTTGTCTAGGAAACAGCCCCACCATACCCTTCACCCTCCCCTCACGTCCTGACGAAGACCCGCGTAGTAAGGATCTACTGTCCTACATTTTCTGGGTCGAAACGTAGACTTTTATCTACAAACTTGAACTCCTAAGGAAAGCATGATGTATACAGCCGATTAGGAGCTTCTGTCTGAAACGTTTTTGATGTTTGTACACTGCATTTGACCCCTCGTATGGGGATCTATGACTTTCATGATTTTGATCTGTAGATTTATGCACATGAGAAACTTTGACTAGTGATGTATAACTATCAGAAAATGTGTATCCTTTCCCCTGCACTTTCTCCCCTTTCCCTGTGGGCGCATTGAACTTATGTATATTTTTATTGATTTCTGGATCATTGAATGGCCATAACGGTGCAGTGAAAATAAAAACACTATGCACCCTGATTTGTTTTGGATCAATTTAACTAAAATATTGTGATCATTTATAAATCATTTTGTGTTTGGTCTGGGACCCCTTACATATATATCGACTATTTACCCAGGTCCCACTGACTACATGGGTCCAACCCTATTATCTATAGCATCTCCTTGAGCAGCACGTTCATGTTCTCCCCAGCCGGGTCTGAAAAGGACGGGTGTCGATCTCTTCCAGAGGCGGCTGTCCCTGAGAGGTCAACTTGGACTCACACCATGTTTCAAAGGGCAGTTTCATTTGCCTGTTATTCGCTTTGCCCATTTTCAGGTGGCCCAGAGTTGCTGCTGTTTTGTCTTGGTGTTAGCACCTTACGCAGAGTGTCTCACACTCACCTGGCTCCAACCGTGGAGACACTTGAGCTGATGCTAGACCTCCTATCCCTCGCAGGGCAAGACCTAAACAAAGCATGGCCACTGGGGAGAAGGGAGGTTGAAACAAAAAAAGAAAACTGCGACTTGCGGTGCTAGTTCCGGTCAGCAAGTGTGCGACGCAGCAAAAACTAGAGAGCCGCTGAGTCTGCAAAGGTAGATGCGCGCAGGACATGGACCTCTGGCTTGCAAAGACGCAATGCACTGGAAAAAACAAGAAGACACAATTACTATCATACACCAACAGGCCTTATCATGCATGTGCATTGCATAAACTTACATGACATTCACTTACACGCTTCTTCTGCATATGGTATGAAAGGGGAATGATAAAGTTCACAACTTGGAATCTATGAGACTCTCGAGGAAAAGTCAACGCCCAGCTTGGAGCCTCTGGGACTCCTGGATAAAACTTGGAACATGAGTTGGAGTTTTCTGGCACTCTCAAGGTCACACTTGAAACATGAGTTGGAGAGCACACTTGAAACACGAGGTAGAGTTTCTGGCACTCCCAAGGTATACAAGGAAAACAGGCTGGAGTGTACACACTCCCAAGGTACACTAGGAACACAGGTTGTAGTTTACACACTCCCAAGGTACACTAGGAACACAGGTTGAAGTTTACACACTCCCAAGGTATACAAGGAACACAGGCTGGAGTTTACACACTCCCAGGGTATACAAGGAACACAGGCTGGAGTTTACACACTCCCAAGCTATACTAGGAACACAGGTGGAAGTTTACTCACTCATAAGGTATACTAGAAACACAGGTTGTAGTTTACACACTCCCAAGGTATACAGGGAACACAGGTTGGAGTTTACACACTCCAAAGGTATACTAGGAACACAGGCTGGAGTTTACACACTCCTAAGGTATACTAGGAACACAGGCTGGAGTTTACACACTCCCAAGGTACACTAAAAACACAGGTTGTAGTTTACACACTCCCAAGGTATACAGGGAACACAGGTTGGAGTTTACACACTCCCAGGGTATACAAGAAACACAGGCTGGAGTTTACACACTCCCAAGGTATACTAGGAACACAGGCTGGAGTTTACACACTCCCAAAGTATACAAGGAACACAGGCTGGAGTTTACACACTCCCAGGGTATACAAGGAACAGAGGCTGGAGTTTATACAGTCCCAAGGTATACAAGGAACACAGGGTGGAGTTTACACACTCCCAGGGTATACAAGGAACACAGGCTGGAGTTTACACACTCCCAGGGTATACAAGGAACACAGGCTGGAGTTTACACACTCCCAAGGTATACTAGGAACACAGGTGGAAGTTTACTCACTCATAAGGTATACTAGAAACACAGGTTGTAGTTTACACACTCCCAAGGTATACGGGGAACACAGGTTGGAGTTTACACACTCCAAAGGTATACTAGGAACACAGGCTGGAGTTTACACACTCCCAAGGTACACTAGGAACACAGGTTGAAGTTTACACACTCCCAAGGTATACAAGGAACACAGGCTGGAGTTTACACACTCCCAGGGTATACAAGGAACACAGGCTGGAGTTTACACACTCCCAAGGTATACTAGGAACACAGGTGGAAGTTTACTCACTCATAAGGTATACTAGAAACACAGGTTGTAGTTTACACACTCCCAAGGTATACAGGGAACACAGGTTGGAGTTTACACACTCCAAAGGTATACTAGGAACACAGGCTGGAGTTTACACACTCCTAAGGTATACTAGGAACATAGGCTGGAGTGTACACACTCCCAAGGTACACTAGAAACACAGGTTGTAGTTTACACACTCCCAAGGTATACAGGGAACACAGGTTGGAGTTTACACACTCCAAATGTATACTAGGAACACAGGCTGGTGTTTACACACTTCCAAGGTATACAAGGAACACAGGCTGGAGTTTACACACTCCTAAGGTACACTAGGAACACAGGCTGGAGTTTACACACTCCCAAGGTACACTAGAAACACAGGTTGTAGTTTACACACTCCCAGGGTATACAGGGAACACAGGTTGGAGTTTACACACTCCAAAGGTATACTAGGAACACAGGCTGGTGTTTACACACTCCCAAGGTATACTAGGAACACACAATGGAGTTTAAACATTCCTTAGGCATACAAGGAACACAGGTTGGAGTATACACACTCCCAAGGTATACAAGGAACACAGGTTGGAGTTTACACACTCCCAAGGTATACAAGGAACACAGGCTGGAGTTTACACACTCCCAGGGTATACAAGGAACACAGGCTGGAGTTTACACACTCCCAAGGTATACTAGGAACACAGGTTGGAGTTTACACATTCCCAAGGTATACAGGTTGGAGTTTACACACTCCGAATGTATACTAGAAACACAGGCTGGAGTTTACACACTCCCAAGGTATACTAGGAACACACACTGGAGTTTACACATTCCTACGGTTTACAAGGAACACAGGCTGGAGTTTAAACACTCCCAAGGTATACAAGGAACACAGGTTGGAGTTTACACACTCCCAAGGTATACAAGGAACACAGGTTGGAGTTTACACGATCCCAAGGTATACAAGGAACACAGGTTGGAGTTTGCACACTCCCAAGGTATACAAGGAACACAGGCTGGAGTTTACACACTCCCAAGGTATACAAGGAACACAGGCTGGAGTTTACACACTCCTAATGTATACAAGGAACACCAGCTGGAGGTTACACACTCCCAAGGTATACAAGGAACACAGGTTGGAGTTTACACGCTCCCAAGGTATACTAGGAACACAGGTTGGAGTTTACACACTCCCAAGGTATACTAGGAACACAGGTTGGAGTTTACACACTCCCAAGGTATACTAGGAACACAGGTTGGAATTTACACACTCCTAAGGTATACTAGGAAAACAGGTTGAAGTTTAAACACTCCTATGGTATACTAGATACACAGGTTGGAGTTTACACACTCCCAAGGTACACTAGGAACACAGGTTGGAGTTGACACACTCCCAAGGTATACTAGGAACACAGGTTGGAGTTTACACACTCCCAAGGTATACTAGGAACACAGGTTGGAATTTACACACTCCTAAGGTATACTAGGAAAACAGGTTGAAGTTTAAACACTCCTATGGTATACTAGATACACAGGTTGGAGTTTACACACTCCCAAGGTACACTAGAAACACAGGTTGAAGTTTACACACTCCCACTGTATACTAGGAACACAGGTTGAAGTTTACACACTTCTAAGGTATACTAGGAACACAGGTTGGAGTTTACACACTCCCAAGGTATATTAGGAACACAGGCTGGAGTTTACATGTTCCCAAGGTATACGGAGAACACAGGTTAGAGTTTACATACTCCTAAGGTATACTAGGAACACAGGCTGGAGTTTACATGCTCCCAAGGTGTACTAGGAACACAGGTTGGAGTTTACAGACTCCCAAGATATACTAGGAACACAGGCTGGAGTTTACACACTCCCAAGGTATACTAGGAACACAGGCTGGAGTTTACACACTCTCAAGGTATACTAGGAACACAGGCTGGAGTTTACACACTCCCAATGCATACTAGGAACACAGGTTGGAGTTTTCACTCTCCCAAGGTATATTAGGAAGACAGGCTGGAGTTTACATGCTCCCAAAGTGTACTAGGAACACAGGTTGGAGTTTACAGACTCCCAAGATATACTAGGAACACAGGCTGGAGTTTACATGCTCCCAAGGTATACTAGGAACACAGGTTGGAGTTTTCACTCTCCCAAGGTATACTAAGAACACAGGCTGGAGGTTACATACTCCCAAGATATACGGAGAACACAGGCTGGAGTTTACATGCTCCCAAGGTATACTAGGAACACGGGTTGGAGTTTACACTCTCCTAAGGTATATTAAGAGCACATGTTGGAGTTTACATCCCCTCAGAGGGTAAAACGTGGGCATGACATCATGTTCCACCAAGGTACCACAGAATTAAGACAACAAGGGATACAGGGTAACGTACTCTTGGGGAAATGGAGAATAACCCTCTACAGAGTCTGGGGTAGGTAAGGAAAGACAGGCCATGCCTAGAAAGTTTATGATTTCTTTCGGGAATAAATGTCGAACATTTCTTAGTATCTTTGAGTTTATATTAGAAACAGGTTTAGATGTGAGAGATGAGGTGGAGAAGTGTGGCGTAGGGGTTAGAGGAGGCAGACCTGGAGCTTGAGTTTCGGCCCTGGACCAGGGTTCAATTCCCCGCCTCGGCGGGTCTTGGGCTCAATAATCCCACGGACTCGATAATTCTCGCTCCGGTGCCTTCTCGACTCACGGGTTCACACTCTGCGACTCTGGGCAATAGCTTGCTTAATCTCCACATCGGCCCTTCGCGGCGGGATGCCTGGCTTTCGCCTTGTGGATACCCTTCCAGGGTTATCTCACAGGGGAATACCAGGACGGGTTCCCTAAGCAAGCGCGGAGATGCCCCAGGGTAAGTCCAGCGCTATATAAGTTTCATACATTTACATTTACATTTACAAAAAGGTAGTCAACACATGTTTAGTCCCAAGTGGCTGGCATGCCTAGGGCTTTCTCAAGGCTGCTAACTACAAATACATCGGCCATTATCTACATATACCCATATAAGAAGACAACATACATAACCATATCAGGGCAAAAAATTAGTCATGAAAAGAAGATATATCAAAAGACAAGGAGGGAAGATCAATGGTAAGTAGAAAAATGATATGGAATGCAAAGGAAGGAATAAGAAAAAAATAAAACAAAAGAAGAGAAAAATTTAAAAATGGGAAGAGTAAAAAAGGAGACAAATTGTAGGTTCAATAAATGATTTGGAGTTACAGTGCTCATAATATACAGTCATTCAAGTGAAGTTACATAATGATTGCAAAGGAAACTAGTTGTGCCAAAATCACGCCATGTTTATGCTTTATTGTCAGGGAGAAAAGATATGTTCTTAATAAAAAATTGAAAGTCAAAAGATGTCTGTTTTCAGGAGGGAAAGCAGCAGAAGGTTGAAATAGCTTTTAAAAAAGCGCCAGGAAACCCAACCATAAGGAGAGTGAGATAAATAATTATTTGGTTGTGAGAAGGAAGAGACAAAAGAGAAGAAGGTCAGAAGCCCTGAAATAGCGGAATAAAACTGTGTTTTTAAAAAGTCAAAGAGTCAAAAATCAAGAAATATGTGATTTCACTCGAATGAATGTACATTAGGGGTATTGTAACTCAAAAACATTCAGTTGTCTCAATTCTTTTCCCTTTCCCCATTTTTCTCTTCTGTTTTTCTTTTTTTTTGTTGTTTTCTCTTATCCTTCCCTTTGCGTTCCATATCATTTTTCTGCTGACTTGATGTCCTGATAGAACTCTTTACTTTTATGCAGAATTATTATTTACATATAAGCATTACTGATCGAATCATGAATACCACAAATATAAAGTCTTAGCAAGCGGTGCAGTCAAAATATGACTGAATAAAAGTGATAGCTTTTAGAAAACAAAAGTATATACAACCAAACAGTATGGTTGCGTGCATGGCTTTCATTGTTTGTATCTAATGTAATGTCAAAATAATGACACAAGTGTTGTCAGGGTTGGAAGCGACAGGGAAAAAAATGACCGGGCGGCATGACTGAGACGAGCCTGAGGGAAAAAGTAGCAAGAATGTGACAGCATGGTGTAGAGCCAAGTGGGCGCTAACAAAATGCAGTAATGGGGAAGATAGGGAGGCGTACAGGGATCTGCCTGCACTGACCCCTGAAAGATGAACGTGTGAGAGAAAGAAAAACTCTAATCAAGCCACAAGCACCTTGAAATGAATCTTAAAAGGACATAAACTGCAGGTTGTCAAAAGCAAAGGAATCTTTGGGGGTAAGTGTGTGACACCTTCCATTTCCCCCTCCATGAGATCAGATAAAAGAATTCATAAATGAAGGGAACCCCAGTCCTATTCTCTGCTTCCTTCCCTGCCTGCGCCTATGGGATGAGCTGTGAGCACAAGACCTGTAGACCCTTTTCCCTTCTACCCGCGCATGAAGTTGCCATGGGGGACTCAATCAATCAGGAGTTTGTAAAGCGCTACTGCTCACCCGTGATGGTCTCAAGGCGCTAAGGGGTTGTGGCAGCTGATCTGTCTGGTTGTTGAGGTTCAGTCGAAGAGCCAGGTCTTGAGGTCCTGGATTGGGTCAACGACGCGGATTGCCTGAGGTGGAGGGGCAGGGTGTTCCAGGTCTTGGCAGCGAGGAATGAGAAGGGTCTTCCTCCGGTTATGCTCTTATGGATCCTTGCGACGGAGGCCAGGTTGAGTTCTGGTGGAGCGGAGTTGTCAGGCGGGTGTGTGGAATGCGAGTCGGTGATACAGATATTCTGGTCCTGCCTCGTGAAGAGCTTTGTCGGCGTGTGTGAGGAGCTTGAAGGTGATTCTCTTGTTGACTGGGTCTCAGTGGAGTTGTCATATTCATGGGATGGATATCCGTGCAATTTGGCTGCGATATTTTGGACGTTCTGTAGTGTCCTGAGCTGTTTCTGGGTGATGCTGGCGTAGAGTGTGTTGCCATAGACTTATGTTGGTGATGAGGGTGTGGTGACCATCTTTCTGGATTCTGCGGGGATCGATCTGAATGTCTTTTGGAGCAGGCAGAGCTTATGGAAGCAGATTGAGAATACTGTGTTAATTTGGCGGTTCATTGTGAGCGAGGAGTATCTTCATCCTGCTTCCACATGCTCTGCCCAAAATGCTACAGCCAGACTGGTCCTCGGCATCCTCCGCCGAAGCCACCTAACACAACACCTCCAACAACTCTACTGGCTCACAATCAACAAGAGAATCACCTTCAAGCTCCTCACACTTACCTACAAAGCTCTCCACAATGCAGGACAAGGATATCTGTACCACCGCCTCTCATTCATTCCACGTACCTGCCAGACAACGCCGCTCCGCCCAACTTACCCTGGCCTCCGTTGCATGGATCCTCAAGACCAGAACTGGAGGAAGATCCTTCTCCTTGCTCGCTGCCAAGACCTGGAGCACCCTGCCTCTCTACATCAGGCAATCCCAGTCGCTGATCAAATTCAGGAAGAATCTCAATACCTGGCTTTTCGACTAAACCTCCGCGCCCAGATGGATCAGCAGCCCCTCCCCCCTCAGTGCTCTATATAAAATACTGATTGATTGATTGATTGATAGAGACACTGATGGTAAAATACTTTTGCTGGCATACTTGAGACAAATTGCTGGCACGTGTACACTGGAGGTCATTCTTGTCATAATGGGCACCCATGGTAAAAGGTGGTAATGATGTACTAGAGCAAATTCTTGTCTTATGGCTCATATGTGGAAAAATGTTGGTTTTACACACTGGAGGTAATTCTCGGCATAAAGAATGACAACTTGTCATATGGGCAAGAAAGATAAAATGCTGGCTCTTACATTCTGAGGTAATTTTTGACATTAGGTCACCTATGGTATATGGATGGCATAAATGGAAACATTCTGGCACAGGCATATAAGGGGGCATCCATGAGTAAATGCCAGCCCTAGCACCATGGAGCTAATGTTTGATATATGGTGGCCCCCAGAACATTGGGCGCACACCTAGGTCTCATGCCACTGTGCTTTTTCTCATGCCCGGTATCTCTACCACTGGCTGTTGAGTGTGCCTACACATTTGTTACTCTTTATCTGTTTGTGCATTAAGTTTTTTGTCACTCTAAATCTGCTTGTGTCTTCCTTTTGTCACTGCTTGTTCCACATTCCGATTCAGAAATTGCTCAAACCAGACCACCTGTAAGCACAATTGACAAGTCTACAAAACCTTCTACCAGTAAAACAAATCAAAATCAACCGGCTTTTTTAGATATAAGCCCGGCAGCAAACGCTCCACCACAAGAAGGGGCAAAAGAAACCGAGGAGGAAATAGCAAAAAGGACACGGAGCCAGTTGTCGAAAACAACCTAATCATAAACATTTCTTCGAAACATTTGACTAAGGCACAAACCAATCTTTTGAATAAAGGTACCACCTTTGTACCCACATACAGGTCTAACGCAGCGGAAACTGAAATTGCACTATTTAAATTCTTTAGAAATCTTAAACTCAAGTATTTCTTTAAAGACATGCAAGAACCGCAACCCATTGATACATGGGACAAGGATTTCAGACCCCAAAGTACTTTTTGTGCACCGTTCTCACACAAAACCATCGATGCCTTCGAAAGGTCTGTGACCACTGAAGTTCAGAGGATACCTTTTAGCAAACCGAAGAAATCTAACTTGTCACCGAAAGAATGGAACACCTTAAAAAACTTAAGTCTTGAGAAAAATCTAACCTCCCAGAAAGCAGACAAGGGAGGAGCACTTATTGTAATGGACACGTCCTTCTATATCAACAGCGTGAATCTACACGTTATGAATCAAGACATCTATCTTCCACTTGAGAGTGATCCCACAAGAGAATACCAACAAATACTACAACACATAATAGATCATGCATTAACCATGAGCTGGATTAGTCAAAAAACCCACGCATTTTTCATGATGAAGTTCCCAAGGAGACCGCAACTATACATGTTGCCCAAAATCCACAAGGACCCAGTTAACCCGCCCTTCAGACCCATCGTCTCCGCTTGTGGGTCCATCTCAGAACCAATCGGTAAATTCATCGACAAATTTTTACAGCCTATCGTTCAGAAAAGTGAAACTTACATTAAAGACACCACAACTTTCCTAAACTTACTGAGTACAGTGTCATTAAAAGAAGATTTGATCTACTGGTTGTGTACTATTGATGTCACGGCGTTATATACGTCCATCCCTCACAACGAGGGCATTGAAGCTCTAGAATGGAGCTTATTGAACAGTGATTTAGATGAATTTCAAAAAGTGTTAATTCTAGAACTCATGCAATTCGCCCTATACCACAGTTATTTTGAATGGCAAGGACAATTTTTTAATCAATGCAATGGCACATCCATGGGATTTGGGGGGGCCCCCTCATATGCTAATATATTCATGCAGAAATTGAAATTGATCATATTCTACACAATCCTGATTGGATGGATGGACTGACAATGTTCAAACGTTACATTGATGATTTTTTTGTAATTTGGCAAGGTCCGAAAGAACAATTGGAGTCTAATATTCGCACTCTTAACACCAAAAATGCACGCATTAAATTCACCCATACTATTGAAAAAGAATCAATTTCATTTTTGGATGTACAAGTGATGGCAAACAACAACATCATCAGCACTAAAGTGTTTAAAAAAGCTACTGACAGAAATACTAGCTTGCTTTTTCAAAGTTTTCACCCTGATTCTCTGAAGAAACATCTTCCCATGTCGCAATTTATCAGGTTGAAACGCATTACATCTCACGATACAGATCTGCAGATTGCCCTGAATGAACAAGTGATGAAATATCAAGAGAGAGGATATCCGGAAAACATTATATCCACAGCCTTGGCAAAAGTAGACAAATTGGAAAGGAAAGCATTGTTACAAGAACAAGTAAAAACTGACAGTAAAAAGACAGTGTGTGTGTTGAAATTCTCTACTGAATCCAACAAAATCAAGGGCATTATCAATAAACATTGGCACTTAATTCAATCCGAACCTGATCTCAAGGATTTATACAGTGACAAGGTCACATTTGCTTTTCAGAGGTCAAAGAATTTAAAAGAACTCCTTAAAACACGCAAGAAAGACAATGTAAACTGGAAAGGAATGCTCAAGTGCTCTAATTGCATTCATTGCAACAACGTAATGACAGGAAGAACTTTCACACATCCAACCATTGAACTCAATCATACGAGCACTTGCGACACCACCAACTGCATTTATGCGATTAAATGCCCTTGTGGGAAAGTTTACGTCGGCCAAACTGAACGTAAAATAAAAATACGGATTACAGAACATAAGAGCAATATTCGCCAGTTGAACATGAAATCATCCATAGCTAACCATTGGAAAGAAGCCAGACATCAGATATCTCAATTAAAATTTACGGTTCTTGAGACCATCCCACAACGCCCTGACTCGGATCCATTGAAACAAAGACTAAGAGCGGAATTTTATTGGATCAAAAAACTTAATTCTGCCCATCCTTTAGGGATGAACGATCGTGTGGAACATTCGTGTTTCCTTTAATGGGAGATGCAGGTTCTCAGCATTGGTCTATGACTTACTCTGGTCCCAATACATTGTGATATTGCACAGTTCATTTTTGTTTGTACTGCATTCCATTAAGTCTTACTCGTTTTTGTATTACTATTTGTTGTCACCCATTTCCTATTATGATGCCTACACACTCATATCACATGACTGGAGCTTTTTGGTTTCACCCGTTTTTCTATACTCTTTCCTGATTGGGCTATTTCATCCCATTTCCGCACTATTTTCCTCTATGGCTCACCGATTGGATCATCTTCCGATCACATGACCTTATTTTAAATGTTTGTTGCACACATCGCTTCAACCGGGTTTTACCGCGTCTTGCGCGATGTTACGGCGCCTGCCGATTCTCTGTAAGTGTTTGTGGCTCTTACGCTTTGGGTTCCGGTTTTCACATATGTACAGGTAACGCGTAGACAGCACCGGGTGTTTTCAAGAACACATTCCTGTGTTTATCATTTGCATGCTATTCACCGCTGATAGTTTCGGACTCCAATCATTCATAACTACCCCGATTTCTCATTTGTCACTCGATACTGTTGTTGACTTCTTTAGCTATTTTTCGTTAATTGTCCTAGTATTTTTGGAACTGTGAGCTTTGTATCTTTCATCTGAAACTGATTATAGTTGTTGGAGCAACTAATTTGGTCCTGTTTTATCCCTTGTTCACAGACCCCTGACGAAGGGTCGTGTTTAATGACCCGAAATGCATTGGGTGGATGAGAAATGCAAGTAAAATGATGTAACTGCGACATAGGTATATTATTATGCTCGTATAAGAACAAGATTGATATAATTTGACTCACCAATGAACTTGAAATTGGTTGAACATTATCAAGAATAAATGAAAACCTGAGAAGAAACTCACCTGTTTCACTGATAATTGAGCGCATAAACATGAGGGTAGTTGAATCTACCCACACCATTCGTTTGTTGTTATAAGGCACGGTCAGACTACGTGCGACGTTCATGCGCCACCACGAACTTGTTGAACTCATCAGATAAACTGTTTCAACTGAGTGCATAGGGATTACACATTTTCTCAGTGATCCAATCAGTCGACCTTATCCCCGTTTGCACCACTTCTACAAAATGCAACTTGACGATATAGCTCTACTTACCACCAACAAAGCAGAAACCCTTGGATATACGGCAGAAGCCGCTAAGGAAATCTATGGGTTAATTCAGGAGACCATCAGATTTGCTCCACAAAAAACCACCACAGCTCAACTACTCAGACAATTTGAATATATGAGCAAGAAGGAAATAAATCAAAGGTTGCACGCAACCACGCTCATCCATTATCACAAGAACCAGAGAATACCACGAGGACTCAGAATAGCTCTGAAACCAATGCTGTGCAAAAATAACAAAAAAATCATTGAAAAATGGTATCAAATTTTAAACAATTGTTCGTTAGATTTGATCATATTGATCGTGGAAGAACTCTCAAAGGCATTGACAGAAATTGAAGAAGAGATCAATACGTTAAAAACTGAAATGAACAAAATTCCAGACTTAGATAAAACTTTAGAAGACATCAACAAAAAATTAGAACGTTATGCAAAAGAGGTCAATGAAAGAAAGATACGAAAATATCGACGTGACACGTTAGATTATAAACTCGAAGAGGTATACACGTGGGCTGAGATATATAACCAGAAAAAATGGCAACCACAACAGCCAACTCAAAAAGCTGCCACAACTTCATCACAAGAAAGCATTGTTTCCGATTCAGAAATTGCTCAAACCAGACCACCTGTAAGCACAATTGACAAGTCTACAAAACCTTCTACCAGTAAAACAAGTCAAAATCAACCGGCTTTTTTAGATATAAGCCCGGCAGCAAACGCTCCACCACAAGAAGGGGCAAAAGAAACCGAGGAGGAAATAGCAAAAAGGACACGGAGCCAGTTGTCGAAAACAACCTAATCATAAACATTTCTTCGAAACATTTGACTAAGGCACAAACCAATCTTTTGAATAAAGGTACCACCTTTGTACCCACATACAGGTCTAACGCAGCGGAAACTGAAATTGCACTATTTAAATTCTTTAGAAATCTTAAACTCAAGTATTTCTTTAAAGACATGCAAGAACCGCAACCCATTGATACATGGGACAAGGATTTCAGACCCCAAAGTACTTTTTGTGCACCGTTCTCACACAAAACCATCGATGCCTTCGAAAGGTCTGTGACCACTGAAGTTCAGAGGATACCTTTTAGCAAACCGAAGAAATCTAACTTGTCACCGAAAGAATGGAACACCTTAAAAAACTTAAGTCTTGAGAAAAATCAAACCTTCCAGAAAGCAGACAAGGGAGGAGCACTTATTGTAATGGACACGTCCTTCTATATCAACAGCGTGAATCTACACGTTATGAATCAAGACATCTATCTTCCACTTGAGAGTGATCCCACAAGAGAATACCAACAAATACTACAACACATAATAGATCATGCATTAACCATGAACTGGATTAGTCAAAAAACCCACGCATTTTTCATGATGAAGTTCCCAAGGAGACCGCAACTATACATGTTGCCCAAAATCCACAAGGACCCAATTAACCCGCCCTTCAGACCCATCGTCTCCGCTTGTGCGTCCATCTCAGAACCAATCGGTAAATTCATCTACAAATTTTTACAGCCTATCGTTCAGAAAAGTGAAACTTACATTAAAGACACCACAACTTTCCTAAACTTACTGAGTACAGTGTCATTAAAAGAAGATTTGATCTACTGGTTGCGTACTATTGATGTCACGGCGTTATATACGTCCATCCCTCACAACGAGGGCATTGAAGCTCTAGAATGGAGCTTATTGAACAGTGATTTAGATGAATTTCAAAAAGTGTTAATTCTAGAACTCATGCAATTCGCCCTATACCACAGTTATTTTGAATGGCAAGGACAATTTTTTAATCAATGCAATGGCACATCCATGGGATTTGGGGGGGCCCCCTCATATGCTAATATATTCATGCAGAAATTTGAAATTGATCATATTCTACACAATCCTGATTGGATGAATGGACTGACAATGTTCAAACGTTACATTGATGATATTTCTGTAATTTGGCAAGGTCCGAAAGAACAATTGGAGTCTAATATTCGCACTCTTAACACCAAAAATGCACGCATTAAATTCACCCATACTATTGAAAAAGAATCAATTTCATTTTTGGATGTACAAGTGATGGCAAACAACAACATCATCAGCACTAAAGTGTTTAAAAAAGCTACTGACAGAAATACTAGCTTGCTTTTTCAAAGTTTTCACCCTGATTCTCTGAAGAAACATCTTCCCATGTCGCAATTTATCAGGTTGAAACGCATTACATCTCACGATACAGATCTGCAGATTGCCCTGAATGAACAAGTGATGAAATATCAAGAGAGAGGATATCCGGAAAACATTATATCCACAGCCTTGGCAAAAGTAGACAAATTGGAAAGGAAAGCATTGTTACAAGAACAAGTAAAAACTGACAGTAAAAAGACAGTGTGTGTGTTGAAATTCTCTACTGAATCCAACAAAATCAAGGGCATTATCAATAAACATTGGCACTTAATTCAATCCGAACCTGATCTCAAGGATTTATACAGTGACAAGGTCACATTTGCTTTTCAGAGGTCAAAGAATTTAAAAGAACTCCTTAAAACACGCAAGAAAGACAATGTAAACTGGAAAGGAATGCTCAAGTGCTCTAGTTGCATTCATTGCAACAACGTAATGACAGGAAGAACTTTCACACATCCAACCAAAGGCTATCCCATTGAACTCAATCATACGAGCACTTGCGACACCACCAACTGCATTTATGCGATTAAATGCCCTTGTGGGAAAGTTTACGTCGGCCAAACTGAACGTAAAATAAAAATACGGATTACAGAACATAAGAGCAATATTCGCCAGTTGAACATGAAATCATCCATAGCTAACCATTGGAAAGAAGCCAGACATCAGATATCTCAATTAAAATTTACGGTTCTTGAGACCATCCCACAACGCCCTGACTCGGATCCATTGAAACAAAGACTAAGAGCGGAATTTTATTGGATCAAAAAACTTAATTCTGCCCATCCTTTAGGGATGAACGATCGTGTGGAACATTCGTGTTTCCTTTAATGGGAGATGCAGGTTCTCAGCATTGGTCTATGACTTACTCTGGTCCCAATACATTGTGATATTGCACAGTTCATTTTTGTTTGTACTGCATTCCATTAAGTCTTACTCGTTTTCGTATTACTATTTGTTGTCACCCATTTCCTATTATGATGCCTACACACTCATATCACATGACTGGAGCTTTTTGGTTTCACCCGTTTTTCTATACTCTTTCCTGATTGGGCTATTTCATCCCATTTCCGCACTATTTTCCTCTATGGCTCACCGATTGGATCATCTTCCGATCACATGACCTTATTTTAAATGTTTGTTGCACACATCGCTTCAACCGGGTTTTACCGCGTCTTGCGCGATGTTACGGCGCCTGCCGATTCTCTGTAAGTGTTTGTGGCTCTTACGCTTTGGGTTCCGGTTTTCACATATGTACAGGTAACGCGTAGACAGCACCGGGTGTTTTCAAGAACACATTCCTGTGTTTATCTTTTGCATGCTATTCACAGCTGATAGTTTCGGACTCCAATCATTCATCACTACCCCGATTTCTCATTTGTCACTCAATACTGTTATTGACTTCTTTAGCTATTTTTCGTTAATTGTCCTAGTATTTTTGGAACTGTGAGCTTTGTATCTTTCATCTGAAACTGATTATAGTTGTTGGAGCAACTAATTTGGTCCTGTTTTATCCCTTGTTCACAGACCCCTGACGAAGGGTCGTGTTTAATGACCCGAAATGCATTGGGTGGATGAGAAATGCAAGTAAAATGATGTAACTGCGACATAAGTATATTATTATGCTCGTATAAGAACAAGATTGATATAATTTGACTCACCAATGAACTTGAAATTGGTTGAACATTAAAACCTGAGAAGAAACTCACCTGTTTCACTGATAATTGAGCGCATAAACATGAGGGTAGTTGAATCTACCCACACCATTCGTTTGTTGTTATAAGGCACGGTCAGACTACGTGCGACGTTCATGCGCCACCACGAACTTGTTGAACTCATCAGATAAACTGTTTCAACTGAGTGCATAGGGATTACACATTTTCTGAGTATACTACTTTATCAGCGGGTGCAGTGCCTGTTTAGTCTAATTATGGAGGTGGGTTCTGCCAAGACAGGAAGGTTGGTATCTGGTCGGTCAGCACAGATCTGTTGGTGGTCTCTGTAGCACGCTTGTTGTTCTGGGCACGTTTTACTAGTGCATGATTGGAAGTGCACAGTACACAGAGGCGAAATTAGCGTTAACGCGGCAGGCGTGATGTTTATTTTAAACTCCCCCAAGAGCGCCAGAAAGGGAACCCAAGTGTACACCTAATAGCTTATGTTGTGCCCCCTACCTTGTCTCCAGGTGTGGAACAGGGACACCGGGGGCCCCAAAAAGGAGGGGAGCACTGGGTCCCTAGTGTAGATGGAGAGGCAGAGTTAAAAGGCAGCTAGTTGCGGGAGAAGGACCTGCCAGTTTTCATGAAGAGCACACAGTGGTGTAACATGTCCCAACATTACCCCTCATATGTCAGTACCTGAGCAGTCATTAATCCACAGTGGGTGCAAAGATAGTGCATAGAGAATGCCTCCAGGCCATCAGTGCTGTATCAATTGAGTTTAGCACCCCCTCAACCAAGCACTGCATGACGCACCCACCATTTTGAAAACAAACAGCAGGGCCTTCCCTGGAACTACAAGGGCTCTGTGGGATGTGACACGGTACCCCAGGGGCCCAACAGCCCTCAGCTTGCGGGGTTAGATCTGGTGAAGGCGTGTGATCCCCTGAAGCCCCTGTGCCCAGGAAGGGTTGCATGTAGATCTTCGCATGCCACAGTCTCTCGACTCTGCGGCGCTGTGCTGATTTAAAGCTGGGGGATCCAGTAGGGGTGTGGTGTTTACTGCAAAGCTCCCTGACCCACCCCCCACTTCCGGTACCTTGAGCTGAGTAGTATCTGATCTGGTTAGTGCCCTCAGCAGATGGGCACGTCTCCGCCTGGGCCCTGTGGCAATCCGCAGTCTTGATGTAGATGGTGCCCGCTGGGTCCCTCGTCTGCGCCTCAAGGGGTTAATCTGCAGCCCCCTCAGTATCTCCTATTCTCTGCTTCCTCCACATCAGGATAGGATTTCAATAGGTGCTCGCTACATCCGTGGTTCCCAAACTGTGCGCCGCGGCACCCCGGTGCGCCGTTATGCGTTGCCAGGGGCGCCGCGGCACGATGTGGGAAATTACAGTGGCAGCGCTAGACATTTAGAAATGACACCTGCATAATCGTTATAACCCTGCCACTTTAAGGAAACAATTAAACAACAGGGGGTGGTGATGGACAGAGTTTCTGAATTAAGCAGAATACTCTCACCCAGTCAAGAGATCAGGGCTTGATCCAACACCGTTTTTTAGCTCACTGCACCATCCCAGCTCAGAACCTGGCTATATGCAAATGAGTCTGTCCCTGGCCCAGTGCATCATGGGAACAGGGCAGACCAAACTACCAAGCCAATTCTTTGGTGTGGAGTGCAAAAAAACGATGGATTTGGGCCCAGATCTTTGGACTGGGGTGAATGTGTGACATTGATCCACATTCGGTCCATCACCTGTTTTGTTTACTTTAAGGAAACAGGAATATAAAGAAAGGGTAGTCTGATCTGTAAGCAAAATGCAGAGTGGAGCTGCAGGGGCTCTTGGAAGGGGTGAAACAACAGCAAGGCCTCATTAACATGCAAATGGTCTTTAAAAGACCTGTGAAGTGCTCGGGTGCAGCTGCTTGTGTGCCCAGGAGGTCTTATCCACAGGCTGCCACACACAACTGGGGGAGGGGACTGGAGGGGGGCTGAAGCCCTTTGAGTTCAGTGGGTGTTGCGCGCCTGAGTCTGAGGGCACAAAGAGAACAGGCATGGAGATAATGGATAGAGGGCACGAAGGGAGCAGACATTGAGGAAAGGGGCAGTCTCAGGGCACGAAGGGAGAAGGCATGGAGGAAAGGGGCAGTATGGCAGTCTCAGGGCACGAAGGGAGAAGGCATGGAGGAAAGGGGCAGTCTCAGGGCACGAAGGGAGCAGGCTTGGAGGAAAGGGGCAGTCTCAGGGCACGAGGAAGAGAAGGCATGGAGGGAAGGGGCAGTCTCAGGGCACGAAGGGAGAAGGCATGGAGGAAAGGGGCAATCTCAGTGCACAAAGGGAGCAGGCATTGAGGAAAGGGGCAGTCTCAGGGCACGAAGGGAGCAGGTATGGAGGAAAGGGGCAGTCTCAGGGCACGAAGGGAGAAGGCATGGAGGGAAGGGGCAGTCTCAGGGCATGAAGGGAGCAGGCATGGAAAAAAGGGGCAGTCTCAGGGCACGAAGGGAGCAGGCATGGAGGAAAGGGGCAGTCTCGGGGAATGAAGGGAGAAGGCATGGAGAAAAAGGGCAGTCTCAGGGCACGAAGGGAGCAGGCATGGAGGAAAGGGGCAGTCCCAGGGCACGAAGGGAGAAGGCATGGAGGGAAGGGGCAGTCTCAGGGCACGAAGGGAGAAGGCATGGAGGAAAGGGGCAGTATGGCAGTCTCAGGGCACGAAGGGAGAAGGCATGGAGGAAAGGGGCAGTCTCAGGGTACGAAGCGAGCAGGCATGGAGGAAAGGGGCAGTCTCAGGGCATGAAGGGAGAAGGCATGGAGGGAAGGGGCAGTCTCAGGGCACGAAGGGAGCAGACATTGAGGAAAGGGGCAGTCTCAGGGCACGAAGGGAGAAGGCATGGAGGAAAGGTGCTGTCTCAGGGCACGAAAGGAGAAGGCATGGAGGGAAGGGGCAGTCAAAGGCATCTCAGGGCACGAAGGGAGAAGGCATGGAGGAAAGGGGCAGTCTCAGGGCACGAAGGGAGCAGGCATGGAGGAAAGGGGCAGTCTCAGGGCATGAAGGGAGCAGACATTGAGGAAAGGGGCAGTCTCAGGGCACGAAGGGAGAAGGCATGGAGGAAAGGTGCTGTCTCAGGGCACGAAAGGAGAAGGCATGGAGGGAAGGGGCAGTCAAAGGCATCTCAGGGCACGAAGGGAGAAGGCATGGAGGAAAGGGGCAGTCTCAGGGCACGAAGGGAGCAGGCATGGAGGAAAGGGGCAGTCTCAGGGCACGAAGGGAGAAGGCATGGAGGGAAGGGGCAGTCTCAGGGCATGAAGGGAGCAGGCATGGAGAAACGGGGCAGTCTCAGGGCACGAAGGGAGCAGGCATAGAGGAACAGGGCAGTCTCAGGGAATGAAGGGAGAAGGCATGGAGAAAAGGGGCAGTCTCAGGGCACGAAGGGAGCAGGCATGGAGGAAAGGGGCAGTCCCAGGGCACGAAGGGAGAAGGCATGGAGGGAAGGGGCAGTCTCAGGGCACGAAGGGAGAAGGCATGGAGGAAAGGGGCAGTCTCAGGGCATGAAGGGAGAAGGCATGAAGGAAAGGGGCAGTCTCAGGGCACGAAGGGAGCAGGCATGGAGAAAAGGGGCAGTCTCAGGGCACGAAGGGAGCAGGCATGGAGGAAAGGGGCAGTCTCAGGCAGTCTCAGGGCAAGAAGGGAGAAGGCATGGAGGAAAGGGGCAGTCTCAGGGCACGAAGGGAGCAGGCATGGAGGAAAGGGGCAGTCTCAGGGCACGAAGGGAGAAGGCATGGAGGGAAGGGGCAGTCTCAGGGCATGAAGGGAGAAGGCATGGAGGAAAGGGGCAATCTCAGGGCACAAAGGGAGCAGGCGTTGAGGAAAGGGGCAGTCTCAGGGCACGAAGGGAGCAGGCATGGAGGAAAGGGGCAGTCTCAGGGCACGAAGGGAGAAGGCATGGAGGGAAGGGGCAGTCTCAGGGCATGAAGGGAGCAGGCATGGAGAAAAGGTCTAGTCTCAGGGCACGAAGGGAGAAGGCATGGAGGGAAGGGGCAGTCTCAGGGCATGAAGGGAGAAGGCATGAAGGAAAGGGGCAGTCTCAGGGCACGAAGGGAGCAGGCATGGAGAAAAGGGGCAGTCTCAGGGCACGAAGGGAGCAGGCATGGAGGAAAGGGGCAGTCTCAGGCAGTCTCAGGGCAAGAAGGGAGAAGGCATGGAGGAAAGGGGCAGTCTCAGGGCACGAAAGGAGCAGGCATGGAGGAAAGGGGCAGTCTCAGGGCACGAAGGGAGAAGGCATGGAGGAAAGGGACAGTCTCAGGGCATGAAGGGAGAAGGCATGGAGAAAAGGGGCAGTCTCAGGGCACGAAGGGAGCAGGCTTGGAGATAAGGGGCATTATTTTTTTATATTCTTATTATTTTAAAAATCTTAGCAGCACAGTTTGTATGTACAGAGTTTTCTGGACAGTCATCGTGAGGGTTCCAGGGATTCGCCCACATTCAGTACAATTATTCCATTGCAATATAATATTAATAAAGTCAACCTCAATGACATTCCATTGCATTTATGAATACCCATAACACAGCTCCACCCATTGTAGCGTCTGCGATCGCTTTGTCCTCAAGAATCTCGATACCCCACCCACTGGCCTATATCTTATCCCACTTCCTTGGGCACTCGCGACATTGATACACCACTTTTTCAGCTTTGCAGCACCAGTTGAGGTCTGCATTCTACTCCGCGACCCCTGGAGGTTGACCCGCTCCCCACGTCCTCACTATATTACTTTTCGCCTCTATGTCTGTTTCCATTAGCCAGATCTTTGAGAATTTCAGCCATGGTTCTTCTCCTGTCACACACAGTATGTATCATCTAGCCTCTAGTGTGACCTCCTGGTCTATCACCTCTGACATGACCCATGCTATCTCTTTCCAATATTGTTGGATTTTGGGGCAGGCAACAGTGTGTGAAAAAAGGTACCCAGCCCCTAGCACAAAGATCTGTATCAGTGTGGCTCATTTGGTGCAGAAGTGCCCTAGATGTGTATGATCTGTGCAAAATACGATGTCGTATAAGGCAAAAACTCGGCCTTACGGCCACTTTCCTGGAACTCTGTATTGCCTTCGCCCAATCGTAATCCTCTAAAATACCCAGCTTGGTTTCCAACGCCTCTTGGAAGGCTCCCAGGTTATCTGGAGTATTGTTCACTATCTTCCTGTATATCAGGAATGTGGCTTTTTCTAGCATTGGATACAGCAATATCCTGTCCTCAAGTGGTGTTTACTCTGGTATTTGCTCACCCTTCAGGATATGAGCCCTTAGTGCGTGTCTCAGTTGCAAGTGATGGAGCTGTTCCATGTCAGGCATCTGGTACTCTGTCTTTAAATCTTCAAAAGCGATGTGTTTATCCCCTCCAAATGTCTCGTAGGTAGTCAATCCCCAGAAGTCCCCATTTACATAAACCCTTCAATCCCCCAATCTCCTGTAGGAGGTCAGTGTTCCACAAAGGATTTCTTTCTGTTAGTTTCCCCTCGCAGCCCAAGAACTTTGTTGCTTCCCTCCATATATGTATTGCTGTTTGTGTATATGGCAGTAGCTGTTTTTCCATCTTTCTATGATATAATGCTGCAGGGTATCCCCTCTGTTCCATCCAGTGGTGGTTGACTCTGTAGGCAGGTTCATCCCGTCCCACAAATATCCAGGTTTTAATTGTGACCAGCTATGGGGCCCAATAGTATTTCTTGATATCGGGAATTGCTAGTCCCCCCTCGAACACTTCCCTCTGTTTCTTATGTAGGGCTATCCTAGAACTTCCCCTGTCCTATAAGAGGTGTCGTAATTCGCTGTCCACTTTAAAAAAAAGTCTAGTGGTACTTACAGAGCTTGTTGTGGCCTATATGACGTATAAAAGGCATGGCAGTGCCATCATTTTAAACAGAGCAAAACCAAAGGGGATTATGGACGGAGCGTTGGCGCAATGCAAAAACTCACCCCCAGTCAACTGATCTGGGTTTAATCCATCATCATTCTTTAGCTCACTCCGCCACCCTAGTTCAGACAAGGCCATATGCAAATCAGTCTCCAATGCACAACTTCGTGAGGCTTCAGGAAGGGAGTGCAGGTAGCAAAATGCAGGATGTCCAGGAGTTACGGTCCCACGTCGCTCGTGTCCGCCACGTGTCTCAGCTTTGCTGTGGACGAAGGTCGGGCCAGAGATGTCTAGATGTCCGTGTCCTGTGTCGCAGATTCTTCGGGATCCGGCAGGAGCCTCGAAAATGCAGACCGGCAAAGTTGCTGTTGGTGCCTGTTTAAACTGGGTGGTCACTCCTTGACCACAATGGAGATGTCTTCTGTCTTCCAGTCGAAATGGAACGTCGAAGGTCCAGGATATGTCTTGCGAAGATTCGTTCAGGGTAATCTAAAGTCCTAGGGACACAGCTCCTATACTTATACTGAGTTTGTGGGTTGGACTACCTGAAAGGTCTTCCTATGGGTGTCCAGTTTCGTGCCAGAGCTGGGGCTGAGTGCCCCAGCAACCGGTTTGGACTGGACTATGCATGAAGCACCTTGTGTGCCCCAGGCAGAGTCTGGAAAGCATTCACTGAATGCAGCTCTCCATGCCCAAATACACTAAAGCCTGTCCGGGGAGGTGCTGGTACCTCCCTGGACAGGAAACCTATTGTCCAAGCATCTTCAGCCGGAGTTTCGTCCAGCAGCAGGAGGTCAGACTCGTGTTTGTGGCAGCAACATCCATTTTGTGATGCTGGGGCTCTGTTTAACTTTAACCGAGTTTAACAGTAACTACATGTCTTCTCCCTCTAGAAGGGTGGAATGCTACCCCAGCCGCCAGGACTGGCGGGGGGGGGGAGGATAGCATTCCAAAGTGTTTGACACCTTCCATGACATGTTTTGATAAAGTTAAACCAAAGTTAGCATTAACCGCGGGGATTATAATGCACTTAAAAGAATATGGTATGGCTATATCATAGAACACCTATAAGGAGATGGTTCCGAAAGCTGCAGAGGGACTCAGCTTATGCTAGGGCACCCTCTCACATAAAACCAAGCACTCTGCCTCCAGGATTGTCGAGGCCTGCCTTAGGAGTGGCTTATAGGTGTATATGTGTCTATATGTATATATATATATATATATATATATATATATATATATATATATATATATATATATATATATATATATATATATATATATATATATATATTTATATATATGTGTCTATATGTATATATATATATATATATATATATATATATATATATATATATATATATATCTATATGTATATCACTGCCAACTCCTCCTGAAGAAAGAGCGAAGACCACACCTGGGGACATTGTTGGAGGCATTTATTATCCACAGATCACAGGCGAATGCATTTCGGCACTTCTTTAGCAGTATATGCAGTAGCTATATTAACTAGGTCCTGAAGAAAGCCGGGTTTCTCATACCCACTGCGGCTGAAACTAGTGGACCATTTTCGGTAGATTAATTCAAAACCGACACTGTATGTTTTAATAAGTCCACCAGTGGTCATTAATAAAGGTATCTTGGACCACTGGTGTATCTTTTTTAATTCACTTACACTTTCATCTTTCTTGCACTGCACTTTCCTTCCCTGTCACAACACGCCTAGTCTACCAATGTTTGGCTCATTGCCAGAAGAGCTGAGGTGACATGGGGCGCCTTTGGTTTTCCAAATGATGACACTGGCCACCAAGGGCAGTTGATGGAAATCCTTACTTTTCTGCCCTCCTCAGGGTTCCTCCTGACATGAAGTCGCATTTGCGTCATCATTCTCTTACTACGATTTATAGTCAGACTGAGGAATGATTTGATGCGGGTCTTGTGCTTACTTCTGTTCTGTGTATATATATATATTTTTCCTTTCTCTTATTAGACCACCAGTTTTCTTGTGTTGTTTATATATTAGAAAATACCAAGGCAGTTTTTGAAAAAAGTGACATCAATTGCCCAAAGATGTCCTTTAAAAGCATTTCCAGACCTACTTCAGTCAAAGTGCCTAGGTCATTTCCACCACAGTGCACAATTATAAGGTCAGGGTGTGGTAAATGCATAAAGGATTTTACCAATGGTATCAATTGGTGACTTCTCAATCCTCTCTGTCCAATCCATACAATGTCCACATTTGGTAAATCAAGGTTGTAAATACCTCTGTTAGCTGCGTATTTTTGACTCCAGTGGACATAGCTATGACCCACAAACCAGACTTTTGGCATCTTGAAGGTAGATGTGCTTCTAGTCAGATGAGTTGTGGAAATGAAATGGCAGTTTGATTATGAAAAAAAGCGGTTGAGAATCAGGGCCCTTGAAAAACCAGAAATGATTGGTTCTTTCTTAAAAATCTCCACTGTCCTCTTAGTCTCTCATTCCTCTTCTATCACACTCACTCCCTATAATTGAGCCATACTCCCACACTCACCTTCTTTCAGACCTTCTCCTTTACTTTCCTTCTTCTCTCTTCCCTTCCTTCACTCCTTCACTGTTTTCCCTTCCCTTATTCTCCTTACTCCACTTCACTAATTCCTTCTCTTACTCCCTCTGTCCTCTTACTTCTACACTGCCCTTCCCTCATTCTCTCTCTGTTAGCCACATTCTCTCCGTCCCTTTAGTCTCTCACTCCTTTTCTGTCATGCTCACTCTCTATAACTCAGCCATACTCCCACAGTCACCTTCTTTGAAACCTTTTCCTTTACTTCCTTTCCTCTCTCTTCCCATCCTTCGCTCCTTCACTCCTTTCCCTTCCTTTACTCCCCTTACTCCACTTCAGTAACTCCTTCTCTTACTCCCTCTGTCCTCTAACTTACTCACTCCCCTTCCCTCATTCTCTCTCTGTTACCCTCATTCTCTCCGTCCCTTTAGTCTCTCACTCCTCTTCTATCACGCTCACTCTCTATAACTCAGCCATACTCCCACAGTCACCTTCTTTGAAACCTTCTCCTTTACTTTCCTTCCTCTCTCTTCCCATCCTTCGCTCCTTCACTCTTTTCCCTTCCTTTACTCCCTTTACTCCACTTCAGTAACTCCTTCTCTCAATCCCTTTGTCCTCTAACTTACTCACTCCCCTTCTCTCACTCTCTCTCTGTTACCCCATTCTCTCCGTCCTCTTAGTCTCTCACTTCTCTTCTATCGCGCTCACTCCCTATAACTGAGCCATACTCCCACACTCACCTTCTTTCAGACCTTCTCCTTTACTTTCCTTCCTCTCTCTTCCCTTCCTTCACTCCTTCACTGTTTTCCCTTCCCTTACTCTCCTTACTCCACTTCACTAATTCCTTCTCTTACTCCCTCTGTCCTCTTACTTCTACACTGCCCTTCCCTCATTCTCTCTCTGTTAGCCTCATTCTCTCCGTCCCTTTAGTCTCTTACTCCTCTTCTGACACGCTCACTCTCTATAACTCAGCCATACTCCCACAGTCACCTTCTTTGAAACCTTCTCCTTTACTTCCCTTCCTCTCTCTTCCCATCCTTCACTCTTTTCCCTTCCTTTACTCCCCTTACTCCACTTCAGTAACTCCTTCTCTCAATCCCTTTGTCCTCTAACTTACTCACTCCCCTTCTCTCACTCTCTCTCTGTTACCCCCATTCTCTCTGTCCTCTTAGTCTCTCACTCCTCTTCTATCACGCTCACTCCCTATAACTGAGCCATACTCCCACGCTCACCTTCTTTCAGACCTTCTCCTTTACTTTCCTTCCTCTCTCTTCCTTTCCTTCACTCCTTCACTGTTTTCCCTTCCCTTACTCTCCTTACTCCACTTCACTAATTCCTTCTCTTAATCCCTCTGTCCTCTTACTTCTACACTGCCCTTTCCTCATTTTCTCTCTGTTAGCCTCATTCTCTCCGTCCCTTTAGTCTCTCACTCCTCTTCTGTCACGCTCACTCCCTATAACTGAGCCCTACTCCCACACTCACCTTCTTTCAGACCTTCTCCTTTACTTTCCTTCCTCTCTCTTCCCTTCCTTCACTACTTCACTGTTTTCCCTTTCCTTACTCTCCTTACTCCACTTCACTAATTCATTCTCTTACTCCCTCTGTCCTTCTAGTTCTACACTCCCCTTCCCTCATTCTCTCTCTGTTAGCCTCATTCTCTCCGTCCCTTTAGTCTCTCACTCCTCATCTGTCACGCTCACTCCCTATAACTCAGCCATACTCCCACACTCACCTTCTTTCAGACATTAACCTTTACTTTCCTTCCTGTCTCTTTCCTTCTTTTGCTCCTTCACTCTTTTCTCTTCCCTTACTCTCCTTTCTCCACTTCACTAACTCCTTTTCTTACTCCCTCTGTTCTCTTACTTCTACACTCCCCTTCCCTCATTCTCTCTCTGTTAGCCTCATTCTCGCTGACCCCTTAGTCTGTCACTCCTCTTCTATCACCCTCACTCCCTATAACACAGCCACACTCCCTCACTTATGTTTCTTTCCTCCCTCACTCAGTCCTCTACTCTCACTTTTTCTTTCACTTTCTCTGTCTGTTCATTCCCTTACTCACCTTGTCTCACACTCACTTGCCTTTATCCAGTCTGTATCTCCACTCTTTCCTCAACATCACTGCTCTTTTCTTACCCTTCCACACACCCGTTCCTTTACTACATTTCATTTTCTTCACTTATCCTCATTCCCCATGTTCACTCTCCTTCTCTTCACTCACCTCCCACACTCACCTTCTTTCAGTCCCCCTACTTCACTTCCCTTCATCTCTCGTCCCTTTCTTTGCTTTCTCACGCATTCTCCTTTCCTCTCTCACTGCACTCCACTTCAGTTACTCTTTTTGAACTACTTTTTTTTCTTCTTTTTCCGTTTTTTTCTCAACAAAAACAGGGAATGTCAAACTGCTCAACAGGAGCAAAAAAAAAGTCAAAATTAGGGCTGGGGACGGCAGCGGTGGTTTTCTCTTGTTCGGACAATGTTCATAATACTTTGTTCACCGTAACAAAGTAGTTCATCACAGTCTTTACATTTGATTGTGATGCCATCAAAAACAGGCTGAATATTAGGAATCAGCTGTTCAGGTCACCCCCTCACCGATGATGCAGTTGGTCCTCCAGTCGAAGTTGAAGCACCATCCCTTGGAGCATCTCGTGCCAGAGCTCTGACATTCTACCGGGCATAGTTCTGGGGGTGCCTCCTCTGAACGTGCCGAATCATGGTCGAATTTCCAAAATTGTATTTCCTTGTAGGGTCACCCCGTGAAAGGACAGTATGGCAAATTCTGCACTCCACCTTTGGAGCATTCACCTTTTTTTTATCAGCTGGTATTGTGAAAACTTCCAAATGAAGTGCTCTTTTACCCTGGGCTGAGGAGCCTCTTCCTGTATGAACTCATCCGAGTCCTCACTGCTACTGGTGGGTCTAGCAGCCATCATAATCCCAAAAAGGTTGAGCAGAAAAAAACAGGTATTGCAGTCACAAAAGTGAAAGAAGAAGTGAAGGAAATGGGTGGGGTTTTCATTCTTTGTAAAAAAAACTGTTAGCAACCAATGAAAAGTGTTATTTTAAGGTCACATGACTTGACGCGCTTATGCTGCGCGCACCGGAGCACTTCCGGGGGCGCTTACGCAGCACGAACGTGGGCGCTTCCGTGGGCACTTACGCGGCGCGCCTTAATGACGTTTTGCTAGCTTTACGGAAATGCAAAATCATTTCCATTCTGAAAATCAAAAATACTACTTTTATAAGTCTGGTACTGAATGTCTTCCATTATTATTTAGTTTTCATACATATTTTTTTTTTACGAATGCAGAAATGGCGCTCTCGCTGCGCTCTCGGGTGAGCTTACCGGTGCGCGCACCCTGAGCGCTCCAAGACAAAATGATACGGGTAAGCTTACCGGTGCGCGCACCGTGAGCGCCCCAGGAAAAAATGATTAAAAAAAGAAAAATACATTGAAAAAATATTTTTTTTAAATAAATTAATAATAATTAATAGTTATACAAAACAGCTAATAAAAAAACCCACAAAAAATCGTAGGTTACAAACTTGATATTCAAAGGAATTAGCTTTTAAAAAAACAGAGGTTTCACAATCCTTATAGTTAGGAATTAGCATTTAAAAAACCTTTGAAATTCACTGAAAAAACCATAGGTTTCACATTTGTTATAGTTAGGAATTAGCATTTTAAAAACCTTTGAAATTCACTGGAAAAAAACATGGGTTTCACACCAGTTATAGTTAGCTGAACATTTTACTCATACAAAACCATTGAAATTCCCACGTTATAGTTAGTTGGACTCACTATAACTCGCGCGCCCGCAATCCACTGCTGATGATGTCACATAGTACATCATTCATGACATGGTCAGTGACATCACTGATGACATCTCAAATAACATCACTGATGACATCACTGAGGACATCTCAAATGACATCACTGATAACATCACTGATGACATCTCAAATGACATCACTGATGACATCACTGATGACATCATTCATGTGATAATACGATGCACCTCCTCACACTCTAATCTAACCTTTGATACATCCAGTGTTAAATACAGACTACCATTCCAGAAACCATTGACACACCAATACCAGTTACTACATACGCACTCACTGATTCCTAAGACTACACACATATCCACTCATTCACACATACAATCACTCATACATACAGTCAGTCATCAATACAACACTATTATATGCACTCATACACCTATACAGACACTCACACACTGCCACTCATTCATAGAGTTACTAACACACCTAGTCAGTCATGCAAAGAAAATAACACTCCCATTTCCTCATCTATACAGTTATACACACAAAACCTTACTTATTCAAACATAGATTAACACATACTTACTCTCTTTTACAATCACTGATAGAAGTACACATTGATCCATACAGTCACTTACGCAATCACAGGCTCTCATATATAGTCATTTATATATGCCAACTCTCACATGCACTGTGTTTTATATATGTACTTACTTGGACATGTAGCACTGAGATATCCATTCACTCACCAACACACCCATGCACACAGTCAACCGCCCATACAGCTCTTTCCACATGCACTCTTGAACCCATATACCAAGTGAATGAACTGCTCACACATCTATGCACAGAGTCACACACCTCCCAGCCACCCACACACACACACACTCAGCCTCACATACAAATACTTGGGCAACCAATCAATAACCCATATAGCCACTCATATAGCTACTGATCAACACATGCAGCAGCTTACACAACAACAGACATACTGATGCACACATTCAAACAGATTAGTCACTAACCAATGCATTCAGTAAGACACATTTAATCACTCACTCATACAGTCACACACCTACTAACTCCTTCATCCTGTCACTCATACATCCACTCATTCTTCAATATATAAAACATATTTTTACTTTTCAGAAACACACATTCACTGGATGATGTCATATGTGATGTCATCAGTGATGTCATTTGAGATGTCATCAGTGATGTCACTGACCATGTCATGAATGATGTAATATGTGACATCATCAGCAGTGGATTGTGGGCGCGCGAGTTATAGTGAGTCCAACTAACTATAACGTGGGAATTTCAATGGTTTTGTATGAGTAAAATGTTCAGCTAACTATAACTGGTGTGAAACCTATGGTTTTGTCAGTGAATATATATATATATATATATATATATATATATATATATATATATATATATATATATATATATATATATATATATATAGGGATACTTTATCTAAGTAAGAGGTGATTACACCACCTTACCCAGGCTGTGTTAACAGACCTGTGGTGTCAGTTTGGAGAGCCAGCCAGGGGTGCTGCAGCCCCTGGTAGGCCTTGGATGCACCTATGCCCTTGGTACCTATGGTAGATGTTGGACAGGCCACATGAAGGGCCGCTCTCCCCGGCTCAACCAGGCCCGAGCCCGGTCACGCTAGTACCACACACCACCATTACACGTCCTCCGTCCCCTCAGGGACCCCTGCCCTCGAGCATGTCAACCTCGTGGGTCCGATCCACTGCCAGCCTACGCGCCCATCCTGGGGCGCCATCTTGGACACCCCACCACGTGGCCACCTGGCCCCCGGCCGAACTCAACCATGGGCCTGGCCAAGCCTCAGACATCCCGGCACCACCATCCACCCAGGAGGCGAGCGGGCTACTTGGCAAGTCAATAGGAGAAAGAGGTGTCAATGGCTCTCCCCCGCCAAGTGCCGCTCGCCCATCGCCTCCCCGGGCACTGGCTCCACCCCCCTGCTGGGTGTCTGGGCCCCCTCATCCCGGACCTCCCGACCTCCAAGTGCGAAGGTCCGGACATCAAAGCACTCCAGCCCTATAACTGGGGCAGCTCCAGAGCAGGAAGGCAGTTGTATCTTGGAGTCGAGAGACGTAAAGAGGAACTCATCCTGGACGGACTACTGGCGCTGCCGTAGCTCTGTCCTGTGCACCATCGTCCTGCCTGTTGGCGCTGCCACAGCCGTCGTAACCTTCATCCTTCATCGTCGTCGGGATCTGCTGGCGTGGCCGCGGACCGTTGTAACCGTCATCTTTCACCGGGACCTGCAGGCTCCGCCGCGGACCGTCATCCTTCCTTCGTCCATCTCGGGACCTGCTTGGCTCCTCCACGGCCCGATCATCTAGAACACCGAGCTCGAGGATTGAGAGCTATTTTGTACTCATTTGTAACTAAAGACTGTCCCGCTACCCCTCTCCTCAACCAAAGACTAGAATCGAGGGGACCCCTGAGTCCAGACCTCCTTGTATCATACCAACGTAACCTAAGAATTGCATATAAAGTCTCGTTAACCTTCAGTCTTGTGTGGCGTCCGTCTGTGGGGGGGAAGTTACTTGTCTGTACAGTCGTTGGAGACGGCTCTCCCTGGAGACCTCTCCCCGTAATCTCGGCCGACCCTCCCGGTCCGTCTAACATTGGTGGCCAGCGGCGCGATCCGAATCACCGCATAACGTACAGAGAGTAGCTCACCCCACAACGAACCACAATGACAACTAAAGGAAGCGGATCAACTGAGAAGTTCCAAATGGAAAAACTAGAGGAGTACAGCCATCGTGAACTAAAGCAGTTCTGCATCGAACTAGGTATCGCTACCACCGGACTAAGCACCAAGGACGATTTTAAGCATGCCCTAGAATCTTGGGCAGAGACCGGGGATGCCGAAGCCCCTGAGCAAAGCACCACAAAAAAAACCAACACGGCCCCTGAAGAGCAAAGAACCGGTCTCTCGCAAGACGAGATCCAAGAAAGAGAAAAAACCCGACTACACGAACTAGAAATGGCCCGACTCAAAATGGACATAGAACTCAAGTTAGCCGAACAAAAAATCAACTTAGAGCACCTACGTCTCCGAGAAGAGAGAGAGGAGAAACAGAGACAAAGGGAGCTCGAGGAAAAGAAACTGGCGTACGAGCACGAACGGAACCTAGCCGAGATCAACCTGCGCAAGCAAAATAAAGAGTTAGGGGTGCCCGAGAGACCACACACCCCAGGGACCACGGAGAAAAAAGTACACATCCCCAAGGATGTTGTCCGAGAATATTTCCGAGAGGACGACATCCAGCAATGGTTTAAGGCCTATGAAATCGCTATGACTGCGCACCGGATCGATAGGAACGATTGGGGAGCCGGCCTATGGGGCAGATTCCTCAATGAGGGCCGCGATACCCTGTTACAGCTCCCAGACCACCAGATGACCTCCTACGACCATATGAAAGCGGCCCTCCTCACCCGCTATGGCCTCACGCCCGAGATGTACCGGCAGAGGTTCCGAGACTGCACACGCATCCCGGGTACCACTTGGGTGGACTATGTAACGTACTTTAGCCGAGCTTTCGAAGGCTGGATCAGAGGAAACAACGTCACGACCTACGAGCAGCTGTTCAATCTGATGGTGTGGGAGCATCTGTCCAACAATTGCTTCATTGAACTACGCCAACACCTCCTCGACAGCAAGTTAACCGATCCCCGGCAGCTCGCAGCCGAAGCTGACCGGTGGGAGATCACCAGAGTGGGCCGGAATGGGTCCTACGAGCAGAACAGGAACAACCATGGTCACCACCGACCCAGAGGAGGAGGAGGGGGCCAAGGACGAGGAAGAGACAACACTCCGGCCGCCCCCGCTACCAGCACCACCCCCCCGGCCAACCGGGGCAGCACCCCGGCGCGACCAGGGTACAGAGCCAATGTCACGTGTCACCGATGCCAACGGGTCGGCCACTATGCCAACGACCCAAGCTGCCCGCAGTATCAGAGTCCAAAACCCCGCCAAGTGGCCGCCGTGGCCCTAGGGGAAGAACAGATCTCCGAGGAACAAGAAACAGACGAGCAAGAGTATCAAGAGTGGGAGCCAGCCGCCATGACTCTCGCGTGCTTAGGGGGAAGAGACATGGTCCCGCGGGTCCCCCTACCCGCTAACACCCAGAAGTACAGCCAATGGGTGAGCATCAATGGACAACGGGCCGAAGCCCTTCGGGACACCGGGGCCAGTGTGACAGCCGTCCGCTGTCACCTAGTGACCCCAGAACAATATCTACCGAACATTCTCTGCCCTGTGCGATCAGCCGACAACTCGGAAAGTCTGTGTCGGATGGCCTGCGTCCCCTTTGAGTGGGGAGGGATCTCCGGCATGTTGAAGGTGACGGTCCGAGACGACGCCCCCGTGGACTGTCTCCTCGGAAATGACCTGGAGAGCTCCCCGTGGGCAGCCGTGGAGCGCAAAGAACACTTGGGGATGTTGGGCGTCCCGGACTGGGCGTGCGTCACCACCCGGTCCATGGCCGCCCGTGCCAACCATCCCCCGGAAGAACCAGAATGGCCGGCGCCACCGCCTCCGGTCGCCCCAGCCGAGACCACCGACCATGACACCCCCCTCGAACCTGCTCAACCTTCCGACCTCGCTAACCTTGACCAGTGGGCCCAAGAGGGGGGGCCCACACAAGAACAATTTCGCCAGGAACAGAAGACCTGTCCCTCCCTCGAGGGACTCCGCCAGCAAGCGCTCGCCCAAAGCGCAGGAGATACCTCCGGAACTCATTGGGTCTACTGGGACAATGATCTGTTGTACAGCGAGCAAAGAATCGCCGAGCTGGGGGCCAACCGAGTACTAGTAGTGCCCCTCCGCTTTAGAGCCTTCCTGTTGAACCTGGCCCACGATGTTCCCCTGGCAGGACACCTGGGACAAGATAAAACCTACAGTCGCCTAGTGACCCACTTCTTCTGGCCCAAAATGAGAAACGATGTGCACCAGCATTGCCGATCTTGCCCCACGTGCCAAGCCAGTGGGAAGAGCGGCCGCAAACTAAAGGCCCCCTTGCAACCTTTTCCAGTAGTCACGACCCCATTTGAGAGGGTCGGAATAGACATTGTGGGCCCCCTGGACCCGCGTACAAAACAAGGCCATCGCTTCATTCTGGTGCTAGTGGACCACGCCACCCGCTACCCTGAGGCTGTTCCTCTCCGGACCGTGACAGCCCCAGTGGTCGGCCGGGCCCTGATGGGGATCTTCTCCCGTGTGGGGTTCCCCCGAGAGGTCGTCAGCGACCGAGGCACGAACTTTATCTCTAAATACATGAAATCCCTCTGGCAACAGTGTGGGGTCACCTACAGATTCACGACCCCCTATCACCCCCAAGGGAACGGACTTGTTGAGCGGTTCAACCGCACGCTAAAAGGGATGATCGGGGGATTGGAAGAGCCCCTCCGTCGCCAGTGGGATGTGCTGCTGCCGTGCCTCCTCTTCGCTTACCGAGAGGTCCCACAGAAATCCCTAGGCTTCAGCCCATTTGAACTGCTATACGGGCACCCAGTGCGGGGGCCGCTCAGCCTGATCAAAGAAGGCTGGGAGATGCCTCCGGCCAAGAACCCTCCAGATGTCTTCCGGTACCTCCTCACCCTCCGAAACCAGTCCCGGCGGTTCAGAGACCTAGCAAAAGCCAACCTAGAGGCCAGTCAAGAGGACATGAAAAAATGGTATGACCAGAACGCCTCATCCATCGAATTCGAACCAGGGCAACAAGTATGGGTAATGTCCCCCACGGAGCCATGCGCTCTCCAAGACAAATGGACAGGGCCCTTCAAGGTAATCGAGCGCAAGGGACCTGCCACCTATCTGATCGATATGGAGTCCTCCCGGAACCCACTCCGAGTCCTCCACACCAACAGACTGAAACCCCACTTTGCACGAACAGAGCTCAGCCTACTGATGGCCACAGACAATGGGGTTGAAGACGACTCCGAGCCTCGCCCCGACCTCCTGCGGACCCAGGAGCAAGACGGCTCCGTGGATGGGGTCCGACTCTCGGAGACCCTCACCAGAGAACAACGCCAAGAGTGCCAAGCCCTCCTGTCACAGTTCGCCAGTCTGTTCTCCCTCACCCCAGGTGTCACTTCCTGGTGTGTGCACGATGTGGACACCGGAGACAGCCCTCCCATCCGCCACCGGGCCTACCGCGTACCTGATCGGGTACGGGCCTGCATCCAGGCGGAGGTGGCCAAGATGCTCACGCTCGGGGTCATCGAGCCCTCAGACAGTCCATGGGCCAGCCCGGTCGTACTGGTCCCCAAAGCAGCCGCCCCCGGAACCACACCAGAACTACGGTTCTGCGTCGACTACCGGGGCCTGAATGAAGTCACCAGAACAGACGCACATCCCATCCCCCGGGCGGATGAACTGGTCGACCGAATGGGAGCTGCCCGCTACCTCAGCATCTTCGACCTGACAGCAGGTTATTGGCAGATCAGCCTCACACCCCGAGCACAAGAACGTTCTGCCTTCTCCACCCCCGATGGCCACTACCATTTTACGGTCATGCCCTTCGGCATGAAGAATGCCCCAGCGACTTTCCAACGGCTCGTCAATCAGGTCCTGGCAGGGCTCGAAGGGTTCAGCGCCGCCTACCTAGACGACATCGCTGTGTACAGTCACCATTGGACCGAGCACCTCCACCACCTCCGAGCAGTGCTGCAAGCCCTTCAGCGAGCTGGCCTCACGATCAAGGCCAGCAAGTGTCAAATTGGACAAGGATCTGTGACCTACCTCGGACACCAGGTGGGAAGCGGCCTAGTGGCCCCTCTACAGTTGAAAATTGCCGCCATCCAGAACTGGCAGCCCCCTATCACCCAAACCGAGGTACGAGCCTTCCTGGGCCTCACGGGCTATTACCGAAGGTTCGTGAAAGACTATGGTACCATAGCGGGGCCTCTCACAGAACTCACGTCAAAGAATCAGCCCAAGAAAGTGAACTGGACCCCAGAGTGTCAAACGGCATTCGAACAGTTGAAGGCCGCCATGTGTTCCGCTCCTGTGCTCCAGGCTCCAGACTACAGCCGGGAGTTCGTCGTCCAGACGGACGCCTCCGACCAGGGCATTGGGGCGGTCCTGTCACAAGTGAACACCGAAGGCCTTGATCAACCGGTGGCCTTCATCAGCCGGAGACTCCTACCACGGGAGCAACGCTGGAGCACCATAGAGAGGGAAGCCTTCGCTGTGGTATGGGCCCTCAAGAAGCTCCGGCCCTACCTTTTTGGCACCCACTTTCGGGTGCAGACCGACCACCGACCCCTGCAGTGGCTGATGCATATGCGGGGGGAAAACCCAAAGTTGCTACGCTGGTCCATCTCCTTGCAAGGTATGGACTTCACAGTCGAACACCGGCCTGGGCCAGATCACGCCAACGCGGATGGCCTGTCCCGGTTTTTCCGCCTCGACGAGGAGAGTCCCCAAGAGGATGGGTAACTCTCCCCGCCTTCAGCTGGGGGGGACGCATGTTGGACAGGCCACATGAAGGGCCGCTCTCCCCGGCTCAACCAGGCCCGAGCCCGGTCACGCTAGTACCACACACCACCATTACACGTCCTCCGTCCCCTCAGGGACCCCTGCCCTCGAGCATGTCAACCTCGTGGGTCCGATCCACTGCCAGCCTACGCGCCCATCCTGGGGCGCCATCTTGGACACCCCACCACGTGGCCACCTGGCCCCCGGCCGAACTCAACCATGGGCCTGGCCAAGCCTCAGACATCCCGGCACCACCATCCACCCAGGAGGCGAGCGGGCTACTTGGCAAGTCAATAGGAGAAAGAGGTGTCAATGGCTCTCCCCCGCCAAGTGCCGCTCGCCCATCGCCTCCCCGGGCACTGGCTCCACCCCCCTGCTGGGTGTCTGGGCCCCCTCATCCCGGACCTCCCGACCTCCAAGTGCGAAGGTCCGGACATCAAAGCACTCCAGCCCTATAACTGGGGCAGCTCCAGAGCAGGAAGGCAGTTGTATCTTGGAGTCGAGAGACGTAAAGAGGAACTCATCCTGGACGGACTACTGGCGCTGCCGTAGCTCTGTCCTGTGCACCATCGTCCTGCCTGTTGGCGCTGCCACAGCCGTCGTAACCTTCATCCTTCATCGTCGTCGGGATCTGCTGGCGTGGCCGCGGACCGTTGTAACCGTCATCTTTCACCGGGACCTGCAGGCTCCGCCGCGGACCGTCATCCTTCCTTCGTCCATCTCGGGACCTGCTTGGCTCCTCCACGGCCCGATCATCTAGAACGCCGAGCTCGAGGATTGAGAGCTATTTTGTACTCATTTGTAACTAAAGACTGTCCCGCTACCCCTCTCCTCAACCAAAGACTAGAATCGAGGGGACCCCTGAGTCCAGACCTCCTTGTATCATACCAACGTAACCTAAGAATTGCATATAAAGTCTCGTTAACCTTCAGTCTTGTGTGGCGTCCGTCTGTGGGGGGGAAGTTACTTGTCTGTACAGTCGTTGGAGACGGCTCTCCCTGGAGACCTCTCCCCGTAATCTCGGCCGACCCTCCCGGTCCGTCTAACAGTAGACTATACAGGGACTCACAAAGGTGACCCAATACCCAATCTGGTATGTACCTAAAGTACATGGTTACAATTTAGAGAGAGAACAGCTAGGCTGTGGTCCTGATTAGCAGGGCCGCAGCCAGTCTAAAGTTGAAAAACCAGAGAATCACCTCAAAAAGTGGGGGTAACCATAGAAAGCAGCCCCTACTATCCTACAGATGCCATATCCTTGCTTTGTGTCATTGCCTCTGATTACTGCTGGTATTATGTTTCTTCATGTTTAAAAAACCAATAAAGTTTATTATCAAAAAATAAAAATTGTTGAAGAATCTGACAAATGTATGAGAGAAATGCACAATTTAGAGACAAAAAGAGATGACAATGTAAAGTTGTAGGAAAGAAGGATGGCCAAAAAGACAGTGAGCACAAAGTAAAGCAAAAGAGTGATGCAATACCTAGTTTAATTAAATCTAAATCTAAATCTGTAGGGAACAACAAACAAATTTAATGGGTGTTATAGGGGTGGTAGTATGGGTCATGCTGCGGAATATGTAGGATGTTACGCTAGAGATAAAATTTGCAGAAAGTGTGGCAAAAAAAGTAATTTAAGTTGAATTTGCAAAGACCTTTCAAAAAATATTCATTTTTGTTGATGAAGGTTATGTTGCTCCTGACATATGATTGTGTGTTGAAGACGAATCTTTGAACAAATTACAGAGACCTAAAGCAACCTTCTTAGTGAATGGGGTTGCTGTAGAATTGTTGGAGGATCCATATTCCATCAAAGGCTTAATGGAAACTAAGTTTGAATTTAAGGGGAGGAGTGCAATGGGAAGTGTATATGTCTCAAATGACGGCTCTGCTATCTTAGGCTGTGTACAACAGCATGATTTGATGTGGTCATAGATCCCAGGTCTACGGAACTAGTGATGTTGGTGGAGGATTGTGTTATGCTTGATGCCATCTTAACCAAGTACAAAGGAGTTTTTCGTGAGGATTCAGGAAAATTGGTGGGGTATGTGCATAAGATCAAACTTAAGGATAATGCTCAGCCGGTCAGAGATGGGTTGAGGAAGATTCCTATCTCCATTCGGGATGAGGTTAAGGAGATGTTGAGTGACATGCAGAAACAAGATGTTATAGAACCCATAGAAGTCTCAGAGTGGATTTTTCCAGTGGTAATCACTAAGAAGAGGGATGGTAAACTTTGTTTTTCTGTTGACATCAGGTCTTTGAATCAAAGCATAGTTGTGCATAGTATTCCACTAAATTAAATTTAAGGTCAGCGTACCATCAAGTTATGTTGCCTCAGGATTACAATGGAGGGTGTCTTCCTATTCAAGAGTCTTCCTTTTGGACTCGCATCGGCCGCTAATGAATTCCAGTGCATGATTCACAGTTTACTCAAGAACACTCACTATTTCCAAGATGATATCCTTATAACTGGGAAAGACAAAGCAGAACATAACAGAACTTTGGCAAAGGTTCTGGAGATCATAGACATAGCAGGACTGACATTAAGGAAGGATAAATGCAAGTTTTTATTTAAAGAAGTAGATTATTTGGGGTACACTATTTCGGAGAGTGGTGTTCAACCTAAAGAAGATTTGTTAAAAGCTATTCAGCTAGCTGCCACTAACACTACTAAAGATCAACTCAAATCCAAAGGCACGGAAAAAAGGGCGGAACTTATGTCATCACGCCGACGTATGCCTAATAAGGAGTCAGTGATGTCAGGTGGAGTTGCGCACAATGCCGTGCTCCTAGGACGTCGTCCACGGCAGCGTGCTGCAAAAGAATTTTCCGAACAATGCTGACGTAGGGGGGATAGTCACAAGGTGAGGAATCCACAAGCAGATACGTTATCCACCAGAAAAAGCGTTACCGAAGGTAAGTAACTTGTTCTTTTCATTCATGTGAGAGAACATTAAGCACTAAAGAAAGGTTTCCCCCCTTTTCTTCACAGCTGATGGTCCTGAAGAGAACTCCAGAACTAATTGCGAGTTCGAAACGTGTAGACCTTTATATAGAGCCATAAGATCATTTGATTGCTCTTTCAAACTTTGTAAAAATGAGAAACTAAAGTGTCTATGGCTTTTTGTGAATTATACAATTGAAGTGTAAATAACATTGTGGTGTGTGTGTTGATGAAAGACAGTGCGACTGAGGAATGAAGTCAGTGTGAGTATGATTATGAATGATGAGAGGGTAATGTTTTTTAAAAACAATATTTGATTAATGTTTTTGTATGTTTTGTACAGTGATTTCTGAAATATGAAATTGGTGAAAATTCAACAAAAGCAATGAACTAAAAAAAAAGAAAAGATAAAATAATAAAAGATTCATTCTGGAAATAAGCTGTGATGACACATATTGTTCAAGTCGCATGTGTACGCAATTTGGATTAGGAATAAGGAGAACCGTATTGGCATTTTCTTTGTTTGACAGTAGTCAGTGGCTTGGCCTTTGTGTTGGGAGCCCATACCCAGTGGTGTTTTTTTCGTAATTGACAGAGAGGCTTTAGCTGCGGCATGGGGTTTTCACTATTTTCGTACCTATTTGTGGGGTGCACGCTTTACCTTAAGAACGGACCACAAGCCTCTTATCTGAATGTTGAGTCCAGGTGGGGCAAGTAATGGCTCTTGGCAATTAATGAGGTTTGCGGACAGGCTGCAAGAGTATATGTATAAACTTGAGTATACATCAGGATGGAAAAATGTTCAGGCGGACTGTTTATCAAGAATACCACTGGGTGTGGAAGGGAATGAAGAGAATTATGAGGAAATTGTATGTATTGTAGGCAGTGTAGAGGATGTGCTTGAAAATAAATTTAAATCTGTGACCAAGGTTGAGTGGTACAAAAGGGGTGGCGATGGACGGAGCATCTGAACCAATCAAACACTCACACCCAGTCAAGAGATCTGGGTTTAATCCATTACCGTACTTTAGCCCACTCTGCCACCCCAGTTCATACATGGCCATATGCAAATCAGCCTGACCCTGTGCCTCATGGGAACAGTCCAGCCCGAACTGCCAAGCCATGCCTTCCCTGGACCGGTAACAAGCTTCTAAGGACCGCTTTCTGGCATTTCAGCCATCTTCAGCCCGGCTTGCTTGAATCCAGTGGCAAAGTGAGAAAGGGACTCACGTCTGAGCATACCCTGCCAATTTATGGCGAACAAAGTGGTACAAAAGGGGGTGGCATGAAGCAGTCAAGAACGATGATGAATATAAAGAGTTGGTAAGTTCCATCAGGTCAGGATGAAAATGTGAAAGTGATCTCAAACCAGCCTTAAGAAATTTTGTCAAATTGCAGGAGGAGCTCAGTATTGGTGTGATGGATGACTTGGTTTTAAGGGGTGAAAGATTTGTACCCCACTAAAGTATTCAGAAAGAAGTTGTTGCTTCTGGGACATGAAGGTCATTTGGGACAAACCATTACAAAGAAACATCTCAAGGACAGTTTTTGGTGGCCAGAATTAGATGAGGATGTCAGATTGTGGGTAGAAAGCTGTGGCTTGTGCAGAGGGTGAGAAAAAAAAACAAAATTGGTTCACAGGGTATGGGTTCTATTTCTGGAGATCAGAGAAGGGCAGCGTGGGAGAAAGTGTGTATGGATTTCATTGGCCCCATGGATTTTCTACCTGGAGACAAGCGGTTTGCTGTGGTCCTGGTGGATGTCTACTAGCGACGGGTCATTGTGGAATTTCTTAGAAACATACTACTGGTACGGTACACTATATTTAAGAGAGAGGGTTTCCCTAGTGTTATGGTGACTGATAATGGCACTCAACTCATTTCCCATGCCATGCAGAGGTTTTTTTTATGGGGAAATGGCATAAGACATGTGTGCACATCATTATATAATCCAGAGGGAAATGGCATGGTGGTACGTTTAAATCGAGTCATTAAAGGCACCATGCAAATGGCTGTTCAGGGGAATCAAGATGTTCGGAGGAGCATGGATAACATGGTATGGTATTACAACACTGCTATACATGGTGTCAATGATGAAATTTTGTTTAACAGGATGAGGAGAAGAGTGCCAAAGACTAAACTTACTCCTCAGTGGATGCTTGAAAGTAGTGTTCGTGTCAAGGGAGAGAACACCTCAAAGAGAGGTAACACAGAAACTGGTGATTTGGTCATGGTCAAGTTGAGCAAAAGAAAACTACGGATTTTCTGCACCTGTGGAGGTGAAAGAAGTGCATAAGTGACATGTAGTCTTAATGAATGGACAAAAGTGGAACACGAGGAGAGTAGCCCTGTATTGCAAGAAATTGCCTAATTGCGCTCTATGCTGTGCTAGTCAAATAATTTTTAACCTCACTGCATTTGTGATTTGATGATTTTTAAAACCATTTATTCTGTGTTTTGTTGAATAGAAATCACGCCAGAATCTGCACGCGTAGAGTGCCACTGTGTTTTTCCATACCTGAATCAATAGGAGGGGAATCACTTTTAAAGGCAGCGGTGAAGCCTCGGCTCAACTTTCTTTCATGCCCGCCCCGTTCCGACAGGGTAACTAGTACCGTTGTGCGGCGGGCGAGTCAGGTGAGAGCCAGGTACTTCCGGCAATCCCTGGAGTGGTTAGCTCTCTAGTGGTTTGACTTGAAGGCTATTTAGCCCTTGCCCCCAATCGAGCGGGCAGTGGTCGCGCGCAGCCGAAGACACGCCGAAGAGCAGCCCGTCTGCACCCGTCCGCGACAGGACGGGGCTAGGGGCTATGGCCTCTACTCTTTCCAATCCATCTTTGGCAGGGACATGTAAAATCAGGTACTCCGCCCAAACTTTATTAAATTTACGGATAGCACCGCTGAAAGGATGTATAAAATACTCCTGGCCATGTCCAGAAGGTCCTCTTTCATGTTTAAACTGCCATTTTCAAGCATCTCACGCTAGCCTGAACAACAGGGAAAATAAAGTGATAGCTACTTTTTTAAGTGGCATAAAAAGCTTTCTCTTGAATGTTCGTTCTCTTCCCAAACACTATCTTGAAGTATGGGACCTTGTACATACATTGCAACCAGATATATGCTTCCTAACGGAGACTTGGCTAAAACCCCACACAGCCCCAGCTATAGCACTAGTGGTTCCCTTAGGCTATAAGTTTTTAAATTTAGATCTTCCTGAAAAAGTAGGAGGTGGGTTAGCCATTATGTACAAAGAACACCTGAAAGTCACTATACTAGAACAAAAGTATAGTTCATTACTAGAAATAATGATTTTTAAGATTAGCTCAGCCGCAAAAACATTTTGGAAAGGAGCGCTAGTTTATCGTCCTCCGGGACCTAACCCGGGTTTTATGATTATGATTATGAGAGGGTTTTTCTAAAGCGCACTTACACTCCAGGGAGCATCTTGGCGCTAGACATCGCTGTCTCCTCAAGAAGAAAAAAAAGAGCAGCTGTAGGGGTGTGTCCTGATGATGTAGGACTGTCTAAGAGTGGAGAAAAGGAATCAGATTAGAGCTAAGCAGAATGAGTCTTCTGTATTAAAAATCCAAGTTTTTAGCATCTTCCGGAACAGTTTTTCTGACTGTATCAGGCGCATCTGTGGTGGGAGCTTGTTCCAAGCTCTGGCTCCCAGTACTCCGATGGATTTTCCGCCTTTTGTGATAAGTCTGAATCTGGGGACTGCAAGAAGGTTGAGATTGGATGATCTCAGTGATCGAGGGGGATTGTATCTTACAAACCTTTGGGACAGGTATGTAGGTCCTGACTGGTGGTAGGCTCTGAAAGTGATGAGCAGGATTTTAAAAAGTACTCTTTTATGGATGGGTAGCCAGTGCAGGGTTTTGAGTGCTTTTGAGGCAGATGACTTCCTGGGTAGCCGTAGTACCAGGCGAGCGGCGGCATTTTGAGCCATCTGCAATTTGTGCAGAACAGCTCTATTTGTTCCTGCATAGACGCTGTTGCAGTAGTCTAAGCGGGATGTAATGAGGGCTACTGCAACAGTCTTTCTGGCTGTTAGGGGAAGAAGGTCAAAGAATCTTCTGAGACTTTTAATGATGTTGAAGCAGGACCCTGCCACAGTACCTGCTTGTTGCTTGAAGGATAGTGCTTCATCAAACCTTATCCCTAGGTTACGAGCTGACGTGATGGTATTGGGGGGAATTTCGGCGTCTTGAGGCCACCAGTTAGAGGGGGAGAAGAAGTTGTTTTGACCAAAAGGGAGGATTTCAGTCTTTCCTGAATTGCATTTGAGGTGGTTTGATCGCATCCAGTCAAATGTGGCCGTCAAACAGTTTTGTAAGTTTTCCTCTGCTTTAGAGGAGTTGTTATCCAGTACTAGGATAAGCTGGGTGTCATCAGCGTAAGATATCGTGCTGATGTTGAAGGAAGTGATAAGTTTTATCAGGGGGGTCATATAGAGGTTGAACAACACAGGGCTCAGACTTGAGCCCTGCGGGACCCCTGTTTTTATCGTTTTTTCATCCGAGCAGTAGTTTCCTAGCACGGTAACTTGTCTTCTTTGGCTGAGAAAGTTTTTCAGCCATTCGAGGGCGGTACCTGATAGTCCCGACTCTGTCAGGCGGCCAATTAACACGGCGTGTGAGACCGTGTCAAAGGCCGCCGACAGGTCAAGTAGGATCAGGACGGCCTTTTTCCCGTGGTCTAGAGCCATCTTGAGGGTTTCTACCGTGTGTAGGAGGGCTGACTCTGTGGAGTGTTTTGCCCTAAAACCAGCTTGATTGGGGTGGAAAAGGTGGTTTTCCTCTAGATGCTTTGTCAGCTGTCTATTGACTGCAGTTTCAGTCAGTTTAAACAGTAGGGGGAGAAGTGAAATGGGGCGAAGGTTGGAGAGCGTGGTGGGGTCAGGTAAGGGTTTCTTCTGCAGAGGTTTAACTGCCGCGAGCTTCCATTCCGTCGGGATGGTTGCAGTAGATAGGGATGAGTTTAAAATAGAATTTATGGTTGGATTTACCGTGTCTACCAGAGAGTGAAGTAACATAGGGGGGCATGGGTCGAAAGGGGAACCGGACTTGCTGGAGAGAATGGCTTGTCGAGATTCATCGAGACTAATGGGGGTAAAGTTTTGTAACTGGGGTATATTGTTGGTAAGTAATATTTCGTGATGGGGTGGGGGTTCAGGGGGGTCCGGAAAGTCTGAGGTGAGTTTAAGTATTTTTTGTTCGAAGTAGTCAGCTATGTCATTACAGAGGGCTTGAGAAGGTGGTATTTCTTGCCTGAGAATTCTGGGATTCATGAACTCGTCGACGATTTTAAAAATTTGTTTCTGGTTGTTGTTGGACCGGTTAATTCTTTGAAGGAAATGGTCTTTTTTGGCGCTTTTTATCATAGAATGGTAATCTTTCCTCGCAGTTTTATAGGTAAGGGCTTCGTTTGGATCATAGTTACGACGCCATTTTTTTTCGAGGGATCTGATCTCTGTACGTTTTGCTTTAATTACGGGGGAAAACCAGGGTGCTGATTTTCTGTTCTGCTTTTTCCTGATTTTGTCTGAAATTTCCGTACTACAGCACTCCGAGATCCAGTTGCAAAATATTTTGTAGTCGGATTCTGTATCTCCCGACAATGAGGGTGTGGATTTTTCTACGGTGAGCCGGAGGTTGGGAGAATTTGTAAGTTTTTTCCAGTCTTTCTGTATGGGGACTTCAATTTTTTGGTTGGCGTTATTAGACCTTTTCTTGTTGGTCGTGAAGTTAAAAGGGATTAGGCAATGGTCGGTCCATGTTTGGGTCAGTGGGTCTTCGACGGTTATAGTTTGGGTATTGGTGCAGATGCAGTCCAGTATGTGGCCTGCTTTATGCGTGGGCAGTTTGGTCAGTATTTTCATTCCTAGAATGTTTGTCAAGTCGTCAAACCATATGGTGTTGGGGTCGTTCGGTTTGTCGAGATGGAAATTTAGATCGCCCAATACGGTGAAGTTTGCATATTTTAAAGTGAGCATGCTGAGAGTCTCTTCGAAGCTTTCAGAAAAGCCGTTTTGGGGTCCTGGGGGGCGGTAAATGAGGGCTCCCGAGAAGGTGTTCTCCTCGTTTAGTTTAATACAGAAAGCCATGCTTTCTGCCCCTTTTACGTCCGGGAGTTCAGTGATATTACATTTGAGTGAGTCTCGATGGATAATGGCCAAACCGCCACCTCTAAGTTCTTGTCTGTCGATCCTCTGAATGAGGTATCCTTGGGGGACAGTTTGGGCAATGGTCGGGTTACACCAAGGTTTGAGCCATGTTTCAGTTATGAAGAACATGTCAAAGTCATTTTCAGTGATGAGATCATAAATGTGCTCACTATTCTTGCACATGGACCTTGCATTGATCAAGGCTCCACGGAGCAAAGTTGTATTACTCTCGTTTGGTAGCTGTTTTACAGGGGTGAAAAGAGTTCTGCAACGATGACAGCATACGGGTCCTGACCATGTTTCGGCATTTATGATATTGAGGCAGTTTTTTGTATTGTGATTTAGAGCGAGCAATTCAGTTCGGGTATAGGTAGGTGGTGGATCGGTACGTACCTTCGGTTGGGCAGCGTGTCCGGCCCTGGGCCCGGCCGTGGCACGGACGGGCACAGACGGGCTTGCCTTAGGCGCGCCTTCGGCGCGCAAACGGCGCTCCCGCTGCGCTCGTCCGCTGCGCTTCCTACCCAGGCACATCCTTTATGCAAGGGGTTCTGGGCGTTTAGGGGGCGTGGCCAGCCGAGGGGGCGTGTCTCGGGACGCGCCTCGCCTTCGGGGATGTCGAACAAGTTGTGAGGGGATCGTTGCAGCGCTACCGCTGTTCTAGTTGCCAAGATGTGAGGATAGCTTCCAATTTAGGTAAAACACAGAGTATCACAAAGTTAAAATAATTTTTAAAAAGAGGATCGTTGGCGCTCCCGGCTTCCGCCTCAGGAGACCGATGTCACAGTGTGGTAAAGCGACGGCGCTTTATTTATACACAAAAGAGGGGGCGTGGCCAGCCGAGGGGGCGTGTCTCGGGACGCGCCTCGCCTTCGGGGATGTCGAACAAGTTGTGAGGGGATCGTTGCAGCGCTACCGCTGTTCTAGTTGCCAAGATGTGAGGATAGCTTCCAATTTAGGTAAAGTTAGGTTTTACGCTTTCCCTCTTGGAGCTATTAGCCCCACATTTTAAAGCAAAGGAAGATTTTATTCTTCTTGGTGATTTTAATATTCATGTAGACATCCCCACGCACCCAGAAACCATATCCCTGCTTGCTGATTTATCCACCCTAGGTCTAGAATTACAGAATAGGGAACCTACACATATAGGGGGTCACTCTCTGGATCTACTTTTTTCCAACTGCTCCAAAGTACGGTGTCAACCTATTGTTCAGATAAATTGGTCTGATCACTTTTTAGTGGAATTCTCTCTACTGGGCATGAACAAACCTTCACAAAAAAACACTCTCCCGCCAATCTGGCGTCGACAGTGGCATAAAGCCACAGTGGATGAGCTGCAGAGGGTGTGGAAACGGCCTATTTTTATAGAAAAGGATAACGTGGAGTCTGCACTGCTTAAGTTTAACAACTCATCGATTTACTAGCCCCTTTAAAGCTACACAAACAATACCCCACCTCTAAGCAAGAAATGTGGTATACTGAAGCACTAAGAACCGAAAAGCAGGGAAGTAGAAAGATAGAAAAAAAATGGAGGAAAACTCGAACAAAGGAAAATAAGAAAGCATATCAAGACGCCCAATCTAATTATTACAAAAACATAAAGCTGGCAAGGAAGAGCAGTCTTAAGCAGCAACTTGCAGAGGCGGGCAACTCTTCTAAGGAACTATATAAAATTCTACAGGCATTTACTAAACCGGCAGCCTGTGAAAGTCCAGATGACTTCTCCCAGTCCCTATGCGATGATATTTCTCTTTTTTTTAAAAACAAGATAAATATGATTTATGATAAAATAACGAAGGCCTCCAGCCAAAGGAACAACATCTCAACTCCCTCCATTCTGCCCACATATGGGGATAATTCACTTATGACTTTTCCGGCAGTTAGTGATCTAGACCTTCCATCCCTCATTAGCCACATAAAATCGGGGTCCCCTGATGATTTTCTGCCTGCTAAAATGGTTGCCTCCCTGAGCGTTCTGCTTCGACCGCAGATTCAATCAGTTATAAATCTTTCTCTTAAGGAAGGACAGGTGCCTATGGAGTGGAAGAAAGCAGTGGTGAACCCCATTCGTAAGAACGCAGCACGTCCTTGGACAGATCTTTCAAACCTCCGACCCATCTCTCTCCTGCCATACCTTAGCAAAATGACCGAGAGGCATGTGAACACCCATCTATCTAATTACATCGAGACAGCGGAGGGTCTAGACTATTCTCAATCTGGGTTTAGACCCAACCACAGCACCGAATCTGCCCTCCTCTCAGTGACCGATAACATCAGGATGGCACTGGATGGAAGGGGCTCCATGATTCTGGTGCTGTTAGATTTATCTGCTGCCTATGACACGGTGTCACATGAGATACTTCTCGGTCGTTTGAGGGAGGTGGGCATAGGAGGCGTGGCTCTGTCCTGGTTGGAGAGTTTTCTCTCAGGTCGCCTACAAGGAGTCAGATTGGGCTCCCACTATTCCATCTCAAGGGAGCTCACCAAGGGAGTGCCACAGGGCTTATGCCTAAGCCCTACACTCTTCAATGTGTACGTGGCCCCCTTGGCAGACATTGTAAGAGCATACGGGTTCACCTCGGTGTCGTATGCTGACGACACCCAACTTTTGTTCCCTTTTCAGACCCTCACGCCCGCAATACAAAAATCTTTTGCGGACGGCATGAGGGCAGTATCAGACTGGATGGCCTCAAATTGCCTCCAGTGCAATGTAGGCAAAACAGAGGTCATGCTGTTCGGAGAGGCCACTCTCCTGTGGTCTCCAGAATGGTGGCCCCTGGACCTTGGACCAACACCTAGTCCAAAACAGACCGTAAAAAATCTCGGTGTGCGGCTAGATCAGGCACTATTTGCGAAAGAACATACAAGCCAAGTTGCTGGATCCTGTTTCCGTGTTATCGGACTTTTACGTCGTGTTTTTCCATTCTTGCCTAATAACTACAGGAAAACACTTGTCCAGACCCTAGTAGTCAGTAGGCTGGACTACTGTAATGTCCTGTTCATCTCGGCCAATAAAGAACAACTAAATAGATTACAAGTGGTCCAGAATACCGCGGTGAGACTTGTTCTCAACACCCAGCCTAGGACCCCCTCACGTCCCCTTCTGGCCAAACTTCACTGGTTGCCGGTTAGGCAACGTGTCAAATTTAAAATCTGTTGCACCATACATAGGTGTTTGTTGGGTACTGGCCCCAAATATCTGAATGAAAAATTCAACTTCTACAGTCCAGGACGCTCCCTGCGTTCCAGTAGTCAGCAGTTACTTCAGGTTCCAAGGGTCAAGAGAGCCAGACAGGGAGGTCAAGCTCTTTCCTACAAAGGCCCCATTCTTTGGAACTCACTCCCTCCCATTCTGAAACAAACTACTAATTTTCAGTCCTTCAGGAAGTCTCTAAAAACCTATTTATTTTCAACATCCTAACTATTAGTCACTTCACAGTGTATAATTTTGATTGGGCTCCTCCGGTAAAAGCGCAAGCGCGGAGATACCCCTTCGGGGTCGAGTCCTGCGCTATATAAGAATATAAATAAATAAATAAATAAATTAAGGTGATGCCTGTGTCGTAAATTGACAGCAATAGGTTAGCATTTAGCTGAAGCCATCTTGTAAAAGCCATTTTGTATTTCTGGCAGCCATTTTGTTTGCCTTGTGCTCTGTCCTCCCTCAGTGTTAACTGCTCTTGAAATCTACCTAGAGACAAACTATATTCAGCATCTTCCACTACACACATGCCCAGAAGGGCCTAACTAGTAGAATGCACCTGCTTCTCTAGTATAACTGTCAGGCTATTTTTGCTGCTCTATGGAGAAGTAACTCTCCTCCCACTTTGTTGAGCAAGCAGATTTTGTATGCCCAACTTAGTCATTTTGCATGATCACTGCCCTTGCATTTATGCTTACTCTGTAACCCAAAGCATATTTAAAGCCTCTGTTTTCTGTACTCCTCAGACTGCCTCATTCAGTTGCTAAGGCTTCTGTGTGACGTAGTCTGACTCATTTGAGGTTAATAAAATGTACTTTTATATTTCAGCTTCTGTGCCAATTTCTTCTTTGTTGGTTTAAAAGGACCAAGTATCAGTGGGACCCCTGCTTCAGGTTTCAATGTTCTTCAGATGGCGCTCCAATGTGGAACTCATCAGAGAAGTGGCTATCTGATGGTGTGATCTTGTCAGGAGACCGAAATCTACTGAGGAGGACAGGACAGGATTCTACTAAGGAGGTACTCTGTGCGTGGAGATTCTGGGGATTCTCTGTCTCTGCAGCCCGGTATATTTCTGGTCTTCCTGATTTTGATCCTCCACATGATGTCACCCCTGACTGAGAACCTTTTTTTGGCGTGAGTATATAAAAAAAAAAAAAAAACGACCGTCAGGTCATTCAGAACTTGGCAGTTAGAATTTGGACAACCATTTGTTTGGTAAGAGTCATTCTGCAGCTCTAGATGCCTAGGATTGGTAAGGTAGTTTAGTAACGCTTACTGTGGCTTAGTATCTAAGTATGTGTTGGCCAACTTTTGATGATGATGTTGTAGAAAATATATGAATTGCAATTCATATAGGCAGGTAATGAGGAGATTTTTCTCTACTTTGATTAGTTGAACGACGCACCGTACGCAGAGTACTTTAAGCACTACTTGGTTTATAATACTGCATATTGTGCACTATTTTTTGGCATGGCTGTTTCAAGCACACATCGAAGAATGTGTTGCTTTTTGGAGGTACCATAGTGAGATGTGAATTAAATTAGCCGTCGCTCTTGAGGGAATATCTAAATAGGTTTAGGTATAAAAACATATTTCTTCCTTGGTGATTCTGTATCCCCATGGAATTCAAATATGTACAAAAATACATACAAGGATCCTTTTTCTGCGCAATTTTATGAATGGAGATATGCAGAGCGATTTTTTGGTGTTCTGCCAGACAAAGCTAGTGAATTGAGTATATGTTGGCTTCTTGGAAATAAAACAGTCTGTTGGGCTGTTTTTTTGCAGTCTTTTGGAATACTATTGAGAAGCTTTTCTTGTAAATCTGAATTACAACTAGTATTTACAAATGGTTTGGTTTTAGTACAGTCTGTGGGCTGTCCTTTGTTTCTGTCCTCAGTGTTGATCTGAGGGTTAAATGTGTGTTTAAATGTCTATGTAGTTCGTGGTTTTACATTGCGACTGCGCTATTATGAAATAATGGTTAGCCTTAAGCGCGCTGTATTATGTGATTCTGAGTGTATGACCCTTTCTGTATATGTCTAAAATTAGCTCAATGCGTGTGTTGTTGGTTTTTCTTGAAGTCTTCAGTCTGTTATGCAAAATGTCATTTAATTAATATTAAAGAAAAATTAAAGAAAAATCCAGAAATTAATCATATGATATGCTAAATAACTATATGTTACTATTTAAATTATAGAGTAAGGAACTATGTACATGTACAAACTGCCAAGGCTTAAAAGATAAAAGTAGAATTCACATTCAGTAGGAATAAAAGGCCTCAAAAACGAAATTGTGTGTTTTGCAGTAAAAAAAAATAAAACTGCATTTTCCTTAGATACATTGTGTTAGATATTAACAGGCAAACACATCAACTGAATAAATTGGATTTTGCTGAACTGCACACACATTTTAAAACTAGAAATGTCTCAGTTTTAAATAGACTGCCACCATGGTTACATTTCAACACTGAAAAAAATCTTAGCTACAGCTGCCGTTTTTGCAGGCCACAAATAGACAGAAATGTTCACTCAGCCAGGATTTTGTCAATTAACACACATGTTGAAACCTGTATTTCAGATTGCTGTTTTCAAAGGTTACAAAAATCAGGTTCATTATTTTAACTATGAGGAAAACGTTTAAGGTAGGGATTTCCATTCTTTAAAGTCTTTTACATAAGCACATTCTTGGTTATGATGCTAAAAAAAAAAGAATAATAATAATTGTCCTTTTTAAAAAAGTTGCGCAAAAATGTGTCATGTTTCAAGTTAGGCTTCTGTGCTTAGGCTTGTGAATGAATGCGTTTAAATATGATAGGCAAGAGATGCAGCTTTCTTTTTATATATGGAATTATCAAAAATGATTGGTTTTATTAAAAGAAAAAATTATTAATTATAAAAAAAAATATTAAAAAATAAGGGCTTTTAAATTCATTTTTTAATATTTATAAAGCTTAATACTCATACTCTGACCTCCTAGCATTACAATTTAATTTAAGTTGTGGTATATCACATAATGAGGATATTTGCATATGGAATTTCACTCTGCGAAGGCGTAAAAAAAACGAATTTTTCTAAGGATTTACATGAGATATGTCTAATGTCCAATCTCTGCAATTTGTAGAGAACATTCTGAGGATGATTAATATGTTACAAAATGACAGGATATTTATTTTTTAAGTGCCCCAAATGTCAAAGTCGTGATTGGGTAAATTTCACTATTTAAACAGCATTTTTTCCATTTACAGTAGCTTTTAAAGTGACTTAGGCTTCAGTAAATGCATACATTTAGGTATAAAACAAAGAGCTGACCTTTATATTGCTGCAAAAGTATACTGCACACTGCTTATAATTGAAAATATGTATACAACCAGCAGAAGTTATTTTCTTAACTCTAAAACTGACAATAGGATTGTATTCGCACACACACAGAGTAGCATTTGTGAAGAGTTAAATGTCAGCTCTATATTTAGAAGCATAGCATGGCATCCAGAGCAAGGTCTGCGTGTTACCTTTTTTGGCAAAAAACAAGCACTTTATGCACTCATGTAATAGAAAATGATATAATGGTATATGTGAACTTTGATTAAACAGATAAGCTTTGCCACATTTATACAGCACTAATGCTTACAAGCTGAGGCAACAAAATGTGTATATTTGCTAAAAGGATTAATGCTATGTACCTCCTATAACTTTGTTTATGCCCAGTTGCTACTACACACAGGGGTCGATAGTGTTGACAAAAGTGAAACCTGTTTCAGGTTTTCCTACTGTCAAACTGGAGGAAGGAGGCTAGCTCCTCCACAAATTAAGGCTAGTTAATATGTATTTTGCTCTCTCCTTTTCATAATATTATTTTTTAGCCTGTCTAAATTGTCTGTGAAATAGCAATGAGACATTTAATTGGCTATTCAGTGATACTGTTTTAAATATTGTTAGCATTAATAAAATGAATAAAGATATAGGTTTTATTGCTGCCCATCCTGTTTGATGAAATTATGACAGGATCAGTAGTTTAGATTGCTGTTTTCTTATTTTGACCTTTAACCACATCGCTGCTAGAGGTTTTCCCCTCCTGTGCTGCAAAGTGGGATTTATCATTGTTCATGACGTGCTCAGCTCGTCATAAGCACACAACCAGTGTACTGCATGACGAGCTGAGCTCGTCATGAGCTGGGAAGGGGTTAAGGGGAATTAAATGTGGGTAGTTTTGTTCTACAAGTCTTAGATGATAACACCATTATTGTAAGTTTTGCAAGGGCATTGCTAGTTTTTTTTATTAGCTAGTCTGTGAAAATAAACTGAGAGTCCTTATTAGAGCTGATGTTGCATAGTCTGGATCATGAAAAGTAGAACGGAGGGAAGATGCCCATGTGATCCTTAGGGAAAAAATGTTTTGAAGGAAATGTTGTTTTATAGATAAGAACCCTGTTATATTCGCAGTTTTCGATTTTCCTGCTGCTCCTATAACATGAGAGCATGGTCCTAATCGTACAATGTAGGTATGTAGGTGATTTTTATTAAGAAGAATCATTTTAGAAGTGTCTGCAGTCCTGTACAAGCAGATGTAAAATTTATGAGCAAAAGTGTGGAACATTTCCTTTTTTTTTTTAAAGAGTTTTCAGCAGATAGACTTGAATGGCAGAGGATAATGCTCTCACATTGAAGTTAGTGAGGATAACGAAGAGTACCAAATTGAAGAGACTAGAAGTACTGCCTTTGCCTTAGTATTCTATGAGAGTGACAGTGCATTCTAGATCACAGTAGTCCCATGGCGTCTGGCCACTCCCTCGAAGGTTGCAGGCCATCTACCTGTAGTCCCATTGTTAAATATAATGAATTGTTTTTGTACTATATTGAAGGAAACTAACAGTTGTGTCAGGTTTTTATATCACCAGGTTCTGCAGGATCTTCCAGAATAAAAGGAAGAGTCATAATAACCTGCAGAACAATGATTTAAGCTGAGCCCTAATTCCCATCAGTGACAGCTACAGATGAAGGGCAGACGTCTTGGAACTACAGTCCCAGCACCCAGAAAGTAGCAAGGCTGGACAGCGATCGCCAGCACGCCATCAATGGCATCTCCAAAGCATCGTGCTTGCTCCATCTGGCGTCGTTGGACATCAGACAAAAAGGAGGAGCTGGTTCCCTGTTTGCAACAGAACCAGAGTTTCAGTGCAAAAGAGTGAAAGAGAAGGATCCCTGTTGTTGATGGCAGGGCTGGTTTGAGGCTTCAGTTTTCTACCTGTCATGTGCTGGTAACCTCTGACAGCGCGCGGTCCCTTGAGCCCCTTGGCCTGAATTTTGGCCACCCCCCTTTTCTTTGCTCCAGTGGAAGGGCAGTGCACCGGAGGATCCAAGATTGGCAAAAGGCACTACATGGTGGTACCCATGTTGAAAGGAAAAGTAAAATGAAAGAGCAGCCCGAGGGTCCTCTGACACTGAATAAGAAGTGTTGGAGCCTGAGAATGTAGCTGCCAGCAAAGACCTCAGGGAATTCCTTGATCCAGTCTCAATTAGCATTACTAAAAACCCCAACTGGTGGTAATTCTTTTAGGCAGACAGATCTCATTGGGATAAAGGCAGATATGTAGATCACGTTGATGGAACCAACTTATGAGCTGGTCCCCTTTCACCAAGAAATAGATTTTACCAGGGATGACTTTCCCTTGGAAGTCAATCGTGCCCCAGAAATAACCCAGCAACTCAATAGTCACCCCACCTTGACATTTTGATCTAATGTCTGGCTTCAACAGGGTGACTTTGCCCAGCAGATTATGCTCATAAAATGTTTTTGGGAATAGAGTTATCTTGGCCCCAGAATTGAAGAGCATGCTCATTGGAGCATCATTGATCAAAACTAGCTCCTGAGGGCCATCACTAGCATTCCCTTTGAATGGGAGAATATTGACTCCTTCTCAATCGTCTTCATAAAGATCAACTTCCCTGACTTTTTTATGCTCGTTGCCCGTTCTGCAGCTCTTTAAGACGTGACCTTTTCTCTCACAAGTTTTGCACATGGCCTTCCAGCCTAGGCAGTCTTTAACCTGTTTACTGCGGCGTGAATTTCACAGCGGTGCGGGCATATTAATGATTGGGCGTAGTTCAAACGGTCCCCGACCATCCTCTGCACATGCTCACTGTGACGTTGGATGGCCGGGGGACGTCTGACGCACACAACGGGTTAAATTTGGCCATATGGCCGGAGTTGCCACACCTGAAGCACTTCCCTTGAAAGTTCTTTGTGTTAAAGGGCTTTGAAGTGGTGCTCGATTTGGGTTTAACAAATCTATCCACCAGCACATTGACATTAATGTTATCACCTGAATTGTCTTTGCGTATTTCAACACACGCTTTTAAATGCTCATGACTTTTGGCCATGGTCAGCACTTCTTGAAGTGATGGCGTGTCTTTTTGCCAGAGGGCGTGTCTCGTTTTGTCGAGGGGGCACCCCAACATAAACTGATCTCTTAAGCGCTCCTCTAAAGCTGCACCAACATTGCAAGGTAGTTATGTACTGTTCCACCAACTCATCCTGCCTTTGCATTCTTCTCCCGAAGTGATATCGTTCAAGGACAGTACTCACTTTGGGGAGGTAGTACAAGGAAGTACCACAGACACAAGCATAATGTGTGAAAACCTTCTTCCACTTCAGCCACGAGAGAGGAGGAACTCCTGGAGATGTCAAAAAGAAGGGAGGGGCTTTGACATTTTGTATTATGTATGTACTATGGGCCTTATTTATAAGAAGTGACGCACCACTGGTGAAAGTGGCGATGCATCACTTCTCAGTGCGCCCTCCTTGTGACATGATTGATACGGCATATTTACTGTATGACGCATCATGTCGCAAAGAGTTACAGATACGTCAGTATTTCTGACGGATCTGTATGGCGCAAAAGTGACGCATTGCTGGAGTGTGTCACAAAAGTGACGCAACTCCAGCAATGTTTCACTTCGTAAATATGCCGCAACATTGCACATCTTTAACGCCACTGGTGCGTCACAAAAAGTGGCGCACCGGTGGTGCAAAAGTGATGCAGGGGCTCATAAAAGACCCCCTCTGTTTTGACCTAGTTACTACTTAAGGGTGATCTTCAGTGATCTGCTTACAGTGCGCAATATCCACAAATATTATAAGCTGTGCGCATCAGCGAAATTGCGTGAAACTTCAGCAGTTAAAATTTAGGCCAACAGTCCCAAAACTTTATTTGCTGTGGGCATCAGCGGAACCATCAGCCCGATTACTGATGGCACATATTTATGCAGGGAGGAGTCACTTTAGTCTGGTGCTCAATTACATGTGTAGATGTGAGTCTGGTGGTGCCAGAAAACTGAAAGGCACATATTTGTTTACATACAATTTCATGTATGTCTGATTCATTATTCCTATTACAGCGCCTTCTACCTTGAGAAGGCCCATCCTAGACCAGTATGTGGACAAAACCCATGCCGACAAATCAAGGACAAAGGGATTGGGACATGGTCTAGGGACACTAACAACAAATCCTACATCAAACCTCACGTTTAACTGATGGAGCGCTATGAGCGACCTGAAGCGTAATACTGAGAAAAAGTAACCTGGAGAATTGCTGCAAATTCAAGTAAATTAAAAAAAACTAATAAAGAACTACATAATCACAACTGTGTGACCCGGAAGGCGATTATTTCTCAACATAGCCCTTCTTTTCGATCACCTTACAGTGCTCAAATTATCATCTGCGCTAGAAGAAATGGGAGTCTGGGGTGTCTCGTCACAGAAGCTCATTTACATACAAAGGGGGTGACAGCCTGTTCACAACGCACAGCACAACTTGTTTACGTACAATGCTTGTACACAGAACAGGGTAAAGTCATGTTTTTTTTTCATTTTCTTAAATATATCCTGCACCTCGCTCTCTTCTTCTCTTTCTCTCATTTTATCATAAATTACTCAATTTCACTATTGCTTTATCAGCACGGCAAAAGTCAGGGGTGGGGGGGGGGGGGGTAGCCACAGTTTAAGGGGTCCCCCCACTATTATCTAGAAACGGGACTCAGTTTCACCTAGATCCTTAGTTTGCAACTGGTAATTGTTACTTTGTGCCCCAGCACTGCAGACACAGGCCTCTGAGTGTTTGTGTGAGTGGTGCAAGAGAGGAACAGAGAACTTGACAAAATTAGCCCTTCTATTGCTTAATATATTGTAAATGTGAAACAGTTTGGGGCTTAGGGGCTGGATAAAGAATAACGTCAGGAAACAAACGCAAATTAAAAGTACATTTTATTTATTCGCTGAAAACTGTTTAAAAATGTAATTTCCGAGGAGGAGCTTCGCTGCCAACCAAGATGGCCGCGTGAGCTCGGAGCTCCGAAGACCTCCCGATCTTCCGAATTAATCCTGCTCTCCATCCTGTCCCACGACGGTGGGAATCGGTCGCTAAGCCGGGCCTGATGCGGCTCCCGCTTTCGGATTGAAAATTGGACATTCCTAGCCTTAGTTGTGTCGACGATTCCGGAGGCTCCTCCCGCACCGCTTGTGCCAGGGCGGAACGTGGCGGTGTCCCTACGGAGTTCCTCCCTGCCAGTGCTTCTCCGGCCCGAGGGGTGCACCTGAGCTTTGATCGCCTTGCTGGCCGATCCTGATTCTGGACCTAGAAATCCTGGTTGTGTGCATTGGATATACCCCGCTGGACTTTTTCGCCCCCGGTGTCCCCCCTGTCCCGTGATTGCCAACATGGCGGGCAAGGGTGGCTCGGATGCGGGCAAGACTCAACGGATCAACAGGAAGCCGTCCCAGTCCCAGTCTACTATTCCCGAGCGCTTCTCCCAGTCTAAGGGATCACCGGTGCAGGTGGTCCGAACAAAAGACCCGAGGAGAGATGAGTCGCCGGACGACTCCGAGATAACGCTCAGGGACGTCATGGGCGCGATATCGGGGGTGAGGACGGAGGTGCACACACTTCGCGAGGAGCTGTCCAGCAAGGTCGACTCCCTGAAAATCGAACTGAATCTCATCAGGACGGACCTTGGGAAAACTAATGACCGGGTGAAATCTTTGGACCTTAAGACATCCAGCCTGGTCACGGATGTCTCGGACATCCAGACGGAGGTGCGCACTTTGAAACTGGCTAATGGCGTGCTGGCGCATCGGCTGGATGAGTTCGAAGGCCGCGCGCGGCGCCAAAATGTCCGCATCACCGGTGTACCGGAAAAGGCCGAGGAGGATTCGACTGAACTCTTTGTGGAGGAACTGGTGGTGAAGAACCTACAACCGGGGGGCCTGAGCAAGTTCTTCTCGGTAGAGAGGGCCCACAGGATTCCTGGTGGGCCGCCAAAATCGGGAGCAACCCCGCGCCCCATCATTGCGAGGCTGTTCAATTATAGGGATAGGGATGCTATCCTACAGGCTTCGAGGACCGCGGGCCCTCTCCATTTCCAGAACTCGGAAGTGAACTTTTTCCCGGACTTCACCCAGGCCGTTCAGAAACAGCGGCAGAGTTTCACCGGGGTGAAGCGGAGACTCAGGGAAATGGGCCTGCGGTACTCTATGCTCTATCCTGCTAAGCTTCGCATCGAGCGAGACCACCGGACTTTCTTCTTCGACTTTCCTGACGACGCGGGACACTGGCTCGACACCCTACCCCAGGAACGGCCTGAATCGACCGACCGGACGGAGGGAGCCACCGGAGGCGCGGCTGCACAGGAATGATTTCTTGGCTACTTGTCTTCCGAGAACTGGGAAGCCGTGAGGTGCTTCGACTTTTGACATTGCTGCTTCAATTGACTCATTTTGTAATTGATATGGGGGATGACGGGAGGGGATGGGATGCCTCCTTTCTCTTTCGTGGGCTTTTTGTAGGTTAGTTAAGGGGCGACAGGCACACTGCTAGTTGGGGTGGATTTTAGTCTGATGCAGGGGTGCAGGGTGGTGGGTAGTTGGATTGTGTGTTTTTGTACTTTCTCTTTGTTTAGTCTCTTATTTTGGCTGAGGAACTTTTGGTATGTTATTTCGTTGCACTGGGCGCTGATGTGGGTGGTGGGGAGGGGGACGCGGAGCGTCCTTGACGATGGGGGGTAAACTGCTTCATTTGCTGAGCTGGAATGTAAACGGGTTGGGGGATCGTATCAAGAGGGGTGTTGTGTTACAAATGATTAAGCGATGCTCGCCAGATGTAGTTTTTCTACAGGAGACCCACTTGGTGGGTCATGCATGCAAGGCCTTGAATAGACGGGGTTACAAAATGGTGGCTCACGCAGGTTTCTCTTCGGGCTCCAGGGGGGTGGGTATAATGGTGCGCGCGTCCCTTCCGTTAGAGGTGGAGTCTGTGCTGGCTGATGATAGAGGCAGATACGTGGCGTTGGTGGGCAGATGGGAGGGCCGCACGCTAGTTTTGGTTTCGGTTTATGTTCCCCCGGGGTTGCAGGAGACTACATTCAGGGACCTGGGTGGCGCCATTTTAGGTCTTCCCGAGGGATTGTTATTGGTGGGTGGGGACTTCAACTCGGTTGTCTCAGGGGAACTGGACCGTTTTCCTCCCAGGGATCTTCGCCCTTCTCAGTCTTGGATGTCTGACTTTGTATGTTCCATGGGGATGATTGATTGTTGGCGTCTGCTACACCCTACACAGCGACAGTATTCCTTTCTCTCGGGTGCTCACGGTAGCTTCTCTAGGCTGGACTACGTCCTGGCCCCGGCGGCCCAGGCGCAGTCTGTTTCCACCGCGCGCCTCCTGGCCCGAGGCATCTCGGACCACTCTCCGGTCTGGATCTCGTTTGACTTCCAGGTCCCTGCATCCTCGCGAGTTGCCCCCATTAACCCGTGGTACTTTCGCGATCCGAAGACCCGATCTCTCCTGACCAAGGCTATGGACCGGTACTTTGCTGAGAATACCGGCTCCGTAGACTCCGCCGTCTCCCTATGGGAGGCCTTTAAGACTGTTCTTCGTGGCGAGGCCTTCTCCCTGATCGCGGAGGCACGCCGCCGCCGCGATGAAAACGTGGTGCGGCTGGAGTCCGACCTTGCAGACTTGGACGCTCAGCTGGAGCTGGGCCCGTCACCTGACCTGATCCATGCCATCTCGCTTAAACAATCCGAACTCCGGGCCACCGCTACTGACGCAGCGAAGGCCTTGAGCAGGGAACAGCAGGGAAGGATTTATGATTCCGGTGATAAAGCTGGTAAGCTCTTGGCCTGGTTGGACAAGCGGGAATTGGCGTCCCGGGTGGTCCCGGAACTGGTGGGTGAGGACGGTTTGACCTTGACGGACCCGGCGGCTATAGCCGGATCCTTCGCTGAATATTTCGAGGGGGTTTATACCTCCGCAACCTCCCTCCCGGAGTCCGCTTCGGCCTCCTATCTGGAAGATATTGACCTCCCCTGCCTATCTGATCTTGACCGTGAGGACATGGATCGAGACCTGTCTGATGACGAGGTTGCCCTGGCGATCCGCTCGCTACGATCTGGTAAAGCGCCGGGTCCTAATGGTATCCCGGTGGAATTGTACAAGCTAAAGGCTGACGCGCTGGCTGCGCCGTTGCGCAAAATGTTCCTCGAGGCCCGCGAGCGGGGGGAACTCCCCCCAGACCAGAGACTCGCCACCATTGTGGTGATCCACAAAGAAGGGAAGCCGCGGAATTTGTCCCGGTCTTACAGGCCCATTTCACTGTTGAATGCTGAACCCAAGATCTTAGCAAAACTGTTAGCTAACCGGCTGGTGGGTGTGATCACAGACCTGGTACATCCGGACCAGTCCGGGTTCATACCACACCGGAACACGGCGCTTAACTTAAGGAGACTCCACGCAGTTCTGGCACGCGCTCACTTGCTTCGCGACCCGGCGGTCCTGGCCTCACTTGACGCTACTATGGCTTTCGATTCCCTAGAGTGGAATTATTTATGGGCAGTTTTAGCCAAGCTGGGCTTCGGGCCATCCTACATTGGATGGGTCCGACTGTTATATTCTGCACCGCTGGCTAATGTGGCTGTTAACGGTAGACTATCGGCCCCCTTTGCACTGCACAGAGGCACCAGGCAGGGCTGCCCGCTTTCGCCGCTCTTGTTTGCACTAGCGCTGGAGCCCCTGGCGGCGAGGATTAGAACGCACCCTGATGTTTCGGGGATCACGTGGTCGCCTGGTTTCGAGGACCGAGTGTCGCTTTACGCGGACGACATCCTCCTTTACCTTACCTCTCCTTGTCGCTCGCTCATCGTGGTTTTTGACCTGCTGGGTGCCTTTGGGTCGTTCTCGGGGCTGGTGATCAATTGGTCCAAATCCTCCCTATACACGGTGTGTGGGGATACTCCGCGCCTCCCCCGTGGGTGCTCGATTCAGGTGGCCCAACAGGGCTTCCGGTACTTGGGCATCTACGTGTCGCGCGACCCCCGCGCCCGATACACACGCAATCTCCTGCCACCGCTAGAGCGCTTACGGAGGGATGTCGAGATTTGGAAGAAACTGCCTATCTCCTTGATGGGCAGGGCCGCACTGTTTAAGATGATGGCGTTGCCCCGCTTCCTATACGCTTTGCAGAACTCGCAGGACCCAGTCCCTACCAAGTACTTTGGCGAGATCGAATCCCTGCAGCGGGCACTGCTATGGGATGGACGGCCGAGAATATCACTGCCTAAACTGACTATTCCCTGCTATGACGGTGGTATCGCACTACCGGATATGCGGCGGTATTATTGGGCGTCCCAACTTGCGGCGGCTAACCACGGCCTTTATGGCCCTGCGGTAAGTCCGGGCTACGCTATGGATCGGTGGCTAGTTAACGCCGGTAACTACTACAGAGCTCTTTACTCCAGGTCGTTGGATCGTAGGTTGACGGGCCCCACCAGAACGATGGTACATACATGGCGCACGGTTACGGACACCCTGGGCTGGAAAGATAAGATCACTTTGGCCACCCCCCTGTATGACTCTGACGTGCTGGGGAAACTGTGGAAGACCAAAGGTTTTGACCGGTGGGACACCATCGGCATATCTAAAGTTGGTGACATGGTTGCGCGGGGGAGGATCAAGTCGTTTGCCTCGCTGCAACTCGAGTACCAGCTGGCGCCGACGGAATACTTCCGACACGCCCAGCTTAGCCACGCCCTCTCCCCCCACGTCTCTGACGGTGGTACTATCCCTGAGTCTTCACCCCTGGAGGATCGGGTGCTGGACGGCCATATGCCGGACAGCGCCATTTCCCTGACCTACAAAAAACTGATCAACGTGAGGGTGGACTTGCTTGAACGACTGCGGATGCACTGGGTGAATGATGGCATAGAAATGGACGATGAGGAATGGCAGTCAGCGGCCTCCTCCCCCAGGGAGGTGGCCATATCGGCGCGATTACGTCTGGTCCAGTTGAAAATCCTGCATAGGGTGTATGTCACCGGCCCCAGGCTCATCCATATGGGGCTTTCCACGGATGGCCTGTGTCGGCGGGGTTGTGGTATGCTTGCTACTTTCCTACACATCATCTGGGAATGTCCTGGTGTGGCCCGGTTCTGGATGCGAGTGCATGAGGTGATGGAGGAGGTGACTGGAGTGGCCCTGCCGGCCGAGGCTCGACGTTGCCTCCTCAATGTGTGGTGTCCGAATGATTACAGTGTGGCCCAGACCAGATGGGTCACCTTAGGCAACATGGTGGCCAAGAGGGACATTGCCCAGAAGTGGGGTGCGCCCGCTCCCCCTTCCATTAGCCTCTGGGAGAACAACATGGACTGGTGCATGCTGCGGGAGAAAACGGTGTATGTGGCCAGGGGCAAGCCCAGAATGTGGAGATCAGTATGGGGTGCCTGGAATTCGTATCGGGGCGATTTATGCGAACCCCCGCCTGAGCCGGAACTGAACGTCCAGTCCTCCCCATAGAATGCTACCCTTCCCGTGATTCCAGACAGAACATCCTGGAACGATAACCCCCCCCATACCTTCGTGTTGCACTTGCTATTCTGAGTTGTGTTGGATGTGCGGCCCCCGGCCCCCTCCCGCTGTGCCCCTTTACTACTTATGCACTGCCCTCGGCCAATTCTCTCTCTTCTTTCTCTTTCTCCTAATTTTTCCGTGCCTAGGCACTTCGTTCTTTGGTGGCCTTTCGGGGCCCTCTTATTCTTTATGGTTTTTTTTTTTAAGTTGTTTGTTATTGAAAATTAAACCTGACTGCTTTTGCGCACTGTTTTGTACATGAGTCTACCTGCCGCCTTAATGCTGCCTGGCCTCCGGGATGTATGGCTAAATAGCGGTGTACTTTTTCTACAAATAAAGGTTTTCCAAAAAAAAAAAAAATGTAATTTCCAAGTTCCACCTCTCTGTTTAAAAATATTTACACTTTCAGTCAATTCAGAGTTTAGTTACAAACTGATAGTGGGAAAAACATATGATGTATAAAAACTATAACCGAAAAATTATTTTTACATTATTTTATATTTCTTGTTTTGAAACTGAGTCTGCTGCTTACAGTGGCTCAATTCTGGTAAAAAGTAGAGTTTGGCGAGTCACAAAATGAATAGGGAGAGCCAAGTCGGAGAGGAGCCACGGGTCGCACTTAGTAATAAGGCCTGAGTCACGAGCTGATCCATCAACCGATAACAGTGTGTAAAAGATGCAGCAAACGTTACTTAAAAACAAGGTATGTGCTCTTTTCTATCTGAAAATAGGTTATTTCTTGAACACCTGTGCTTCGCGTTAGTTTATTACATATACTGCAGTGGCATTTGTTAATAGTAATACATACATTTTACCAATGAAGCTTCCATCTCCAGAGCTCTGACAACATGTCCACTCTGGGTGTGTTGGGTTTATACGTTTTATCACTAATCCGACAAGTTAGCTGAAAATACCCCTGTTAGTCCCAGTATTGTTCAGTGTTGCTTTTACAGGTAGTGTGGTCTGGTGCGATTGAATGTTTTTCTTTGTATCTCTTCTTCACCAACTAAAAATCAAGAATTTTTCTTTTCTTTTAATCCACATTGTGCTTGTCTCCCACTGTGTATCCTGGTACATCATGTCACTTTTCTATGTGTACGGAAGTGAACAATCACTGGAAACAAACAATTTTATAACTCTGCAAACACTGTTATCTGTTTTTCTTCTTTACTGCTTGTCGGGTCTTCTATCATCTGGTGTTTCAAAGTCCCACATAATTTGAATTTTATCTTTTTCCGTAATTCATTCCTCTCACAATAACTGCACTGTTCTGCTCTTGTCTATTGTATTGTATATTGTATTTATATAACGCTTATCACCCAGGGGTCTCTAAGCGCTTGCCTTGGGAACCCGTCCTGTCTTTTCCCTGTGAGATAGCCCCTACAGGGCATCCCCAAGGTGAAAGCCAGGCATCCCGCCACGGGGGGCCGTTGTGGAGATTAAGCAAGCTTAATGCCCAGAGTTGCAGAGTGTGAACCCATGATTAGGTCAGGCACCGAAGCGAGAATTATCGAGTCCGTGGACATTTGAGCTCAAGACCCTGCCGCGTCGGGAATTGAACCCTGGTCCCGGGTCTGACCTCTGCTTCAGGGTCTGCCTGCTCTAACCAGTGAGCCACACTTCTCCAGATGGGTCAATATTATTTTTGATGTTCTTAAATTCTTTTTGGAATCTCTGCATCTCTAGCATTATTTCCATGTGAGTTAAATGAAGGAGTGTATTCACTGAGGGCTGTGTGGGATCGAAAATTTACAAAAGCCCTTCTCACTTTCAGTGCCATTCTATGTTTTCCCCCTGTGTGTGTGTTCGCTGATGACTTTGAAGGTGTGATAACCGACTAAAGCACTTTGCACATTCACTGCACTTGAATGGTTTTTCCCCTGTGTGTGTTCGATTATGACGTTGAAGTTCTGATAACTGGCTAAAGCACTTTGCACATTCACTGCACTTGAATGGTTTTTCCCCTGTGTGTGTTCGCTGATGACTTTGAAGGTGTGATAACCGACTAAAGCACTTTGCACATTCACTGCACTTGAATGGTTTTTCCCCTGTGTGTGTTCGATTATGACGTTGAAGTTCTGATAACTGGCTAAAGCACTTTGCACATTCACTGCACTTGAATGGTTTTTCCCCTGTGTGTGTTCGATTATGACGTTGAAGGTCTGATAACTGGCTAAAGCACTTTGCACATTCACTGCACTTGAATGGTTTTTCCCCTGTGTGTGTTCGCTGATGTCTTTGAAGGTGTGATAATTGACTAAAGCTCTTCACACATTCACTGCACTTGAATGGTTTTTCCCCTGTGTGTGTTCGATTATGACGTTGAAGGTGTGATAACCGACTAAAGCACTCTGCACATTCACTGCACTTGAATGGTTTTTCCCCTGTGTGTGTTCGCTGATGTCTTTGAAGGTGTGATAACCGACTAAAGCACTCTGCGCATTCACTGCAATTGAATGGTTTTTCCCCTGTGTGTGTTCGCTGATGTCCTTGAAGGTGTGATAACCGACTAAAGCACTTTGCACATTCACTGCACTTGAATGGTTTTTCCCCTGTGTGTGTTCGCTGATGTCTTTGAAGGTGTGATAACAGACTAAAGCACTTTGCACATTCACTGCACTTGAATGGATTTTCTCCTGTTTGAGTTCGCTGATGATACCTTAATGAAGACGAGACGCGAAAACTACTGTCACATTCACTACAATGATAGAGTTTTTCCCCCGTGTGTGTTCGCTGATGCCTTTGAAGGCGTGATAACCGACTAAAGCTCTTCACACATTCACTGCATTTAAAAGGCTTTTCCTCTGTGTGTGCATGCTGATGACTTTGAAGGTATGATAACTGACTAAAGCACTTTTCACATTCATTGCACTTGAATGGCTTTTCTCCTGCGTGTGTTCTCTGATGTTTTCGAAGGCTTGATAACTCACTAAAGCACTTTGCACATTCACTGCACTTGAATAGTTTTTCCCCTGTGTGTATTCGCTGATGTCTTTGTAGCTCTGATAATCGACTAAAACACTTTGCACATTCACTGCACTTGAATGGTTTTTGTCCTGTGTACGTGTGCTGATGAAGCTTGAGTAGTGATGACAAACTAAAGCTCGTGCTGCATGTGTAGGATTCTTCTTTCTTGGTTAGTGTCTCTTGGTCGAGTATATATTTGTCTACATCCCATGACTGCATTTCCTGAGGGGCCAACATGGCTGATAAAACACTTGTGTTTTTCTCACAAATTTAATATGTGTGCGGTATTTCACATGTTTGATTTCTGTTTTAACAATAAAATACAATAGCCACCAAATATTTGCCACACTCCTAATACGTAAAATGTGTCTTTGGAGGCGATTGGGCCTTTAGATTGGATTATGGCTATGCACGCTTGTAGGTTAAGATGTATCTTCCTTCTGGACGGTGCAAATTGGGACAGTCTGTTGTATTATAGATACAAGAACTCCTCTTTCCTTTACCCGTCAATTGTCTGGCTCCGCTCTGTTGTGCTCTTCTCTGGTTACTGTGGTTTAGCCAGAAAGAGTTTACAATTCTCCTAGAGCACGGAATGCTGGCTTTTCATCATTTTAGAAAACAGAGCATTGTGGTAATCACATCATACCGATCCCATGATCAAAGCTGGTGTTAGGCACTTGTTTATACAGGAGGCGGTTTGTTATTGTTGTTGCCTTAATTTTCCTAAGGTCATTTCTTCGTCTTGTAGCGTGGAGGTGCACAGCTCAGACTCTTACAATCACTGAACTGCCCTTGATGCTTCATCCAGGATCTGTCAGTTTGTGTGCAGGTTCCTCTGTCACCGACTGTGCTGAATACTGTAGCTCATTATTTCTGCTATGATTGAAGATTCACAGCATTCGCTTCATTATTGATGGTCATTTCATACATTCAAGGCTTGTTTTCTGTTGGATGTAAAGATATTTAAAATTACTAAATTGAAACATAATGGAATGAGAACGCACAATATGTAACTGGTTGTAAAATACATTTCGGGGGAGATTTACCAAATCTCCACGCAATGCAGCGCAGTCCTCCCCCCGCAAGGCTGCGCTGCGTGGCGTACAGGAAGGGAACAGGAGAGCACCATATTTTCAAAGATATGGCCCTCTCCTTCCCTTTCCCTTGCGCTGGCACTGATTACAGCGGCCCTGCATCAAACACACACCTTAGCACCAGAGCGCTAGGGTGTGTGTGTGTGTGTGAGTCATGCATCGGTTTTGTACAGGAAGGACACCCTTCCTGTACAAAATACTATGTCAGACATGAGGGAAGGCTTTTCCCAATTTGTATGCGTGGTGCACAGTGCACCACGCATGCAAAGTCAGAAAAGGAAGGAGAAATTAAATCATTTCTCCTTTCTTGTGTCTAGTTTAAAAGGGTGCAGTTTTCTCACGCTAAACTCAATCTACTGATTTTGGTAAAATGGGTTTAGCATGAGAAATCTTGGGTGGTTGCACGGGAACGCCCAAGCACCCCCCTTGGCAGGCCCCAATGTGTGAAGTAATGTGAAGCAGTTCTATGCGCTACTTCACATTACTTTTAAATTATTTCCAGCTCTAAAAAAGTTTAGCGCTGGAAAGTAAATTAGGAAAAAAAGATTTTGTGCTGTTTTGTGCCACTTTTATTATGCAAATACGGCGCAAAATATTAGTATATCTCCCTCTTCTTCTTTACCGCCTTTAAAAATTAGCAAGAAATATTTCATCATACACAGATATTTAACTAAAGGTTCTGTTGATCAGGTGATATCTTATTAATGTCTGAAAAGGAGGTGATTTAACAGTGTTCACAGAGTAACTGAGCAAAGTAAGGGCGCTTACGGAGCACCCAAGTGCTAGAGGTATAGCTTAAGATAGACGCATATAGTCAAGATTTCATTTAAACAACAATAGAGTTTAGAAAAAGAGATGGATCAGGCTGGGCTGCAGAATTTTCTGTAATTCTTCATGAAGTATACAACAAAAGTAACTCCATTCACACACTTCTTCTTGTTTCTTTCCTATTTACTTAAGATCCTCTCAAATACCAACTCCTGTCTGTACTCGCTGTTCATAAGTCACCTTTGACACTTTCAACAGCTCCCTTGGTTCAAGCATTACTGGTTTCTTCTAACCTGGAAGATTGGAACATTATTGTAGTTTGAGGGGGGTTTCCTATCGCCATAACATCTGTCCATCTCCCTGAAACTAGTGCAGCTTACAGAGCCTGGTTCTGGCCCTGAAAGACAACTTTAAAAAGCAAGTCTTTAGTTCTTCCTAAAGTAAATAAAGTTCTGTAATATGCCGCTCCTTCCAGGGCTTTTATGTAAAACAGAGCGAGGGGTTCACTGTAAGGCACTTCCTTTACATTATAAGCGCAGATAAGGCAAACAAACGTTGATTCATATAATTTAATATTTAACGATATCAGTAATTTAGTACTTATGGAGAACCCATCACAACCAATAATTTACCAGACATATCCATGCAGCAGATGTGGGTATATTACTCTTTTCCCCCCTTTTCCACCATTACATGGCATCTGGCATGATGTTGTCAGTTTGGGGCCCAGGATGCCACTTTGTGACTGGATGGTCATTTGGCAGAGCGGGGGGAGGTGTCAGTTATCCACAGGTGATGCAGCATTTCTACCTTTCCATATTTCTAGTTTATCTCATTTCCTGTCCTTCGGTCCCTCTACTGCCCTCTAGCTGCTCACTCACTCTGTAGGGTTCATCAGAAGTCAGATAACGGCCTGATACTCACTAAGTATGGGCGTATTTTGCTAATCTGCGGTCCGTAAATTCGTGCAAAATCGCAAAAAAGTCTGCGAATTCGCGGATTTTCCCGCGAAATCGCAGATTTTTGGGCGATTTCCATCAACTCAACTGGAGTATTTTCTACTGGCTAATCAGTAAGTGCTACCTCGTTGGGTAAATGTATAATGCTTTTCCTACACTGCAGCTGCGTAAAGGGCTAGAAGATTTGTCTCCACTGACCATGTGTGCCTGTAACTTTGCCACCGCGCCAAAAGGCGCAGAGGTCCCTTGAGTGAGCTGTCCATCATAGTTGGGAAAAGGCGAGAAGACGTTTGATACCGCTAGTGTGTTGTGCGGGGCTTCTATGCGTGTCAACATGCCTCTTGTGTATAAAGGTTCAGAGAGCGAGCAATGCAGCAGGTGAGGAGAAAGCAGCCTCCTGGTCACAGGAACTACACGGGATTGTGCTCGAGAAACTCATGGATTAAAAGACCTCCCTCGAGTATTACTGCTAATTTTCGACGGCAGATATGGGATTAAAGCACACTTGCCCAGCCTCGACCGTGCTCACTAATGTTTTAGACTGATTAAAAGTTACTGAATTTGAGCTTCAACTCGGGCACCTGCTTTATTTATATCTGTAAGTGCTTCCTGTTGAGGTTTAATTTTTGTGACAGGAGCTTCGTGCCAGAATGAATCCTGCCCTGTATAGTTATCCACAAAGATGCCACCGTTTTGTGCAATACCTCTACTCAACTGGAGTACTTTCTACTGGCTAATCAGTAAGCGCTACCTCGTTGTGTAAATTATAGTGCTTTTCCTACACTGCAGCTGCGTAAAGGGCAAGAAGATTTGTCTCCACTGACCATGTGTGCCTGTAACTTGCCACCGCGCCAAAATGCGCTGAGGTCCCTTGAGTGAGCTGTCCATCATAGTTGGGATTGGGAAAGGGCGGGAAGACACTTGATACCGCTAGTGTGTGGTACGGGGCTTCTATGCCTGTTCACATGCCTCTTTTGTATAAAGGGTCAGAGAGCAAGCAGGGCAGCAGGTGAGGAGAAAGCAGCCTCCTGGTCACAGGAACGGGGATTGCGCTCGAGAAACTCAGGGACGCAAAGACCTCCCTCAGGTATTACAGCTAATATTCGACGGCAGATATGGGGTTAAAGCACACTTGCCCAGCCTCGACCGTGCTCACTAATGCTTTTGGGCTGATTAAAACGTTACTGAATTTGAGCTTCAACTCGGGCACCTGCTTTATTTATATCTTTAAGTGCTTCCTGTTGAGGTTTAATTTTTGTGACAGGAGCCTTGTGCCAGAATGAATCCTGCCCTGCATAGTTATCCACGAAGATGCCACCGTTTTGTGCAATGCCTCTTCTCAACTGGAGTACTTTCTACTGGCTAATCCAGTAAGTGCTACCTCGTTGGGTAAATGATAGTGCTTTTCCTCACTGCAGCTGCGTAGAGCCAGAAGATTTGTCTCCACTGACCATGTGTCCCTGTAACTTTGCCACAGCGCCAAAAGGCGCCGGGGTCCCTTGAGTGAGCTGTCCATCATAGTTGGGAAAGGGCGGGAAGACGTTTGATACCACTAGTGTGTGGTGCGGGGCTTCTATGCGTGTCAACATGCCTCGTGTATAAAGGGTCAGAGAGAGAGCAGGGCAGCAGTTGAGGAGAAAGCAGCCTCCTGGTCACAGGAACGGGGATTGCGCTCGAGAAACTCAGGGATGCAAAGACCTCCCTCGGGTATTAAAGATAATTTTCGATGGCAGATATGGGGTTAAAGCACACTTGCCCAGCCTCGACCGTGCTCACTAATGTTTTGGGCTGATTAAAACGTTACTGAATTTGAGCTTCAACTCGGGCACCTGCTTTATTTATATCTGGAAGTGCTTCCTGTTGAGGTTTAATTTTTGGCCCACAGGAAGCACTTACAGAGTTAAGGCAGGTGCCAGAGTTGAAGCTTACTTTGTAACCATTTTAGAATGGCGCCAGCAGGCACTCTGGCAGCTTGCCGGCGCCATTCTAAAATGGTTACAAAGTTAGCTTCAACTCGACCACCTGCCTTAACTGTGCTTCCTGTGGGCTAAAAAAAAAATCCACCCGCTCGCGAATTCGCAAATTTTTCGACAATTTAACGAGATTTGCGGATTGCAAAATTGCCGAACATTTGCACATTTCGTGAGCGGAGCGGATTTTGTGCCCATACTTAATACTCACAAGGCCGTGGTTCTTACTTCTTCTACAACACTTATTATGGCCTAGTTTGAAGTTTGTCCAACAGATTATTGCCTTAAAACTAGGGGTGGGCGAAGAATTCAGCTCCGCCTGCAGAGCTCGCAAATTTTTGCCCAGAATGCGGAGTTCCAAAAAACTCCATGAAGTAACGCAGAACTGAGTTTTTTTCTCAAGCAGTTCTCCAACCGTAAGTTGGTGAGTGCTTGTGAGAAAATATAATGCACTAGACCTCCTCCTGGCGAGATTTCTCATTGCGGTAGGTCGCGGCAGGTCACGACCACTCGAGTGTAGAAATCTGCCACTCTTGTTGATGAAGGTGCCACTCGATTAGAATATCAATTAGAGCGGCAGAAAGCAGCATCGCCCTCTGGCGCAACGCGTAGTGCTGTTCGTGCTGAGTTTACAGTGCACATTAAACTCCTGGCACTACAAATCAGTGAGAGCAGCGCAACTAAACAAACTCTGCCACTAGCGGAAGTCTGCAGAGTGCTGCGGAGTTTCCCTGGCACTTCGTGGAATTCTGCGGAGTAAAACTCTGCAAACGACGCCAAGGCATTATCAAAACGTCACAGATATCCTGCCTGCCTTATTATAATTGCCACAGGATGTAATGCATTCCTAATGGGGCGGGCAGGATACCTGTCACGTTTGTGTTGGAATAAACCATCATCTGAAATCTAAATCAGGCCTTTGATGTACATTGCGTCCAGTGTGGCTAGCTGGGCTTGACGGATCTTGTGGTTTGTGGGTCTCTCACTGCTTTGAGGTCATCGCCAGGCAGACCTTCTGTCAGCTGTGCCCTGAGCAGATCTTCCTTCCTAGGCTGGACTTCTGTCAGCTGTGCCTTGTGCAAATCTTCCTTCCAGTCAGGACCTCTGTCAGTTGCGCCTTTTGCAGATCTTCCTTTCTAGGCAGGACTTCTGTCAGCTGTGCCTTGTGCATATCTTCCTTCCAGGCTGGACTTCTGTCAGCTGCGCTTTGTGCAGATCTTCCTTCCAGGCAGGACCTCTGTCAGCTGTGCCTTGTGCAGATCTTCCTTCCAGGCAGGACCTCTGTCAGTTGCGCCTTTTGCAGATCTTCCTTTCTAGGCAGGACTTCTGTCAGCTGTGCCTTGTGCATATCTTCCTTCCAGGCTGGACTTCTGTCAGCTGCGCTTTGTGCATATCTTCCTTCCAGGCAGGACCTCTGTCAGCTGTGCCTTGTGCAGATCTTCCTTCCAGGCAGGACTTCTGTCAGCTGCGCTTTGTGCAGATCTTCCTTCCAGGCTGGACTTCTGTCAGCTGCGCCTTGTGCAGATCTTCCTTCCAGGTAGGAGTTCTGTCAGCTGCGCCTTGTGCAGATCTTCCTTCCAGGCAGGACTTCTGTTAGCTGCGCTTTGTGCAGATCTTCCTTCCAGGCAGGACTTCTGTCAGCTGCGCCTTGTGCAGATCTTCCTTCCAGGTAGGAGTTCTGTCAGCTGCGCCTTGTGCAGATCTTCCTTCCAGGTAGGAGTTCTGTCAGCTGTGCCTTGTGCAGGTCTTCCTTCCAGGCAGGACTTCTTTCAGCTGCGCTTTGTGCAGATCTTCCTTCCAGGCAGGACTTCTGTCAGCTGCGCCTTGTGCAGATCTTCCTTCCAGGCTGGACTTCTGTCAGTCGTACTTTGTGCAGACCTTCCTTCCAGGGTGGACTTCTGTCGCTTGCACCTTGTGCAGATCTTCCTTCCAGGCAGGACTTCTGTCAGCTGCACCTTGTGTGAATCTGCTTTCCAGACAACGGCTTATTTCCTCAAGGATCAGTTCAAAGGTCGGGAGAGGTAGAACTGGTCTAGGTCATCTTCTTTATTGCAGTTCAACTGGTCAAGCCACAGAGCTCGCACTCTGAGACGAAGGAGAGTCTGGATTTCTGAGCTCTGTGAAACATTAAGACAGTTCTACTGCATCCAGCACATACTACAAGACTCCAAGAGTCAACGCGACAAGTGCTGCTCCAAGGTTTAATTCAACCAATGTATCTGAACATCCCCTGGCAAATGTCAACTAGAGAATAAACATCCTGCCTGCACCAGCAGAGTGCAGAAAGCTTTTCAAGCGCCTAGAGGTATATGCACTTTCTCTATCTGTCGAAGACGTTAAACCTTGGTACCATCGATCCCCTTCGGATAAGGTCCCCCATTTTGTTATCAGAATGTAACTCATCCTGCGCAGACACAAACCCTCTAGTCCGTATTGCATGAAGCTGGGTGGTTCTCACCCAAAAGAGGGCCCTCCACAAATTGCTGGCATTTCTTACACCCCCTGGACAGCTGTGGCAACACACTGACTAACTGCACCCCCTCAAGGATCACCATTCCATTTGTCAGGATAAAGACTCAGATCTTTCAACCTTCTCTGTTACCGTCTTTGGAACGGCCTGTCTCTGGGATTCGTGGAAGCTCCATACTCAGTGAGCTCAGAGTTGCCTTGTAAAACCATCTCATGAGAGTGGCAAAAAAGAACATTAAGTGACACGCACTGCACAGACATGTAAATAAATCTACCATTATCATTCCGTGAACCATTGTCCTACTGCTGTTGTTTTGACATGGATGTTTTGCTGTCTATCACAGCAGCTTCTTCATTTAAAATCTTTCTCATCACTTTCTTTTTCATCATACCTATTTTCCTATGTACTGTTTCTGACCCTACAACTTCAGACATGTTGTGCTGTCTGTTGCTTCATAAATGGGAAGTAGATTGCTACTGCTGTAGTGTAGTTCCTATATTCCCAATAGGCTCTGTGCATTTAAATAATATTTCCTATAGATTAGATGTAGGACTGAGGTCGACTAGTAAATATATTAGATTTAATTGAGAGTGTCAGCTAGCTCAGAGGTCACTAGAAACTTTCTCGAATTCACAAGAAGGGATTAGTTTCTGACAACCGCATAAACATGACAACTTGGTTTCCCAAGAATAACAAACATATCTCTAGAGTAGCGGAAACAATAGATAAGTATTTCACTCAGTCAATCATTGCATGCTTCGTTTCAACAGAGTTTGTAGAGAAATAGAGAGACGGGCATTTTCAATCAAAAGGTTTATTGAACAGTCTTCTTTCTCATACAAGAGAAGTGAACTGCTACAATCGTTAAGCAGACTGCAAAGTATAATGCGTACAGCGAGAATAGTATTATAAAATAATACTGTAAGAGCATTGTATGTAAATGTGTAAATGTAAATGTGGCGTATTTGTATAGCGCGAACAGTGACCCGGAGGCATCCCGGCGCTTGTACTCCTACCACAAGGGAACCCCTCCTGGCTTTTCCTTGTGGGGTGTCCACTCCTGGGCATCCCATGGTGAAACCAGGCATCCCTTGTGTATCAGGGGGCCTTTGTGGAGACTAAGCAAGCTATTGCCCAGAGTTGCAGCGTGGGACCCATGCTTAGAATCGGCACTGAGGCGAGAATATCCGGTCAGAGGAATTTAAGCTCGAAACCCGCCGAGACGGGAATCGAACCCTGGTCCCTGGCCAGCATTCTGCATCAAGGTCTGCCGCTCTAAGCATTGAGCCACACTTCTCTGGTTTCTAAGCCATATAAAAATACATACATAAATACATAGGCTAAAATACTCAACTGATGCTTCTAAAATACACCTACCCTGATGTACTTAACCTAAGTCTAGTTCAAGGGAAGAAGTAAGTATTGTGTAGAATAGGTTTAGATTTCTTTGCCAAGAATCTATCGAAGATTTCTCTAGGTTCTAATCATCTCCATACCTTAGTTAGAATGAAGGAGGTCTGGTATCTCTGTCTCGGGACTCGATTTCCCAACACCCCACAAGGGGAGCTTGGAAACACTGGAGCTGGATTCTCGGCAGGAGAAGAGACAGCTTCCTGATCAGTGCGTCAACTGGAGGGTCGGCTTCCGTCAGCACTTGCTTTAGCGAGCTCTGTCGAGCAAGTAGATAGTCGAACTGCTCCGAACCACTGTGTCTTGCTAGAGCAAGTGGAGGTATATTTATACCTCGAAGGTGTCTAGGAATGCCATAGTTTGACAAAAAGTCGGGCATAATAATGTTAGGAAAGAACCCCTAGGGAATAGTTGTTCTTTGCAAAGTACATGGGTTCTTGGACAAATCAATATTCGAGCATGGGGAAGTTCCCTAACTGCTTAAGTCGATTTTCCAAGAAATCGTTGTGACGTTTGTAGGTTGTGGGGTTTTAGGTTTAAACCTATAATAACTGATAAAACCCCACTGAAAGAAAAATAGCCCTAACCGGTGAAAACATATAAACACTGAAAAAACACCTGCATAACCACAAACTAAATGCCATTCAAAGAAAGGAAAAATAAAGTGAAAGAGTCATTTTGTTCTTACTGAAGGGGTCAATAAAATGTAACTTTGTTATACAAGCTAGCAGTAAGAAAGCCTGGCTAACATTATTCTGCTTGAGTTTTGTTCTTTAGGGATGCCACTAAAATATTTTTTCTTCTTCCTTTTACTTTTTTCAGTTTTACGGCCTTTGGTCTAAAGATGCAGGGTTTAGGTTTACGTTTTAGGTTTAGTTTAATTATTTTATAAACTGTAGAGAATCAGGACATATCAAACTCACATTTGATATTTTGGCTGCATTTGATTCTTTCACTGATAGGTAAAATGGCTAGTTTCATAACAATCTATCCTAATATGTGTCATCACATTCACCCACAGGGAATGGGTAAAAACCCTTAATACATCAGACCATAGTTTCTAGTGGGTCAGTATTGATAGTAGGTGAATTGCCAACACCTCATGCTTCAAACATTAAATGCAGGTATAGTGGCAAGTATATATATCACCAAGCATCTGGGATAGTGGTGCAAACGTGACACCAGACTTTTGGAAAACATGGAACGCAGTGTCACTTATGCTCTGCAAAAAGGTTCTTTCCAAGTTCAACAAAGATTGGAGTGATATTGTTTGTACTTGCAGTGATTCAGCTACGTATATACAAAATTTGTGTGATGACCTGTCAAAATTGATACCCGAGCTGAAGTGATTCCCTGAAGGAGATCCTTGCCACTTGTTAGATGGTATGCTGAAAGCATCTTTACAATCTTCCGAGTTAATGAGGGATGCTATTGACTCTTTAGTCCATTCTGGTGCACTGTTTTCTTATGCCCAGGAACTAAAATGCAAATATTTATCATTTCGTGCATTATGTGGCATCAAAGAAAGAGTCATCCCAACTGTGCCCCTTAGCTGAAGGGGCTATGAATGCTGAGAGGGCCTTTTCACAGAAGTTTACATGGGAAGGAAAGCGCGAGCGCACATGACCAAAGACTCACTGAAGAAGTATTGTATGGTGTACTACAATAAGATTAATTTGGAAAAATCTCTTTGGACCACATATACACTATACGTACACTGTCTATATACCATGTTCTTTCAGTGCAGAAAGCAAGCAATGATAAAAGTAAAACGTTCCATAAACACCGGAAAAACACTTTTTCTGTGGTTTTTAGTGGCGTCAAAATGTGTAACCACTGATAACAACTGTTTTTTAAGATATTGAAAACACTGAAAAAACCCAACCAGAATGTACCAAAAATAGAAACTGAAAACAGGACAGCCTAGACGTTTGGTACGGGTGGAAGTAGGCATGCCTGTATTTGGTCTGCATGGGATATGTCTAAATAAGTACTTGATTTCTATGCCTATATAAGGGCAGCGTAAATCATACCTATATAAGGGCATGAATCGGGAAAATTCACTCAGAGCCTAAAACGCCACACAACACTGCAGGAGGAGGGCAGTGTCCTTGCAGTCAGATGCACTTGATTGGGAAAAAAGGTACCATGTTTGTTAGAAAAGCTGCAACTATTAAAATAATAACATACCAAAAGCAGCACATATAATGCAATACCAGACCAGGTACTAGAAAAACGTGATGCAAACAATGCAATAACACAGGCCAGGTGTTGTGACAACCTGACGCAAACAATGCAATAATACAGACCAGGCACTAGAAGAATCTAATGCAAACAATGCAATAATACAGGCCGGGAACGAGACGCAAACAATGCAATAACACAGGCCAGGCAGTAGGACTGATGCAAACAATGCAATAACACAGGCCGTGCACTAGATGCAAACAATGCAATAACACGGGACAGGCACCAAGAGAATCCTATGCAAACAATGCAATAACACAGGCCAGGCTCTAGAAGAATCTGATGCAAACAATGCAATAACACAGGCCTGGGTAGAAGTGCTCTGCTTAATTCAGATACTCTGTCCATCACCACCCCCTTTTTGAATCGTTTTGGCCACCACGAGTGTGGAAGGGTATGCTCGGATGTGAGTCCCTTGCTCACTGCACCATCAGGATTCAAGCAAGCCGGGCCGAAGACGGCTGTAATACCAGAAACCGGTCCCCGGAAGCTTGCGTCCTTTCCAGTAAAGAATTGGCTTGGTAGTTTGGTCTGCCCTGTTCCCATGATGCACTGGGCCAGGGACAGACTAATTTGCACGTAGCCAGGTTCTGAACTGGGATGGTGCAGTGAGCTAAAAAACGGTGATGGATCAAGCCCTGATCTGTTGACTGGGTAAGAGTGTTCTGCTTAATTCAGATACTCGGTCCATCACCACCCCCTTTTTGAATCGTTCTGGCCACCACGAGTGTGGAAGGGTATGCTCAGATGTGAGTCCCTTGCTCACTGCACCATCAGGATTCAAGCAAGCCGGGCCGAAGACGGCTGTAATGCCAGAAACCGGTCCCCGGAAGCTTGCGTCCTTTCCAGTAAAGAATTAGCTTGGTAGTTTGGTCTGCCCTGTTCCCATGATGCACTGGGCCAGGGACAGACTAATTTGCATGTAGCCAGGTTCTGAACTGGGATGGTGCAGTAAGCTAAAAAACGGTGATGGATCAAGCCCTGATCTGTTGACTGGGTAGGAGTGTTCTGCTTAATTCAGATACTCTGTCCATCACCACCCCCTTTTTGAATCATAATACAGACCAGGCACTAGAAGAATCTAATGCAAACAATGCAATAATACAGGCCGGGCACTAGACGCAAACAATGCAATAACACAGGCCAGGCAGTAGGATTGATGCAAACAATGCAATAACACAGGCCGCGCACTAGATGCAAACAATGCAATAACACGGGACAGGCACCAAGAGAATCCTATGCAAACAATGCAATAACACAGGCCAGGCTCTAGAAGAATCTGATGCAAACAATGCAATAACACGGGCCAGGCACCAAGATAATCTGATGCAAACAATGCAATAACACAGGCCAGGCACGAGGTGAATCTGATGCAAACAATGCAATTACACAGGCCAGGCACGAGGAGAATCTGATGCAAACAATGCAATAACACAGGCCAGGCACTGAGAGAATCTGATGCAAACAATGAAATAACACAGAACAGGCACTATGAGAATCTGAATGCAAACAATGCAATAACACAGACCAGGTACTAGGAGAATCTGATGCAAACAATGCAATAACACGGGCCGTGCACTAGATGCCAACAATGCAATAACACGGGCCAGGCAGTAGGGTTGAAGCAAATAAGGCAATAACACGGGTGAGGCACTAGGAGAATCTGACGCAAACAATGCAATAACATGGGCCAGGCAATAAGGTTGAAGCAAATACTACAAAAACATGGGTAAGGGACTAGAAGAATATGGTGGACACAATGCAATATCACAGGCCAGGCACTAGGAGAATCTGATGCAAACAATGCAATAACACGGGCCAAGCACCAGGAAAATCTGACTCAAACAATGCAATAACACAGGCCAGGCACCAGGATTGATGCAAACAATGCAATAACACGGGCGAGGCACCAGAAAAATCTGATGCAAACAATGCAATAACACAGGCCAGGCACCAAGAGAATCTGATGCAAACAATGCAATAACACAGGCCAAGCACTATGAGAATCTGATGCAAACAGTGCAATAACACAGATCAGGTACTAGGAGAATCTGATGCAAACAATGCAATAACACGGACCGTGCACTAGATGCAAACAATGCAGTAACACGGGCCAGGCACCAAGAGAATCTGATGCAAACAATGCAATAACACAGGCTAGGCACTAGAAGAATCTGATGTAAACAATGCAATAACACGGGCCAGGCACCAAGATAATCTGATCCAAACACTGCAATAACACAGGCCAGGCACTGGGAGAATCTGACTCAAACAATGCAATAACACAGAACAGGCACTATGAGAATCTGATGCAAACAGTGCAATAACACAGACCAGGTACTAGAATCTGATGCAAACAATGCAATAACATGGGCCAGGCAGTAGGGTTGAAGCAAATAGGCAATAACACGGGTGAGGCACTAGGAGAATCTGACGCAAACAATGCAATAACATGGGCCAGGCATTAAGGTTGAAGTAAATACTACAAAAACATGGGAAAGGGACTAGAAGAATCCGGTGGACACAATACAATATCACAGGTCAGGCACTAGGAGAATCTGATGCATACAATGCAATAACACAGGCTAGGCACCAAGATAATCTGATGCAAACAATCCAATAACACAGGCCAGGCACGAGGAGAATCTGAAGCAAACAATGCAATAACACAGGCCAGGCACGAGGAGAATCTGATGCAAACAATGCAATAACACAGGCCAGGCACGAGGAGAATCTGAAGCAAACAATCCAATAACACAGTCCAGGCACGAGGAGAATCTGAAGCAAACAATCCAATAACACAGTCCAGGCACTACGTAAATCTGACACAAACACTGCAATAACACAGTCCAGGCACAAGGAAAATCTGATTTAAACAATGCAATAACACAGGCCAGGCACGAGGAGAATCTGATGCAAACAATGAAATAACACGGGCAAGGCGCTAGGAGAATCTGATGCAGGTGAGCATGTAATACCTGGCGTGATCTAGTGTACTGTGTGGACAAGAGGGTGGGAGGGCAAAGACTAGTTTCATATGGACTGAAAGATGGGCAAAATGAGCAATATTTTAAGGAAGTATTACCATATAGTAAATCATGCAGAGTCCATTTTTTTGTTTTTGGGCCAGGTATGGGATATTACGTACTAAGGGGTGTCAGAGAGATTATAATCTTCCCTTCAAGGGTCATCTGCTTTACAAAGAATTTCAATATGAGGAGTGACTCTAAAAAGCAGCAACGGGGCAAGCAGTGAGAGGAGAGGATGCAGATTGTCACTAACGTTATGGAACAGCACACAACTTTAGAGGCTACTTAGATACAAGGGCGACACCTAAAATGGGCTCTGCACCTCACATGAATCCAGAACACGAAAGCGCCTTTACACACAGACCAATCATCCTAGGAGGGGCCGAGGGGAGACATAACATCTAATCCCGGCTTTACCACTTTACCTAAAGATGCTGGAAATAAACACCAAATGTTACTTCTCGACAGGGCCACTATACAGGTTCTTATTCTGGGATTGTAGTCCCTCTGCCTCTCCCTCACAATCTCCACCACCCTACATGTGGTTTATTGCACTAGGAAATTGTGTAACCAGGAGACTACGTGTTTAACCCTGACCTACAATTTGCAAAATAGTGAGCTTCAGGAGTTACTAAGTACATTTATGCCTCTCCCCCCATTTATGTCCAAGATCGGGGTATTTACAACCATCCTAAAGTTGTAAGTAAAACTGTGCTTTTAAAAATGGGCCCAGACTGTGGTGATGTGTCTTTAACTAAAGATTCCTTCCAGCGACTCCTGGAATGTTGTTGTTGATGCGTCGCCAGGAGTGTTGTTGATGCGTTGCCAGGAGTGTTGTTGTAAATGTAAAATGTAAATTGATACTTGTATAGCGCACTACTCACCCGCAAGGGTCTCAAGGCGCTTGTACGAATACTGCTGTGGAACCCATCCTGGCTTTCCCTGTGAGGTGCCCACTCCTGGGCACTCCCAAGGTGGAGGCCAGGCATCCTTAGCGTTGTGGGGGCCGTTGTGGAGATTAAGCAAGCTATTGCCCAGAGTTGCAGAGTGGAACTCCATGATTGGAATAGGCACTGAGGCGAGAATTATCAGGTTCGTGGAATTTGTGAGCCCAAGACCCGCCGTGGCGGGGAATTGAACCCTGGTCCCGGGCTAGACCTCTGCATCAGGGTCTGCCGCTCTAATCATTGAGCCACACTTCTCCACTTCTCTCTTGTTGATGCATTGCCATGAGTGTTCCCGACAGTTACGTTCCTGGTGCAGTTGGGTGTGTGGTGAATAAATCTTACCCTTAGCCTACCGATGACACAAGAGTTTGATTACCACATAGACATTGCCTCTGGTGGGGGGAGGGGTACACAGTGCCCACTCTCATGGACTATTCACCAGAATGTAACGTGGCCAAGTATTACCCTTTGGAAAAAGTAGTTCTGTGTTCATCAGACTTAAACTGTTTAGTACTAGGCAAATCCTCCTCTCTCTGTGCCTCTGTCTCCTTATCTGACAATGTATGTACCTAGAAGGAGGCTGGATGGAAGAAATAAACATGAAAGGCACGTTCCTAGCTCAAACCACCAGCATGGAATTCATTCACTCGTTCAGAGCTGCTTAACTGCAGGTCTCCGCACTGCATATCAGCATCTCTAAAGGCAAACACTGTTGAAGCAAAAGGAGGGGCAGAGCCCTATGATTCTCTAGAGCCTAGGCCGCTCACTAGAAAACGACGACGAAGGACAGGACAGGACGCTAATAGGATAAACCGATCCAACTCAAATATGAGGTCAACGTATTATTTATCGCCTTAATGGTGCAAAAGTCACTCTGGAATGAAATCAATACTATTCGAATAATCAATGTTCGATTTATAATAGAGTGATTCAGAAAAGGGAGTGGTGATGAACAGAGTGTCTGAATTAAGCAGACCACTTTTACCCAGTCCAAAGATCAGGGCTTGATCCATCACCGTTTTTTAGCTCACTGCACCATCCCAGCTCAGAACTTGGCTATATGCAAATTAGTCTGACCCTGGCCCAGTGCATCATGGGAACAGGGCAGACCACACTACCAAGCCAATTCTTATACTGGGAAGGAAACAAGCTACCGGGGACCGGTTTCTGGCATTTCAGCCGTCTTCGGCCCGGCTTGCTTGAATCCTGATGGTGCAATGAGCAAGGGACTCACATCTGAGTATACCCTTCCACGCTTATGGTGGACAAAAATAATTCAGAAAAGGGGGTGGTGATGAACAGAGTGTCTGAATTAAGCAGACCACTCTTACCCAGTCCAAAGATCAGGGCTAGATCCATCACCGTTTTTTAGCTCACTGCACTTTCTGGTGAAGAATTGGCTTGGTAGTTTAGTCTGCCCTGTTCCCATGATGCACTGGGCCAGGGACAGACTGATTTGCATATAGCCAGGTTCCGAGCTGGGATGGTGCAGTGAGATAAATAACGGTGATGGATCAAGCCCTGATCTTTGGACTGGGTAAGAGTGGTCTGCTTAATTCAGACACTCTGTTCATCACCACCCCTTTTCTGAATCGTTTTTGGCCACTATAGGTGTGGCAGGGTATACTCAGACATGAGTCCCTTTCTCACTGCACCATCAGGATTCAAGCAAGCCGGGCCGAAGAAGGCTGAAATGCCAGAAACCGGTCCCCGGTAGCTTGTCTCCTTTCTGGTGAAGAATTGGCTTGGTAGCTTTGTCTGCCCTGTTCCCATGATGCACTGGGCCAGGGACAGACTGATTTGCATATAGCCAGGTTCTGAGCTGGGATGGTGCAGTGAGATAAATAACGGTGATGGATCAAGCCCTGATCTTTGGACTGGGTAAGAGTGGTCTGCTTAATTCAGACACTCTGTTCATCACCACCCCTTTTCTGAATCGATTTATAATAGAGGCCTTGCTGTGCTGCAATAAAGGAAATCAGCGGCAACAATAGCTATTCTCACAACAAAGTGTACTTATTTCAAGTTAGGTTTGCATATTTTACAAGAAGGGGATAAAGAGACAACTGATAGACAACATTATAAAGTTTACCGACTTGCTTTTTAAAGGTTTCTGGTACTTTTAGAACCACACAAAGGTTAAGGAAAAGCAGAAGTATCAAGTTAGAGAGTGTATCCGCAATGATGAACAATAACCCCTTATTAATAGTGACCACATAACAACAGTCTCCAGGTAGGAGTGCCTAATTACAAAAGACCTGCTAATACGGTGAACGACTACAGTGACTATGACATTGGTCTATCAAAACATTTGAATTCTGCGTTTGTTCTTTTCATTAGGTGTTGATCCTGGAAGATATAGGCTGATGGGTTTCGGGCTTGTGCTTTATGCACGCTTCAGGAATTTGCAGAACGAATGTCACCCAAACATCGCACCATTTGAGGAGGCCATTGGGGTGAGAGTTGGTCGCTTAAAATGAAGCGCCATTATAAAAGAACTGTTCGAAGAAGCACTGGGGTTACCAGCTTCTCAAAAGGGCATGTCCTCTGTTTAGATAGCGGTCTAGAGGGCCAGAGACCTGGGTGGGGCCATCAATGTAAGCAATTGCCCGGAACCGCCATGGCTAACTTGTAACTCCTGGGTCAGTTTGCTTGTTTGGTGGCTGCAAAGAATCGTAGTATGCTGATATGGTTGGGTTGCTAACACGATCCACAAACTGGCATGTGGACACTCACTTCGGGATCCTTGCTGCCTGGCAGCTCCTGCCACCCAACGAGCAGGACTTTTATAGCTGAGATGTGTGCACCCAGGCAGGCTGTTCCAGTTGTGCTGGCATCACCGAGCTGCACTAGATGAGTGCAGACAATGGAGCAGACCTGAGGGCGCGACAAACCTGGAGGTTCACGGTGACAAAGAGTAATTCTTTTTAAGATTACTGTGAGGGTGTTACCAGTACTTCTTTAATGCAGTATTTTCATGGAAACCTTAAAAAAAGGTTAACACTAGCTACAGTATGATTGCGGTAACTAAACATGTAACATCTGATAGCACAGTAAGAATTTACACTTTTTCTCTTTTTACAAATTAGGCTCGACTGATCTTATACTCTGTACAGCCCATCCTATAATTTGTGTAGCCTATTTTATATTTAGTTTAATTCTTTCTTTAAACTATTGGCTTTCCTATTCAAAGTGCTGTCTCTCACGGGCAGACGTCACAGCACTGTAAAAATATACAAGTCACTATTCCCTAGTGCGCCAACCAGGATTCAAATTAGCGACCCTCCAGTTTGAGACGAAGACATCAGAAATTATAACACTAAGCCCAGTGCCCCAGGCGATCTGAATGGAGTCTGAGTTGAGCCCATTTACGTAAACGCAGGCCATAGGCTGTGTGCCCAGCAGCTTCATACGTGATCTCAAACTCCCTGACATACCAAGCAGCCTAAACGTCTCGATCATAAAAGGCTACTCCAGGGAGTCAAACGCCTTATCGGCATCAGCTGACTTCATGTTTGGGTTTACCTAATGCAGCACTGCGAATACTGCGAATACCGTCCGTAGATGAACCGCTGTGGATTTATGTGGGGCAAATCCCAACTCTACAGGGGAGACTATTTTCTCAAGTAGGAGGGATAGCCGAGTCGCATCACCTCAGGCAGGAATTTATTATCACTGTTACGCAGTGGCAGAGGGCGATTAGATGTACACTTACAGGGTCTTTTCCAGGCTTAGAGGGCACTGATATGACTGCATCACTTATAGATGCCAGCGACACACCGCCCTTCAATGCCTCGGCATAGACCTCCTGGATAGGCCGCACCTCGACTGCACCCCCAGCCCAGGACAGGCCTCAACTCCTCTGCACCCCCTGAACAGGTCTCACCTCCTCCGCACAGTACAGGCCTCACCTCTTCTGCACCCCCTGGACAGGTGTCAGGGTGCAGAAAAAAAGGAATCAAAGCTCTTCTTTGTCTCGTAGTATCTGCCATTGAACCGGCATTGCAAAGATCACCCGCTCGCAAAATGTCGTGGGTGATTATAGCACGGAACCGGGCATTCTCCTCTGTACTACCAACAGGGAGGACCGCGGTGGAAGTTGCCGGTCTAGTCCTCAGTTCCTGGACACAGGTGTGAGGTCTAGACCAGCTGTGAAGTGCGCCGGTTGATTTTAGAATGAGGCACTTCACCAACGGATTTTCAGAGATTAGTCATGTTCTTTCTGTAGTCTATTTAGATAGAAAGAGTGCAATTTTGTGCCAGGCTTAGGTGCAGGTTAGAGCACTTCGATCCGTCGGTTAGTTAGTTCGGTAATTTAGAGATAGAGAGAAATACCAATTTAAAGTAAATATGAAAAAAGAAATATAAAGAGAAGAATTAATACTTACCCATTGAATACTTCAGTTCCTGATTTCTTCGTTGCTTGGTTGACGGCGGAGGCTCCAGAAGGTTTCTAAGGGAGAAGTAAGGAGAATTCAGAAGATAAGAAAGTAAGGCAGAGAGTGAATGAACGAATGAGTGAAAAAGAATAAATGAATTCACAGAGTTAAAGGGTGCTACAATGTTGTTTATAATGCAGGTTACCAAAGAATAAAATACTTATATTGAAGAATAGATGAGGAGTAAAAGCCATAGGCACTCTGGGGAAGGAAATACAGAGAGAGAGAGAGAGAGAGAGAGAGAGAGAGAGAGAGAGAGAGAGAGTAAGAAAGTGGAGAAGGAATTGAAGGAAATTAGTAATGGTGTGCTTTTCTGGTGCATCGATTTCCACTCATGCTTGAAGAGAGCAGCGCGAGCAAGGCGCTGGGCGGCGTGTTGTGGAAAGCCTCATTTTAAAAACTGCTTTGTGTTTATTTTTTACGTGTACTGTGACTTTGACAACTCCAGTAGCGTGTGCAATTTTAAAAAACTTATTTTCTGGCGGGAGCATGTAATTTCATCTGCGGGGATACATACACTGTTAGGCTGGTTGTACAAGCTTTCTGGCCCCTTGTAGTGTCCCGGTCCGTCCCCGTTCCACCACGGCTTTTGTGTGCCGCTTGAGCGGAGGGACGCGACTCCTCCCACCCACAGCATACAGCCTTTAAAAGGTGCCTTCAATCCCGCCACGCTTGGTGAGAGCAGTGCGAGCAAGGCGCTGGGCGGCGTGTTGTGGAAAGCCTCATTTTAAAAACTGCTTTGTGTTTATTTTTTACGTGTACTGTGACTTTGACAACTCCCGTAGCGTGTGCAATTTAAAAAAACGTATTTTCTGGCGGGAGCATGTAATTTCATCTGCGGGGATACATACACTGTTAGGCTGGTTGTACAAGCTTTCTGGCCCCTTGTAGTGTCCCGGTCCGTCCCCGTTCCGCCACGGCTTTTGTGTGCCGCTTGAGCGGAGGGACGCGACTCCTCCCACCCACAGCATACAGCCTTCAAAAGGTGCCTTCAATCCCGCCGCACTTGGTGAGAGCAGCGCGAGCAAGGCGCTGGGCGGCGTGTTGTGGAAAGCTTCATTTTAAAAACTGCTTTGTGTTTATTTTTTACGTGTACTGTGACTTTGACAACTCCAGTAGCGTGTGCAATTTTAAAAAACGTATTTTCTGGTGGGAGCATGTAATTTCATCTGCGGGGATACATACACTGTTAGGCTGGTTGTACGAGCTTTCTGGCCCCTTGTAGTGTCCCGGTCCGTCCCTGTTCCGCCACGGCTTTTGTGTGCCGCTTGAGCGGAGGGACGAGACTCCTCCCACCCCCAGCATCACTTCCCGGCTAGGCTCTACTAGAGTCAATGTGCATCCGGCCGCGCAGCGGGCGCGGCGATGGCGCGACGAAGACGCGCCTAAGTTCAGCCCGTCTGCGCCCGTCCGCGGCCGGACTGGGGCCAAGGCCAGTTATGCTGCCCCATCGGGGTCCGAGCCTGTCAGGATCAGTTGGTCTAGGCAAGACTTGCTGGCCTTCGATCTAACAGGGCCGTGCAAAGCCCACTCCCTCGATCCTGAATCGTTCTCAGACTCGGTTACATGCCCAGACTGTGGAAGATGGTGGGATATGGCCGACCCTCCACAAGAGGCCATAGCGAAGGCATATATAGATCAGCCGGGCAAAGGTCTTAGAGCGGGACTTTTGAACTGTAGATCGATGCCCAAGCATAGCACTGATATTTGGCTACTCTTAGAGAGCCAGGAATGGGATGCCCTGTTCCTAACTGAGACTTGGTTGAATGAGCAGAATTTGACAGCCATTGCTCTAGCAGTACCACAGGGCTTTTCTATGTGTTTTTCTAACCGCGAGGATGGTAGGAGAGGGGGAGGCGTGGACTTAATCTTCAAGGACTGCTATACCTTGTCATCCGCCTCGCCAGTTCTCATTCCCAGGGTGGAATGTCTATACTTCTGCCTCCTTCTCAATCCTCAATTGGCTATTGCCGGGCTGGTGGTTTATCGCCCCCCGGATTGCTTAGACAGTAGCACTTTGCGACTTATTGATGCTATTGCCCAAAGCTCGCTGAAGCACGACCACTTCTAAGTTGTAGGAGATTTTAATATCCACATTGATAGCCAGGAAAGTTCACAGGCAGAACAACTCGTGGCCTCATTAAGTGCGGCGAATCTGATGCTTCAGAATAAAGGTCCCACACACAGAGCAGGGTACACACTTGACCTGATCTTTGCCACATTTAAGGATATACTGATGGAAGAAGCACAGCCATTGGTCTGGTCAGATCATTGGCTTATTCCCTTCTCAATAGTGGTAGAAGGCATAGTGCCCATTAAGGGCAAACGCTCGTATCTCAAGGGGCAATGGAAAAACCTTACCCCGGATATTATGGGCCCTATTCTGGCGCAAGCTCCGCCCAAATTTACTAATAATGTAAGCGCTGATGCGCTGGCTTTAAATCAATGGATTGGAGATATGGTGGAACAAGTGGCACCTGCTAAAAGGATGATGTCGCAGAGAGAATCACCAACAGCCCCGTGGTTTTCCGCCGAATTACTTCATCCTGGACTCCTCCCTCTCCATGACCAGACAAGTCAACGCCGTCTCCTCGTCGTGCTTCAACATTCTGCGCATGCTACGTAAGATCTTCCGGTGGATCCCCACCGAGACCAGAAAGACGGTCACCCAGGCCCTCGTCACCAGCCGACTGGACTACGGCAACTCCCTCTACGCCGGAACCACTGCCAAACTCCAGAAAAGACTCCAGCGGATCCAGTACACCTCAGCAAGACTCATCCTCGACATCCCCGACACAGCCACATCCCCGGACACCTGAGAGACCTGCACTGGCTCCCGGTCCACAAGAGAATCACCTTCCGTCTCCTCACCCACGCACACAAAGCCCTACACAACCAAGGCCCAAGATACCTCAACAGCCGCCTCAACTTCTACACTCCCAAACGTCAGCTTCGATCGACCAGCCATGCCCTCGCCGCCGTTCCCCGCATCCGAAGAGTCAACACAGGAGGAAGGGCCTTCTTCTACCTGGCCACCAAGACTTGGAACTCCATCCCGACCCACCTCCGCCTGACCCAAGACCACCTCGCCTTCAGGAAGCAACTCAAGACCTGGCTGTTCGAGCAGTAGCGGACCCCCCTCCCCAAGCGCCTTGAGACCCTCCGGGTGAGTAGTGCGCTATATAAATGCTTGATTGATTGATTGATTGCAACAGCCGAGAAGACCTGACCTGTCTGGCAGAGTTGGCGTTTCATCGGAACCCGCAATACTGTGGTGGATGTAGGATGGCTGATTGAAAACCGCACTGTGCAGAGTAACCGATTTTAGATTCCTGTTGCTGATAGCGCCGTGACATGTGAATTTGCGGAGCTAGGAGGGAGAAACTCACCGGCATTGGAGCGGCGGCGCCTGGTGGATTACGGCGCTCCCCACCTGAGCTTCTGACATGACACACCTGTGGCTGACTGGGCCGATCTGGGCTCAGCACGGCTTCCCGACTTTGCAGGCTCTGAGGGAAGCGACGGAGGGAAACGCCGGGAAAACGCCAGAAACGCTTACGTGTCTTGCAGCTTGGAATACTGGGTTTTTTGCAGGAGACCCAATTGCTTCATAGCACCGGGCGGTGTGACACTGCGAGGATTGCTGCGTTGAGTGGCATGGCAAGGCACAGAGTGTAAGCGGGTGCAGAGTGAGACTTTTGTGAGACCTTTGTTAGTCGGCAGACGGACTTTAAAGCACCAAAGGGTGAAGATATGGCTCCCAAAGGTACAATGGGGAAACAGAAAGCCGCAGAGGACCTTGGGGAAAACGGCGCTCCCAAAGAAGGGGGCAAAACTGGTACGAGCAAGAAGACCCAACCCAAAACACCAGTGGAGCCAGGGAAAGTGAAGGGAGCACAGCTAAGTGCCAATGCGATCACAACTGGGGGTGGGGCAGACAAGAATGGGGTGATCCCCTCTATCTTTGCAGCGGCAGCAGCGATAGAAATTGAGAGAGCTAAGGGGGCAAATGTAAAGGTTACAACTGCGGGCTCCCCCTCTAAAATTACTACTAACATCATGGAGAGTCAAGAACTTGGGGAGACCTCTGCCCTTGGTGCCGCTGGAGGCAAGGAGCAGGGACAGGAACAGGAACAGGCTCAACCCGATGCTGAGTCTGGTGACTTTTACTCCATGTCTGAAGCATCGTTGCCCTCGTCCTGTGAGGACTTAGCACCTCAATACGCCTTGCAAATTAGTTTGCAAGGTGGGAGCCCGGCAAGTAGTTTATGCCAGGAGGACTCCATTGACATTACAGAGGATAGCCCTTCTACTGTGCGTGACTTAAACATGGAAGTCTCAGATCATACAAGGAATGAAATAGGGACAGAGGAGTCCGCCGCCAAAGGGAGTACTGAGATTTCATTAAAACTGATTTATGAATCCATAATTTCACTGCGGGATGAGACTATGGAGGAGAGCCACAGAGTGCAGAGTATGTGTCGCAAGCTCCAAAATTCAGTCCGAAGGCTTGCAAAGTCACAAGCAGATGCAGCTAACAGGTTTAACGAGGCTGAGACTCGCATTTCTAGCTTGGAAGATGCAGTAGAGCAGCAGAAAGGAGCTACAGAAGCGCTACAAGGGTTAAAGGAGGATACTCTCTGGAAACTGGTGGATTTTGAGAACAGGGCTCGTCGCAATAACCTGAGGGTCCTCCAACTCCCTGAAGGCAAAGAAGGCCAAGAAGCCTTCCCGGAACTTACAAAGTGGGACTGGGACAGGGAGGTCGAAAGAGCACATCGTTTTCCATTCAAATTGAAAGGGACTGCAGGTCAAGGAATGGAGAAAGGGGTAGAGAGAAATATGGGCAGGCCTAGGGCTCTATTAATCTCTTTTAATAGCTTTCTTGCCCGAGAAGAGGTATTCAAACTTGCAAGACCCGATAAAAGACGGCCTGGCCCAGGGTTTGAGTTTTTTGTAACCCCCGATTTCTGTAAATATTCGGTTGACAACCGATGGTAACTACGACAGTTAATTACTCCAATACAGGCCACGGGCGCTCAAGTGGTCCTTCTTAATCCTGCAAAGTTGAAGATCATTTAAGGAGCGAACATACTTCTTTACTAATGTGGGGCAGGCTAAGGAATTTTTAAGCAAGATTACCAGCCCAACCAGATAAATATTAATCACCGGGGCAGCAAGACAGAAGGAATTCAGGGGGTATGTAGTCTTCGAATGAAGTGACAGAGTACTAATTTAAAAAAAAAAAAAATGTTGTGTTTGCTACAAGGCGTAATAGTTGCTAGGGATGCCGTATCTTTCCTTTCTTTAAGAAGATTTGTCGGGCACATAATCTATAGATAGGTTAAGGTCTCTCTGTAGTAGGAAGGAACGATTTCTTTCCTATTTTTTTTTTTAGGAGTGAACAGAGTTGTAGAGTAGCAGTCTTGTGGGGGGTGCGGGGACTTGCCAGTTACATCTACAGGACCATAAGTCCGAACGCCTCGTTATTGGGAAGGGTGGGCAAGGGGGTAGCTGGGTAGAGGGAGGGAAGGGTAGGTGGAGGGACTTGGTGGAGGGGTTAAAAGGGGACAAAAAATCCACACTTGCATTTCAAGATGGTACGGAACTTAATAAATAATATGGTAGGCAAATTGACAAAAAACTATTTGATGGTTTTTCTAAGGTTAAATGGGCCTATTCCTGCGGAATTTCTAGCTGAGCCTTATATCTACTATTAGAGACCTTCGAATATGCTCGCTAAACGTTTCTGGGCTAAACAACTTTAATAAACGAAGAAGAGTAGCGGCTGAGCTGCGCCATGTCGCTCCAGATGTGGTCTGCCTGCAAGAAACCCATTTCCCTTGGAATAAGCATCAAGTATTAGCAGAACTGGGGTTTATTATTTTAGCCTCGTCCCAACAATCTGGTATGACGCGGGGGGTAGCCATTTTGGTTACGATACGATGGAAAGCAACAGAAACATATGGTAGGTGGGGGATGGTTGAATGTGGGGGCAACATGGGAATTTTACAATATGTAATATCTATGGCTCTAATATAGATGACTCTGGGGTTCTGGACAAAGTGCATGTTGAACTTGCAACCTGGGCTACCTCCCTGATTATCTGCGGGGATATGAACATTAATTTAACAAAGTATGAGATTGATGGGGGAGTGAAGACTTACAAAGGCCGGAAGCCGCAGGTTTGCAGGGCCCTCCTTAATTTGTTAAAATATTACGGTCTGGTGGATGTTTGGAGCACCCTGTTTCCGATGGATCCTGGCTTTACTTTTTATTCTTATCCCCACCAAAAAAAAGTCAGATTGGACTACTTTTTTGTGGAAGTGCCCCACTTAGCCAAAGTGAAAATGCAGATTTATCCTAACATTTCGTCCGATCATACACCCATTGTTCTGTCAATTGTTGGTTGGGGGATATTTGCTATAATAAGGAAATTTACCTTTGATCGAAAATTATGCTACAATGAAGAGTTTATAGTTTATACGAAGATGTGGATAAGAGAATTTTTCAAGAATCATAAAAATTCGGCCCCAATCAACATTGTTTGGGATACATTTAAAGCCTGTTTTAGGGGAGAGGTCTTAAGTTTTGGGCTCGCCCGGCAAAGAAAGTTAAAAACAGACATGGAAAGGCTATATCAGGGATTACAATCAGCAGAAGAGAACTTAACAAGGGGGATAGCTACCCAGGGTGATGTGAAAACATTAGAGGTTGAGGTTGCAAAGAAAATGGCAAAAAAATTTGGTATGGGGGATAGCAAAAACGCAAGAAAATATTTGGCGCAACGCAAGATCTGCCATGAGTATGGTGAAGCAATAGGAAGACCTTTAGCGTAAAAATTGCGTATGAAGGATGCTAGTCGGAATATATCCTCTATGAAAGATAAAACAGGGACTCTAAAAACTAGACCCCAAGACATATTGGCTATTTTCCACAACTTTTATTCAGAATTGTATAAGACAGAACAAACTAATTTGGAGGAAATAGATCTTACTCTACTAGGAACACTTGCCAAGCTAGACCCACTAGTGGTGGATTTATTGGAGGCACCTCTATCAAAAGAGGAGGTAGCTATGGCAGTTAAAACGTTGGCAATGGGTAAAGCAGCAGGTCCTGACCAACTACCAGGGGAAATATACAAAACTTTTTTGGAGGAACTAAAAGAGATAATGCTAGACACATTCAGGGCTGCTCAAATTGGAGCTGCACGGAAATCATGGGATGAAGCCACTATAGTTGTTTTCAGTAAGAAGGGAAAAGAGACCGATCTTCCGGGGTCATATCGCCCCATATCACTTTTAAACTGTGATGGGAAGATTTATTCCAAAATTCTAGCAAACCGGATATCAAAAGTCATTACCTCACTAGTATTTGATGAGCAGCACGGCTTCATTCCAGGGAGAGGAACAGTGGCACATATCAACAAAGTTATTACTTTGTTTGATATAGCAGAGGTAGAGAAACGCAGTTTAGGGCTGATACTACTCGACGCTGAAAAAGCGTTCGACCGCGTGGAATGGAAGTATTTATAGTAGTTAATGGAGAATATGGGATTTCCTAGGAAGTTTATGACGGCATTGCAAATTTTATATGTGGCACCAACTGCTAGGATAGTGTCTATGGGAGCAACTTCAGACATAGTGCAGATAACTAGAGGTACAAGGCAGGGATGCCCTTCCTCTCCTCTGCTTTTTGCATTATATATAAATCCCTTTATTGGTATGCTCATTAGCAGCGAGGCTATCAAACCTTGCTATGTGCGCAATATCCCCCACACTGTTTTTGTCTTTGCAGATGATATTGCAGTGACTACAGAAGATCCGATTCTTGGATTGGGGGAAATTGAACACTTAGCCAAGATTTTCGGTTTATTGTCCGGCTATAAGTTAAATGCCACAAAAACATAGCTGGTGTGTTCTGAAACAGTGAAGGTCAATGATCCTAGAGAAAAGTAGTAGAAGCAACCTACTTGGGGGTTAAAATAAGGACCGCCATGTCGGAGGTAGTCTCAGCTAATTGGGTTACACTGTACAGAAATATAGCGGAATCCTTAGAGAAGTGGGGGAGGCTACATTTTACTTTAATCGGCCGAACCAATATATTAAAAATGAGTATATTACCAAATGTTCAATATCTTTTTAGATCCTTACCATTAGAAATACTACCAGCCCAAATTCAACAACTACAGGCTTTGTGTGCCAGATTCATATGGACTCCTGGTAAACCATGGAGAGCTATGCGGTTTATGACGCTACCAAAAGACAGGGGGGGGACTATCGGTTCCTGATTTTCCATTGTATTATTATGTCTGCTTTCTGCAAAAGATGCATATTTTATTGATGGGAGGTGAAGAGGGAATTAATGTAACAACGTTAAGCTCCAATATCTCTATATATCATTTAACCCTGGGAATGGCAGCAAATCGGAGTTTGTTCAGGGAGATAGAATGGAGCTATTACAAAAGAGTGAAGTTTAAGACGGTAGTAGCAGCCAGTAAAATTTGGAAGAAAGTACGCAAATGAATCGACTTAGGAACTATAACTTGTTATTCCCCATTAAACGCGATAAAATTGCTCCCAGCTATTTGTGGTGATAGTGTGGCGAGGACCTGGCATGCTAAAGGGATTAAGATGCTAGGTGATTTGTATGATCAAAGTGGAACTTTCAAACAGTTCTCATCCCTTTCACAGGTTTATGGCATACCACAAACACAGTTTTTTAAGTATTTACAAATCAGGGATTTTTTAGTTAAAAAGAACTTAAAACTGATATCTAACCCTTTGATGGAGGCTCTAAAGGCTCACAGTAGAATTGGTGGATTGTACAAAATCTTAAATTCGAGAAAGAAGGATGACTTGGAAAAACATATGGCACATTGGGTAGAAACTCTTGGTGAGAATGAAATAGATATATCAATAGAGGAAGCGATTGTAAGAGCTAGGGAAGTTCTTATGTCAGCAAATTTACAAGTACAGTTTTTTAAAACTATATTCAGGTTATATTATACACCCGCGCGGATGAAAAAATGGGGTAGCAGTTACGATGGCAAATGTTTCCAATGTGTTTCATCCGATGCGGATATAGATCATATTTTTTATACTTGTGTTAAATTGCTTCCTTTCATACAAGCTATGGAAAGATTTTTATCTGATATACTAGAGACACCTGTTCGGATAACCCCAGCTTTGATGTTGTTAGGGATGGGCCAGGATGTTTCAAAGGGGGGTAGTTTATATAAGTTCAGATATTTTTTATTTGTTGCAATGACTTTGCCCGCTTATGTATAGCGGGGGACTGGCTGTGCCAGAAGCCTCCAAGATTTGAGGTGTGAAGGGCCAAGTTATATAGAATTTCAAGTTTGGAATTTAGTCTATATTCGCTAAAGGGGGCACGAAAACGGAAATTGGGTCTTATGAGTTGGGAGCAATTCTTGGCCCATATGAATAATTGAGAATACTAATCTGTAAAGTACAAGGAATTATGGAAGGTATAAAGACTAACAACTGTGGAAATGCAACATGACAACTATATTTTTTAAGCTAAAGTGAAAAAAATGGGGATTTTGCAATGATAAGGCAAATTAATCTTTCCCAGCAGATTATTTACATTTATGTTCTTTTTTGCGTATTTTTCTTGATGGACTCTAACGAAAAGGCCCAGCTGGATAAAACAATGTATGATAATCATCTAAGCATTATATATGGAAATTGTGTATTGTCAAATGTCTATCATGTCTTGGAAGTGTGGAAAGAAAATTAAAAAAATAAAAAACAAAGTATGGATTATATGAGTACCAAGTGATGCCCTGCAGTTTGAGCAACGCTCCTGCAGCGTTCCAGTACTTCATTAATGATGTCCTGAAGGAGTTCATTGATCAATGCGCGATTGTTTACATCAAAAACATTTTGATTTATTCCTCATCAGAAGAAGATCGGCAACAGGTCAAAAGAGTTTTGCATTGCCTGAAGGAAAGTGAGCTTTACGTAAAACTTGAAAAATGCGCTTTTGGAGTAAAACCTGTGGATTTCTTGGGATTTGTAATTGCCCCAGAAGGTCTTACCATGGATGCTAAAAAGAATGAGGCGTTCTTAAATCGGCCTCCTCCAACCTCTGTTTATGTTTATGTTTACAGATTTGTAAAGCGCATGGCTGCCCATGAGCGTCCCAGCGCTAGTGATAGAGCAGAAGAGGCTGAAAGGGGGAAGATTAAGGGAACAGCCATGTCTTAAGAAGTTTGCGAAATGAAAGCAGTTCGGGCTGGGACCGGATGTGTAATGGCAGTGCGTTCCACAGTTTGGAGGCATTATATGAAAAGAGACGGCCTCCAGATCGAGCCCTCTTGATCCTGGGTATTGACGTCAGGTGTAGGTGTGTGGAACGGAGGGTTCTATGTGTTTTGTGGGGAACAACAAGGTCCTTTAGAATGAGAGGGGCCTTCCCATGCAGGATTTTATGAGTGGTACAAAGGGCCTTAAAGTGCACCCTTTCTTGAATAGGGAGCCAGTGGAGTGACTTAAGGGCTGGTTTGGCTGAGCAACGGCTGTTCGGGCCCGTGAGAAGTCAGGCAGCAAAGTTTTGCACAACCTGAAGCTTTGCCATCACTTTGTTGGGGGCCCCGAGGTACAGGGCATTGCCGTAGTCTAAACGGGACAGTACCAGACCTTTGATCAGCAGCTTTCGGGATTGAGTGGGGGGTAAGGGTAAACATTTTCAGGAAGTGCGCAAGAGGCCATACCAGGTCCCAGCAGTTTTTCTGGCTTGGGTGGTAAAGGTGAGGCCTTCGTCCAGCCAAATCCCCAGACTTTTAATTTTACACTTAGGGATTGGGGGTGTACCCAAGCAGAGAGGGAGGCCACAAGTTCTCTGGGCAATAGTGTGATCGGTTGCCCATAACCAAGATCTCCGTCTTGTCACCATTTAGCTTCAGATGGGACCTGTCCATCCATTTGGTAATGTCCCCAAGACAGGAATAGAGATTGATAGGGGAATGGTCGTGCTGACTTAGGGATACAACCAACTGGGTATCATCTGCATAGGTTAATAACTTGATACCGAATGGGGTGACAATCTTCTCAAGGGGGGACATGTAAACGTTAAAAAGGGTTGGGCTCAGGGAAGAGCCCTGAGGAACACCACAGTGTACAGGTGTTATTTTAGAAGTGAAATTACCATCCGCCACCTGAAAAGACCGGCCGTTCAAAAAGGATTCCAGCCAGGACAGGGTAGACCCTGAAATGCCCAGACCCTCAAGTCTGTGGACCAGGGTAAGATGGTTAACGGTGTCGAATGCCACACTCAGATCCAGGAGGATCACTGCCACTGATCCTACTGAATCTATGATCTTTCTGGCTTCTTCTACTACCGCAACCATTGCAGTCTCCGTGCTCTGGCCCGGCCTGAATCCCGTCTGTGAGGATTTAAGTATGAAATACAGAGCTTCATCGGGTTTGCAAATTTCTATTGCAGATTCATTCGAGAATTTTCCCTGAAGGTACCTCAAATTACTAAATTGCTATGGAAAGGAGTACCTTTTTAATAGTCGGCCGAGGCAGAAGATGCTTTCCAGTTCTTAAAGAAGAGTTTTACCACTGCGCCAATTCTGCTGCATGCGTATCCTACCCAACCGTTTTACTGATGCTTCTGAACAGGCCATCGGAGGGGTACTTTCACAGAGACACTAAGAGACCGAACAGTTGCGTCCGGTGGCATATTACTCTAGAAAATTGCAACCAGCGGAAATAAGTGATACTATTTCAGATAAAGAACTCCTCGCTTTTAAAGATGCCTTCCAAGAATGGCGACATTACCTTCTCAGAGCAAAACATGTGGTGCATATGCTCTCCCTATTATAAATTAATGTATTAATCAGTGGTTCCATGTTTGGCTATTTGGGTTACTTATCAGACCCTAGTCTAGTGCACTAAGTGTGCCCGGGGCGTGTAAATCCAAATGCTGCTGTTGGGCTTGCAGCACTGGTTGTGCCACCCACAGAAGCAGCCATGTAAAATGTGTCTAAGGTCTGCCATTGCAGAGCCTGTGAGCTGGTACTGTCATGCTGACTGGGCAAGTGCACCCACTTGCCAGTCCCTAAACCTTCCCTTTTCTTCAGATCAGACACCCCTAAGGCAGGCAGGGTGCATTGTAAGTATAAGGTAGGGAAAGCCCTGATATGTGTGGCATGTCCTAATAGTGAATTACAGCCATTTTCGTTTTTCATTATTGCAAGGCTACCTGTTCTCCATAGTCCAGAATGGGCTGTTAGACTTGTTACATTTTATAATCCTAACAGACCCCGAGAACATGGTAAAAAATGGAGTTTGGTGATAGTATGAATGAACTCAGAATAATAAAATACATCTTTTAGTGAAGTTGGTTTTAATATTCTGTGTTTGCAAATACCACTTTTAGAAAGTAGGTATTTGCTTGCCTAACCTTTCAAGCCTGCCACTGCTAGGTTGTGTATTCCTTTGTCTGGTTTTGTGAGTGACAGGGCTGGGGGCTTCCAAGAGACAGGATGAGTCACCCAGTGGTGAATGGAGAGATCTGCATCTAGATGGGAGGGAAGAGTTGCACCTGAACTCTGAATAGGGCTGTGCTTGCCTTCGACAATGCTGGCTCCACCTCCTGGGGAGCGGCTGATGTGCATGCCCTGCACTGTGAAAGGAAAGGAGAAGTCTGGTAAACAGAGTGCTTCAGAACTCGTTTGGACTGGGCAAAGGCCCCTCTCCCCTCAGAGAACAAAGGATTTTGGGGTATAAATATTGGGACCCTGATCCCATGGAATTAGATCACTTTGGACTACAAGAAGAAACCTTTACTGAGGAGAGGAACCTGAAGAAACTGAGGAGAGACTATTCCCAAGCTGAAGTGCTGCTTGCTGGATTGGCCTGCAGTGGTTGCCTGACTGCCAAAGGAAGGAGAAAGGAACTTTGTGTACTTTGCTTTCAACTTGTGAAGAATCTCCAAGTGCTTGGAAAAGAGCTAGCCTCCTGCTGAAGTCTCAGGGACAACAGACTTCAACCCCAGCTCCCCAGAGTTTTTGTGGAAGTACCTGCTGCTGTTTCGGGTCTTCTGAGGAAATGCGTGTCGCAAGGAGCTGGAAGCGCGACTCAACGAGAAGAAGCGTGTCGCCGTCACTGTGCCTGCCATCGCAACTCCGAAGGAGGGTGTTTCCGCTGGAACTCTCGCACTGCACCGCATTGGAGAGAAGCGTGCCGAAACGAAGAGGAATCGTGTCACCGTCGCTGCTGCTGCCGTCGCAACTCTGAAGGAGGGTGTCGCCGCTGTAGTTGTCGCACTGCAACGCATCAGGAAAAGAATCTCGCAACGAGGTCGGAGCGTGTCACCGTCGCTATGCCTGCCGTCACAACTCCGAAGGAGGTTGTCGCTGCTGGAACAGTTGAATTGCACTGCATCGATCAAGAGCACCTCGCATCCCCTGTAGTTGACGCACTGCACCGCATCAGGAAAAGAATCTCGCAATGAGGTCGGAGCGTGTTGCCGTCACTGTGCCTGCCGTCGCAACTCCGAAGGAGGGTATCGCCACTGGAACTGTTGCATTGCACCGCATCGACCAAGAGCACCTCGCATCCCCCGAGAAGCGCGCCGCCATTGGAGCTGCTGCCGTCGCATCTTGGATGTCGCCGCTGTAGTTGTCGCATCGTGTGGAAGCTCCACGTATCGTGGGAGAAGAAGGTTGCCGCTGAAGCTGCTGCCGTCGTATCTTGGATGTCGCCGCTGTAGTCCACGCATCTAACCGAGAACTTCTCGCATCCCCGAGAAGCATGCTTCATCTGGAAGATCTTCACGTCTTTATTTCTTTGCACCTGAACTTTGTCACATTTCCCATCACTGCGACATTGCTTTTTCGTGGAAGCGCAACGCAACCTAAGGTACATTGACGCAGAGTGTCGCATCTAAGAACTGAACTGAACTAAGCTTAAATCTACCATCTAAAGTAATCAGAGTGTGTAGTTTTGTCGTTTATGGTCTTGTGGTAACTCCATATAAAGTCTACTTATTTTTTATATAAAATCTGAGTGGTGTCCATTTGTAGTGTTGTCACTGAGTTACTGTATGTGGTCACAACTGCTTAACTTACAACGCCTCTGAATTAAGCCTTCACTGCTCTTGCCAAGCTACCTAGAGGGTGAGCAGGGGTTATTTTAGGAGTGTATTCCCCTTGTCCTGACTAGAGGAGAGGGTCCCTGCTTGTCACAAGTACCTACCTGAGCCAACCAGAGACCCCCATATCTAACAGAGATCAAAAGATAGTTCCTGAAACTAAGATCATTGGAGCCACTAGTGAGAAAACTCTCGTAGACAAGGTCAATGAAGCCTTAACTTCTGAAGAAATGCAGACCTGGGCAGAGAAGGAGTCAACTCGAGAAATTGTTGATGGATTACTGTTTCATTCCAAGGCCTTGTACTTACCAATCAAAGAACTTCAACAACAAGCATTGATCGACTGTCATGACAGTCCATTGGCTTGTCACCCTGGAATCCATCAAACTGAGGAGTTGTTAAGGAGACAGTTTTGGTGGCCAGGGTTGTCCAAAGATGTTCGAGTTTATGTGGAAGGCTGTGAGATTTGTGCAATGGGGAAGAAAGATAAGCTGGCTCCTCAGGGTTTATTGAGACCTTTGCCTACCCCACCATTTCCCTGGCACACTGTGACTATGGATTTGATTGTTGAATTGCCTTCTAGTCAGGGATTCAGTTCAATATTAGTCATAGAAGCAGCCTTTTCAAAAAAGGAGCATTTTGTTGCCCTGAAAGGGAAGTCATCTGCAAAACAAATAGTCACACAATTCAATCAAAGTGTTATTAAGATACATGGCATTCCAAAGGTTTTGATCACAGATCGTGGATCTCAATTTCTATCCCATTTTTGGAAAGCTTACTCAAGGGGTTTGGGAATTGAGACATGTTATTAAACGAGTTTTAATCCACAAACAGATGGTCAAACCGAAAGGGACAATCAAGAGTTAGAAAAGTATCTCATACTGTTTCTCTTGGATCAAGAGGGAGAGTGGCCTGATCTTCTTTGGACTGCAGAGTTTGCACATAATAATGCTAAGAATGCCTATACTGGTTTTTCCCCTTTCTACTTGAATTATGGAAGGCATCCAAATTCTGTGTTTTCCTCTAAAGAAGTGTCGGTGCCTGCAGCACAAAACTTTGTACAGCATCTTAGCAAGGTACACGAGTCTGCCACCAAGAACTTAATGAAAGCTAAGGAACGCTACAAGCAAAGTGCAGATAAAAAAAGAAGACCTGAACTAGATTTGAGTACAGGGGACAGGGTTTGGTTAAGCACAAGAAACCTAAAGCTTAAAGGAAATAGAAAGTTTCAAACCCGATTTATAGATCCATTTCTTGTGGAGCAAGTAGTAAATCCAATGACTTTCAAACTAAAACTACCAACACAGCTAAAAAAACACCCAGTGTTCCATGTTTCACATCTTAAAAAGGTTTCACCCCATTTGAAAGAATTGAGAAACAGAGAACCTATTTTAGTGGAAGGACAAGAAGAATTTGAATTTAAAACAATCCTAGTTTCAAAGTCCATTCGAGGGAAAATCTTCTATCTTGTAGACTGGAAGGGTTTTGGCCCAGAGGATAGGTCAAGGGTGGAACAATCAGATGTTCATGCTCCCTGATTAACTAAGATTTTTCACTCGTAAAATCCTCACAAACCTCAGCCCGGAGGCTTAACCTTGCGAGGGGGTATTGTCATGGTGCAGGAAAAAGGAATCAAAGCTCTTATTTGTCCCGCAATCTGCCATTGAACCAGCATTGCAAAGATCACCCTCTCGCAAAAGGTCGCGGGTGATTATACTGTGGAACCGGGCATTCTCCCCTGTACAACCAACAGGAAGGACCGCGGTGGAATTTGCCGGTCTAATCCTTTTGTCCTGGACACGGGCGCAAGGTCTAGACAAGCTGTGAAGTACGCCGGTTGATTTTAGAACCGCGCACTCACCAATGGATTTTCTGTAGTCTAGTAAGATAAAAATAGTGCAGTTTTGTGCCAGGCTTAGGCGCAGGTCAGAGCGCTTCGTGCGTCGGTTAGTTAGGTAATTTAGAACTAAAGAGAAATACCAATTTAAAGTAAATAGAAAAAAAATGTAAATAGAAGAATTAATACTTACCCATTGAATACTTCAGTTCCTGATTTCTTCGTTGCTTGGATGACGGCGGAGGCTCCAGAAGGTTTCTAAGGGGGAAGTAACAAGAATTCAGAAGATATGAAAGTAAGGCAGAGAGTGAATGAACGAATGATTGAAAAAAAGTGAATGAACTCACAGAGTTAAAGGGTGCTAAAATGTTGTTTATAATGCAGGTTACCAAAGAATAAAATACTTATATTGTAGAATAGAAGAGGAGCAAAAGCCATAGGCACTCTGGGTAAGGAAATAGAGAGAGAAAGAGTAAGAAAGTGGAGAAGGAATTGAAGGAAATTAGTAATGGTGTGCTTTTCTTTTACAGCGATTTCTACTCATGCTTAAAGATAGAGAGGGAGTAAGAAAGGCAAAAAACGGTGTACGGCACAAAGTAAGAAGAAGAGTGGAAGAGCCCGAAGGTCAGGCAATCTCTTCTCTGTCCCATTACCCTTTTCCCCGGCTGGGTTCCCACAGCCACTAGTTAACTCTTCAGTTGGTGGCTGTGGGATAACCAGTGGTGGAATTTGAAAAATCTCATTGTTCTGCTCCTGGGAGTGTCTGCACTGTCAGTAAACAATACCCTTGACAACAGGCCTCGCCTCCTCTGCACCCCCTGGACAGGCCTCAACTCCTCTGCAACACCTTGGACAGGCTCACCTCTTCATGCACATCTCCTCTTCTCCCCAGGACAGGCCTCACCTCCTCTGCACACCTGGACAGGCCTCACCAAATCTAGACACCATGGACAGGCCTAACCTCGTCTGCACCCCATGGATAGGCCTCACCTCCCCAGCTCCCGCTGGAGAGGCATCTTCTCTGCACCCCTCAGGATAGACCTCACATCCTCTGCACCCCTGGATAGGCCTCTCCTCCTCTGTATCCAAGGACAGGCCTCACCTCCTCTTCCCCCAGGACAGGCCTCACCTCCTCTGCTACCCATGGACAGGCCTCACCTGCTCTGCTCCTCCTGGACAGGCCTCACCTCCTCACTTCCCCCTGGACAGAACTCACCTCTTCTGCAACCCCTGGATAGGCCTCACCTCCCCAGTTCCCGCTGGAGAGGCATCTTCTCTGCACCCCTCAGGACAGACCTCACCTCCTATGCACCCCTGGAGAGGCCTCCCCTCCTCTGTACCCCAGGACAGGCCTCACCTCCTCTGCTATCCATGGACAGGCCTCACCTCCTCTGGACCCCTGGACAGGCCTCATCTCCTCTGCACCCCTAGACAGGCCTCACCTCCTCTGCAGCCCTGAACAGGCCTCACCTCCTCCGCACCCCTGGACTGGCCTCACCTCCTCTGCACCCCTGGACAGGCCTCTCCTCCTCTGCAACCCTAGACAGGCTTCACCTGCTCTGCACCCCTGGACAGGCCTCGCTTCCTCTGCACCCCTAGACAGGCATCGCCTCCTCTGCCCCCTGGACAAGCCTCATCTCCTCTGCACCCCTGAACAGGCCTCTCCTCCTCTGCACCCTGGACGGGCCTCTTCTCCTCTGCACCCCTGGACGGACCTCACCTCTTCTAGACCCCTGGACAGGCCTCACCTTCTCTGCACCCCTGGACAGGCCTCACCTCCTCTGTACCCCTGGACATGCCTCACCTCTTCTGGACCCCTGGACAGGCCTCACCTCCTGTGCACCCCTGCACAGACCCCTCCTCCTCTGCCCCTCGTCTGGACAGGCCTCTCAGTGAAGGATTCTCATTAAGGACAGAGGAGCCCAGAGTTCATTCCACCCCATCCAGCGCCTCTGACTCCGCCCTGAGTCTCGGGGCGCTATGCACATCCCCTGAAGAAGACACTGCACCCATGGACAGGCCTCGCCTCCTCTGCACCCCTGGACAGGCCTCAGCTCTCATGCACCCCTGGAAAAGCCTTTCCTCCTCGGCACCCCTGGACAGGCCTCAGCTCCTTTGGACAGGCCTCTCCTCATCGGACCCCGTGGAGAGGCCTCTCCTCCTCTGCAGTCCTAGACAGGCCTCTCCTCCTCTTCTCCCCAGGACAGGTCTCACCTCCTCTGCACACCTGGACAGGCCTTACCAAATCTGGACCTCCTGGACAGGCGTAACCTCGTCTGCACCCCCTGGATAGGCCTCCCCTCCTCTGTACCCCAGGACAGGCCTCACCTACTCTGCTATCCATGGACAGGCCTCACCTCCTCTGGACCCCTGGACAGGCCTCATCTCCTCTGCACCCCTAGACAGGCCTTTCCTCCTCTGCACCCCCTTGAACAGACCTCTCCTCTGCACCCCATTGACAGTCCTCGACTCCTCTGCACCCCTGGACAGGCCTCACCTCCTCTGTACCCCTGGACTGAACTTTCCTCCTCTGCACCCCTGGATAGGCCTCACCGCCTCTGCCAACTCCAACGACATCACTCCCTCTCAAACCCTCTGCGACTCCCTAGCTTCATTCTTCCACGACAAAATCGCAGACATCCACAACAGCTTCGACAACCAACACGGAGACCAACCCACCCAACCTTCTGTCGCACCTTCACCCCCCTTGAACATGCTTAATGACAGGAACCCAATCTCCACTGAGGACACCATCCGCCTGATGAACTCCATCCACTCAGGATCCCCCACAGACCCTTGCCCTCACCACATCTTCAACAAAGCTGACTCCATCATAGCACCACACCTCCGAGACGTCATCAACTGCTCCCTCAACTCCGCCACCTTCCCGGAAAGCTGGAAACACGCCGAACTCAGCGCCCTTCTGAAAAAACCCACAGCTGACCCCACCGAACTCAAAAACTACTGCCCCATCTCGCTCCTTCCATTCCCGGTCAAAGTCATCGAGAAAGCTGTCAACAATCAGCTCGCCGCCTTCCTTGAAACCAACAAATCCCTCGACTCCTCACAGTCCGGCTTCCGAGCCAAACACAGCACTGAGACCGCACTCATCGCAGCAACAGACGACATTCGAACTCTACTGGACAATGGAGACACAGTCGCCCTCATCCTCCTCGACCTCTCCCCAGCCTTCGACACAGTCTGTCATAGCACCCTGTTACAACGCCTCAGAAACATCAGAATCCAAGGAAAAGCACTGGAATGGATCACCTCGTTCCTTGCCGGAAGAACTCAGAGAGTCCGCCTCCCACCATTCAAGTCAGAGGCCACTGAAGTCATTTGTGGCGTGCCACAAGGATCTTCACTCAGCCCCACCCTCTTCAATGTATACATGAGCCCCCTCGCGGCCATCGCACGCCAACACAACCTCAACATCATCTCCTACGCTGATGACACTCAACTGATCCTTTCACTCACCAAAGACCCTAACACCGCCAAAACCAACCTACATGATGGAATGAAAGAAGTAGCTGCGTGGATGAAGCACAGCCGTCTGAAACTGAACTCAGACAAAACAGAACTCCTTATCTTAGGTACCTCCCCCTCCGCCTGGGACGACTCTTGGTGGCCAGAGGCCCTTGGAAAAGCACCCATCCCGACGGACCACGCACGGAACCTGGGCGTCATCCTGGACTCCTCACTCTCGATGACCAGACAAGTCAACGCCGTTTCATCCTCTTGTTTCAACATTCTTCGCATGCTCAAAAAAAACATTTCGCTGGATCCCCACCGAAACTAGAAAAACGGTCACCCACGCACTGGTTACAAGCCGCCTGGACTACGGAAACACCCTATACGCCGGAACCACCGCAAAACTCCAGAAAAAACTCCAACGCATCCAGAACGCATCAGCCAGACTCATGCTAGACATCCCGCGTAAAGACCACATTTCTGATCACCTGAAAAACCTCCACTGGCTTCCCGTCAATAAGAGGATAACATTCCGCCTCCTAACCCACGCACACAAAGCACTTTACGAACTTGGACCCGAATGCCTCAACACACGACTTTCCTTCTACACCCCCTCCCGCCACAGGGGTGTGGAATTTTCCAAATAATCTACTTGTCCAAGGGACAAAATGCCACCGAGATCTACATGTCCTGTAAAATTCACTTGTCCCACCTACTCCCGTCCCACATCAAACATAAGGGCTCCAGCTGACAGAGAAACATTAGTGCTTCCATACTTATGAATAGGGCTCCCGGTTTTATGTGGTATTTATTTTTTTGACATTTCTGTCTGTATATTATCCATATTTATTTTTGACAACTTTATCTGTATTTATCCATATTTATTATGAGTTTTATGAAGAAAAAAAGCTGAAACTGGTATATTTCCGCATTTAACCAATAAAACCAATAAAAATGCAGTCATGCTTGAATGCCTGCCACATGCAGAAGATAAATCAAGCACTTATGTGAAAATATGCACATTTCAGTATCAGCTTTGTGCATATCTACTGCTGTGTAAGCCTCTTTACTAGTTCCTTTTTTTAAACCCCTGACCTATCAATTCACACAGTTATTGGCCTGGCAATCATTAAAAAGGGTATTTAGAATCACTCAAAAAGCAGCCAATTTCAGTTTTTATCAATATTTAAAAATAAAAACAGATAAGAAAATAAATGGTTTACTGTCTGTATTTATCTGTAAAAATCAGTAAAAATGGAAAGCAGGGAGTCTTATTCAAAAAGAAAAAGTTAGTTTGGTTGAAAAAAAATATTTGCCTAAGATCACACAATTTAAGCATGGAAGCTATTTTTTTTTTATTTATCAAGCCAGAACAGGTTCTCTTTCACAAAGAGTATCTAAATAGTTCCGGACTGTCAAGAATTCTGCCACATCACAAATAGCAGATAACTACTGTAAATAAACTCTGCACTCAAGCAGGATGTTGCATAATGTCACAACTAATTGCAACCAGTACTTACTTAACTCACTGCTTTAAAAAAAAACATGATCACTAATAATGAACATCTTTCGCCAACAAGCCACAGCTATCCAGAATACTGAACTATCCCAGAGCATGCAGACATATCACAAATAACGGACAGTCATCACAAACATATGATTCAAGTAAGACTGCAGGGATACAATCACCAAAAGAATCCTGGACTATGATTAAATAATATAACGTGAACGTGCATTTGCAGAGCTATTTGAGGCAGAACTGAAGTGCATTGCAGAGCTGTTAATAGAGGCCCAGCCCCCCTGTTTCACACAAGCACACACACACAGTCAGACTGATCTAGTTGTGTTCATTGGCAGAGCTCTGCATATCTATTTGTATACAGTAGCACATATCAAATGAACACACCACCAGAATTGAACTCCTGCTAAGTGAAATCAGCATTTTCTCTTCTTCTTTAATGCTAGTACCCTTCATATCTTCCTCACCATTTCCCGATTTCACTTGTTTCTAATATTCTAGCCCGAGTTATTTTAAGACATGACTACACTTGCATATGACTCACTGAAAGAGCATTTCTAATAAAAGAATGACTTTTTTTGCAGTTTAATAGCGCAAACTCTACCTAAACATATTGGAGCGCTTAGATGAGCGCCAGTTACATTACTACAAGGACACTTATTTATTTCTGAGTGTATCACTGTTGGCAGCTGCACGAGAAATATCAAATGATATGTGAACTTATGCAGAGGGGACATTATTCTGGCAGACGCCAATACAATATTAAGGCGATCATTATAGTCTTCACAGAGAAAAACAAAGTGGCTGCTAGAGGTACATCAGGTGCCTCCCTGTGATCCGCCTTAGGCATTCTCTGCTACACTTGGCGCACGGTGCAGCTGAAGTTGCAAAATTAAGTAAAACAATGTGTGGCTCACTGTGACAGTTGCTCCCCTTATACTCAGTTAGGCAGCTCCCTTCCGACCACATAAGCACACGCCTGCAGATAACTTTATTCCACTGTAGATCACGCCTGATATCACTGCATGCTCTCCTTTTGTCTCCACCTTCACTTACTTTCTCCTTCTGAGGTTTTTAATCTGTTACTGTATTCGATCCTCCTTCTTACCCCCCACCCAGTGCAGCGCTGTCTCACTTTGTCACGCCGGAACATTAAGCTGATTAATTGCCCAGCCAAAACACAAGCGCCTACATTGCCTCCTTGGTGGTGGAATTGGAGAGCCTTTCATGACCTTTTGCGATGGAGGGAGCGTTCTTCAGTGGAAATACTAATCCCGGTCACAAAGAGCTTTTACACCGGCAGCATTAGAACAGTGAGGCGGCTACTTTCGTTTTCTAAAATCGATGTATTTTTAACCCCCGCATGAAGTCCTGGCACTGATGTGTCGATGTGTGCAGTGCTCATGCTGCACGCAATTAACTAGCTTTCAAAGGAACAGTTAAGTCTCCTTTTACAATTACTAAAGATACACTGCAGCGACGATGCTGAGGCATTTGCAGTTCAAAAAAAATGTGCACAACGGGCTAAATTAATCCAGAAAAATAGGCACTGGCAAATTGAGCATTTTCTCTCACAAATGGGAAAGATATCGCTCATTTGTGAGAGGAATTGCCCAATCAGTGTCAGACCTCTGGTATGAAATGGACTTCTAATCCACTCTGCATACCAAAAGAAACGTGTGCAGTCGGCAAAAGAAGTGAGGAGTCAGCCCGCGCTTTCTGCAGCCACAATGATGCTGCATTAGCGACGGGCCGTCAGCAGGCAGACATTAAAGTTCTAGTCCAATATTTCAGTGGAATCTGTATCCATGCAGGGAAAAATAACACTAGCAGTGCTAAGGCGGGCGCCTTGGCAGTGCTTTAATTTTACCTCAAAAGGAATTTCCTCGCTCGCGGAGGTCCCGAAGTTCAACTGCTTGCTGAGAGTAGTGACGTTTCACTCCCCAGCCAATCACTGGTTAGAGCCCAGTGAAGTCATGAGCTGCTAGCCAATCAGAGGGCTCCAAAGGCTCTCTGCAAGCCCACAGCCTATTTTCTTGACGTGATTTAATGTCTACTTGTCCGTAGGACAAAATAGACATTAAATCTTCTTGCCCGTCAATAAAAACCACATGGTTCGGGCGTCGGGCGATAGGATTCCCCCACCCCTGGCCGCCAGCTACGCTCTTCCAACCAAGCCCTTGCTGCTGTACCTCGCATCAACAAAACCACCATGGGAGGAATATCCTTCTCCTACCTGGCGGCTAAAACCTGGAACTCACTTCCCACTCACCTTCGCCTCACTCAGAACCACCTAGCATTCAGAAAGCAACTTAAAACCTGGATATTCGACAAGTAATTCCCCACCCTTCCTCAAGCGCCTTGAGACCCTCTGGGTATGTAGCGCGCTATATAAATTAACTGACTTGACTTGACTTGATCCCTGGGCAGTCCTCATCTCCACTGCGCCCCGTGATAGGCCTATCATCCTCTGCAACCCTGGACAAGCCTCAACTTCTCTGCACCCCCTGTGCAGGCCTCCCCTCCTCTGCACCCCTGGACAGGCATCACATCCTCAGACCCTTGGAGAGCCCTCACCTTCTCTTTTCCCATGGACAGGCCTCACCTCCTCTGCACCACCTGGACAGGCCTCACCTCCTCTGCTCCCCCTGGACAGGCCTCACCTCCTCTGTACCCCTGGACAGGCCTCTCCTCCTCTGCATCCCTGGACAGGCCTCACCCCCTCTGCATCCCTGGACAGGCCTCACCCCGTTTGCATCCCTGGACAGGCCTCACCTCCTCTGCATCCCTGGACAGGCCTCACCTCCTCTGCATCCCTGGACAGGCCTCACCCCGTTTGCATCCCTGGACAGGCCTCACCTCCTCTGCATCCCTGGACAGGCCTCACCTCCTCTTCACCCCTGGACAGGCCTCACCTCCTCTGCACCTTCAGGACAGGCCTCACCCCCTCTGCATCCCTGGACAGGCCTCACCTCCTCTGCATCCCTGGACAGGCCTCACCTCCTCTGCATCCCTGGACAGGCCTCACCTCCTCTTCACCCCTGGACAGGCCTCACCTCCTCTGCACCTTCAGGACAGGCCTCACCCCCTCTGCATCCCTGGACAGGCCTCACCTCCTCTGCATCCCTGGACAGGCCTCACCCCCTCTGCATCCCTGGACAGGCCTCACCCCGTTTGCATCCCTGGACAGGCCTCACCTCCTCTGCATCCCTGGACAGGCCTCACCTCCTCTGCATCCCTGGACAGGCCTCACCTCCTCTGCACCCCCTGGACAGGCCTCACCTCCTCTGCATCCCTGGACAGGCCTCACCCCCTCTGCATCCCTGGACAGGCCTCACCTCCTCTTCACCCCTGGACAGGCCTCACCTCCTCTGCCTACCTCACCTGTTACTACTGCCACAACGCACCTGCCTGGATACATCATAGCGGGTTAAACACCTCACCCGTTACTATTGCCACAACGCACCTGCATGGATACATCACAACAGGTTAAATGCCTCACCCGTTACTACTGCCACAACGCACCTGCATGGATACATCACAACAGGTTAAACACCTCACCCGTTACTATTGCCACAACGCACCTGCCTGGATACATCAGAGCAGGCTAAACACCTCACCCGTTACTATTGCCACAACGCACCTGCCTGGATACATCAGAGCAGGCTAAACACCTCACCAGTTACTATTGCCACAACGCACCTGCATGGATACATCACAGCTGATTAAACACCTCAACCGTTACTACTGCCACAACGTACCTGCATGGATACATCACGGTGGGTTAAACACCTCACCCCTTACTATTGCCACAACGCACCTGCATGGATACATCACAGCAGGTTAAACACCTCACCGTTACTACTGCCACAATGCACCTGCATGGATACATCACAGCTGATTAAACACCTCAACCGTTACTACTGCCACAACGCAGCTGCATGGATACATCACAGCAGGTTAAACACCTCACCCGTTACTACTGCCACAACGCAGCTGCATGGATACATCACTCCAGGTTAAACACCTCACCCGTTACTACTGCCACAACGCAGCTGCATGGATACATCACAGCGGGTTAAACACTTCACCCGTTACTACTGCCACAACGCAGCTGCCTGGGTACATCACAGCGGGTTAAACACCTCACCTGTTACTACTGCCACAACGCACTTGCATGGATACATCACAGCAGGTTAAACACCTCACCTGTTACTACTGCCACAACGCACCTGCATGGATACATCACAGCGGGTTAAACACCTCACCCGTTACTACTGCCACAACGCACCTACATGGATACATCACAGCGGGTTAAACACCTCACCCATTTCTATTGCCACAGCTGCGTGGACATACAAACATGCTTCAGGGCCCTCTGAACCGGACGCACTTGGCATCCATTTGCCCAATCTAGGGACGAATAACCCCCCCATGCCTATTCTTTCAACAATGTAGATTGTTTCTGTGTTTTAGCCAATATCCACCATGTTTTAGTTTAGGTGCTATATCTTTAGATGCTCACCTTACACACACGAAAAGAGTGCCTTGGCACTCACCTGCCCACAGCCTGCTAGGTAAACACGCTGGCAGAGCCGTCTGAGGACCGCGACATGGGGACAGTTCCTTCACATCACCTTACTTACATTTCTATCATGATATGCATGGAACAATTAGTTATAATGATCACTGGTGCAGGCACCGACTGTTGTGTCTTCTTCAGTCAATTCTGGTTACACAGCTCACCAGCTGTAGGACGACAGCATGCTATATCACAGGAAATGATGAGTTCGATTAAGCGTTGTGTGTCTGAATGGCATATTCTGGTGCCTAAAACTGCCAGCAGAACACCGGATGCATCCATCCCATGTGCAATAACTGAAATAGCTGGTTGCTTTAAAAAATTTCACTGCAGCAGCCACTTTAAAAGCAACTCGGCCAGCACCCTGGCGGCCAGGCCTGGGATCAAAGGCCTGCATAAGTTTCTGTTAGAGGCCAGGAGAACCCCCTCACCACAGCTTCCAAGCACACAGCCAGGATATAAGAACTCCATGACACCACAAACAGTTCAAAAACAACTCATCTGGCAAGCCCAGACCCTCCCAACCCATCCTCAAGCCTCCATCCCACACAACTAGCCTGCCCTCACATTCATACAACTTGGGCAACACACACTGTGAGCTGTAGAAGCCACAGGGAACACAAGACAATTTAGTTGATACACTTGCTCACTCACTTTGGGTCCTTAGGGAAGGGTAGAACATCAACTATTAAAAGTTAACTGTTTTCTGTTTTTACTGCATTTAAAAACAAGCGCGCACGCATCGCAGTAAAAGTAAAAAAATCAAGAGGACAGGAGGAGGCAGCAGGGGCAGGGGAGAGAGGAAGGGGCCTGCACCTGTTTCCCTTGCGGGAGCGAGCACGAACCATCTGCTAATTACAAAGAGATGGTTTCAAAGCTCGCTCCCACAAGGGAATCACCAAATGTGCACACGTTGCCATTGAAAGCAATGCGAAGCATGCACATTTTTGGCAGAAAAAGGAAATTGATAACTAAAGGTCTCCTCCTATGCGTGCTGCGTACGCGAGACCCAAAAAACTACTTTGGTGTAATGCGTAATAATATCTATGTAGAACTTGGTAGCCCCTTACATGTTCTGGAAGTGTATTTATTTAATTTAAAGCACTATGTGATTGTGAGTTAAATATGAATTTTCCCAGCAGGTGTCGACACAGAGGAATAATCTACACACTAAGACCACTGCTGCTGCTCTGTCTTTAGGACTCTCTGCCGTGCTTTCATTTAACATTAGCGGTGAACATTTGCCCCGGTCAGCAGTCATGAGTAAAAGGTTGCTACTCACTACTTTGATAAGTTTCCTACAAACATTTTTATACAAATGTAAATACACACAGGCATGGAAGAGACCACTGCGGCCTTGCACAAAGGGCCCCTCTTACTTTAAATATTCCCCAAGCTTTGCAGAGAAGGCAGTGAGAGAACGGAGTACCCTGCAGGATGGACTGCACCTCTAAATGAAGACAAGAATAAACCTACAAGCAGCTGATATCATCCTGAGGAGCTGCGGAGAGCCGGCGCAGACGCTGCGTCCTTAGTGCAGGAGTCACCTTTGGATCAGGCCAGGGCAAGGAAGGGCAGCTTGTAGGGGATGCGGACAGGCCGCTGCAGTGCGACCACCGTGTCTGCTCCTCACCTCCTGGCTGCCAGTGAAACACAGGCATCGGAGCTGCAAATGAATGATGGCACTCTTCTCCCACGAGCTCCAGTCATCATTAGACGCGTGGGAAGCCGATGCCTCGAGTCTGCGCAGTGTGTCTTCAAAGTCCGGAACACAAAGTGAGCAGACTCAAGCTCCCAGCTTTCTGTTTGCCTGCAGCCTCTACCCCACCCTTTCACAACTCGTCACAGGGATGAATCCACCCCCTATGACGAGTTGGGAAAGGGAGGGGTGACCATCCTCTCCACTCCCTGACTGACGTGGAGCCCCTGCACTGGGACTAATATTGCCAATTATTAAGTTCCAGAGAACGATCGCGCATCTGCACTGCAATTCCCAAAAGCAGCAATTGCTGACCATGCTGGATGGCCATGCTGGGTGGCCATGCTGGGTGACCATGCTGGGTGGCCATGCTGAGTGGCCTTGCTGGGTGGCCATGCTGGGTGGCCATGCTGAGTGGCCATGCTGAGTGGCCATGCTGAGTGACCATGCTGAGTGACCATGCTGTATGGGGTTCGTGTATAAAATGGTGCCTGTTCAGAACCGTCTGATTACTATTCCAGGAAATGATCGAAGTAACCCCTTCTTTCCTGAGCTCCCGCGATAAACTGGATCACTCAGTTTTGTTGACAAAGTTTGTTGGCCAGGGTTTCTTCAGCTGAGCGCTTTGGTGGTGAGTACGCCCACCCTGCCAGAGATCCAGCCTCCACTTGGGAGAGAGTGAAACCCCTGGTAAGGGCTGAGTCGGCCGAACTTTTTAGCGTTGCAAACCTCATCATAGTTTAGTTCGAAGGAATAGACTAAATGTAACCTGATGTCTTGCGCTACTACTAAAGACCATTATTAGTTGAAACAGTTCCAGGGAAGGCAGCTCCGTAGAGACATAACCGTTTGGCTGAAGAATAAAGAACATGATTCATGAATATTATTGTTCAGTTCGTGTAACTTTCTTTCGCAGCCAGATGACTTAACCTGGGGCACTGAACTATTGAAGAAGAGAAATATTTAATGAAACTCTTTACGGAATGTATCCTTGTAGCAGTGTCTAGAATCGGGTGTAGCTAAGGCGTTGAACAAGTGACTTCACCTGATCCCCCTTATCTTGCAGCCTAATTTTAAGAGAGCCAGTATAAAAACAGAAACCTTCAAAAAAGCAGAATATATATATAGAAAGAGTTCTAAGTTCACCAAACAGGGTAAAAAAAAAACCTAATCCTTCAAAAGCGGGGGATGTTTTATGCGGAACTCAAAACTTAGGTTCCATCTGAATATTATGTATGCTCTTTTTGAAATCTAGCTCCTCGCAGTTCCTATCCCCTAAACCCCTTTCCCTCGCCTGGCCACTCCAATACTCTGCGCTAATACAACAGTTGGTGGTGCCTAGGGGTGGATCTCTCGATCTTACTACAGACCCCGAGGAAGAACTGCTTGAGTGAAAGACACGACTGTCCTCCCACTACTGAGGAACCCCCTCAACACCCTTAAACGCTCGCCAACCACAGGCCGATCTCCCTGCGACCATTCCCGGTTTACGTCTTGGAGAAAATGGTCAACAGACACTTTGTTGAATACCTCAAGGACCACCATCTCCTCAAAACCACTCAGTCTGGTTGAGCCCCAATCACAGCTTGGAAACTGTCCACATCCCCGCCATGGATGACATCTGCATGACTCTGGACAGAAGAGACATGGTGATCTCATTCTCCTGGTCCTCTCTGTAGAGTTTGAGACAGTCTCCCATCCCATCCTTATCCAACGCCTCCAGGATATCAGAATCCAACGAGACACACTCCGATGGATCTGCTGCTTCCTGATTGGAAGAACCAAGTCAGTTATCCTGTCACCGTACACATTTCATGCCGGTGACTTTGTCCACACAGATCTTCGCGAAGCCCGACCCTCTTCAATGAATACATGATCCCTTTAGCTAGAATCATCCACTCTCATAACATCAACGTTCTCTCCTACACTGACACACAACTGTCTCTCATGGTCAAGACGCCCAGTACCCGGATGAAGTTTTATTCCTGTGTGACTGGAATTGCCCACTGGATGAAGATCAACTGTCTAAAATACTGACGGACTTAAACCGTGATCTTCGGGAAAAGCACATCAGCGTGGGACTCCACCTGGTGGCTACTAAAGACAGGACGAACATCTACCCTCACCACCCATGCCAAGAATCTCAGGATCGTCATAGACAGCAAGCCTTGACCCGCCAGATCAACACCCTCGTCTCCACCTGCTTCAACTCCCTCCACATCCTCTGCAGGACCTTAAAGTGGATCCTCACCGAATGCAGAAAGACCGTCACCCATGCACTCATAACGAGCAGACTGGACTAGGCCAATGCCCTCGATGCCGGAATCAACAAAACCCTGCTACACAAACTCCAGACCGACCAGAACATCCCAGCCAGACTCGTCCTCTGAATCATATTCTAGTATGGGCACCCTCAAGTTTAGAGATGTAAAAATAACAGTTTTGTAAATTGGCCAGTGTGACAGAAATTTACAGATGAAAACGTTGTCACAAACGGCATTTATGTCGTACTCATTTTCAATATTTTGTTATTTCAACAGTCATCTTGAGGGAGCTACACATATGACCCCTTTCTGAATTCTGAGTTTTGTCTCCTTTCAGAAATCTGCAACTTTCCTGGATCCCCCCTGGGTTTCACAGTGGATTCCACCAAAAACTGGAAGAAAGTTGAGAGCACAAAAAATAGGCAAAATGGGCTAAAACTTTTGTAAAAAATAGTTTTTGTCCCTACAAGCTGGGAAGATGGTGACCTTAGCACAGCAAATGTTCGATGATGTCATTTATAGGAAAAAAACAGTTTTCTCTGGAGCACTTTTTCCCTATTTTTTCAGAAAATGTAAACATTTTGCTATATTTTGCCTATTTTCTGGGTCCCCTCCAGGGGAATCCAAAAACCCTGGGTACCTTTACAATCCCCAGGATGTTAGAAATAAGAGGGTGCCAAATTTGCCATGGGTACCTGAGCGGAAACCTGTGCTGGCGTGTCCAGACTCTCTCCTCCTCCTGGGAGGTTGATCGGGGGCAGATCTGGGGTGTGAGTGGGGGCAGGGGTAGATCTGGGGTCTGAAGAGGGGCAGGGGCAGATCTGGGGTCTGAGGAGGGGTTCTGGGGTATGAGGGGGCAGATCTGGTGTCTGAGGGGGGCAGGGGCAGATCTGTGGTCTGAGGAGGGGTTCTGGGGTATGAGGGTGGCAGATCTGGGGTCTGGGGGGTCAGGGGCAGATCTGGTTTTGAGGGGGGCAGATCTGGGGACTGAGGGGGGCAGATCTGGGGTCTGATGGGGGCAGGGGCAGATCTGGGGTTGAGGGGGCAGATCTGTGGTCTGAGGAGGGGCAGGGCGAGATCTGGGGTTGAGGGGTGCAGATCTGGGGTCTGTGGGGGTCTGTAGATGAAGGTCACTGCTCACCAGACAGGGCTCCTTCCTCCTCTGCTCCAGGCTGCACACACAAGGAGAGACAGGAACTGATGTCACCATCGCTGCTGGTGCTGTCTCTCCCGCCGCTGACCCAGAAGAGGAAACCCTTCTGCTTTCATCCATTGTGTAGCTCGGCTGGTTTCATCAGCAGGCGAGGAGCGCCCTCTGGTGTCCGCGGACGGAACCGCCGCTTCCAGCAGGGAAACAAGCATTGGCGCCTGCAATGACACAGACGTGGGTTCTTCTGAGAAACTCACAGTCTATGACAGGGTCTCATACGGGAAACAAGCATTGGCACCTGCAAATACACAGACATGGATGTTATGGGAAACAAGCATTGGCGCCTGCAAAGACACATACATGGGTGTTATGGGAAACAAGCATTGCCGCCTGCAAAGACACAGACATGAGTGTTATGGGAAACAAGCATTGGAGCCTGCAAAGACACAGACATGTGTTTTATGGGAAACAGGCATTGGCTCCTGTAAAGACAAAGACATGGGTGTTATGGGAAACAAGCATTGGCGCCTGCAAAGACAGACATGGTTGTTATGGGAAACAAGCATTGGCGCCTGCAAAGACACAGACATGGGTGTTATGGGAAAACCTGCAAAAACGCAGACATGGGGAGGGGTCTCATACGGGAAACAAGCATTGGCACCTACAAAGACACAGACATGGGTGTTATGGGAAACAAGCATTGGCGCCTGCAAAGACACAGACATGGGTGTTGTGGGAAACAAGCATTGGCACCTGCAAAGACACAGACATGGGGAGGGGTCTCATACGGGAAACAAGCATTGGCACCTGCAAAGACACAGACATGAGTGTTATGGCAAACAAGCATTGGCTCCTGTAAACACACAGACATGGGTGTTTAAGACACTGACAGTCCAAGGACAGGCCTCACCCTTGCATGGTGTGCTCTTGAGGAGCCTCAGATTCAGCCCCTCATGCCAGCTCTGCTCCCTCCCTCAGTGAAATACCAGCAATGTTTTTAATGTTTAAACTTCTGCAAAGGAACAGACATGATATTCAGGAGTGAACTGAAATGAGGACTTGTATTTCATTCAATGTGTGTAATGTAGACACAGCTGCTGAAATGAGGCTGAGCAGCGTCTTCTAGTGTTCCTGTTCCTGGAGGTGATTCTTTATATTTGACAAACCAGAGCTGCCAAGGTTTCAGATTGCTATGTGTGACATTTTCATAATTTCAGTAAAATTATGAGTGACATTTGTTAATATGATGAGGATACTGTCGACTACTACTACCTATTCTGAAGAATTACTCTTCTTACCACGTTCCATTTGACATATATTATATTTATTTGCCCTGATGAAGCCTTGTTAGGAGAAACGCTTCTGAACAAACATAAAATACAGCTCAACATTGATTTCAGCAATGAAGAAATATGAGTACCATCTAAATGTGGAATATGTATTATGACTGTTTTAAATGAGATATATGTGTTACTTCTCAACAATCGTGTGTACATCTATCTTTTATTGGATGGTCCATAGGCAGCTGTCCATTGAGGTGGGCAGCACCCCTTTCCGAATTTATTGAAGTGACTAGTTCCGGCAGTGATGCAGCTGTGAATTCCCGGTCTGCTTTTTCCCTTGCTTGCAGTAACGAGAAAGATTGACCTGAAATCCCCAAGACAAACAAACTATTCCCTGTTGGAAAGAAAAGAGACAAAGGTCCAGAGCTGGTCCGTGAATCCCAATTTGGACCAAACAATTGATGAGGACACCATGAATGACTCACTGTATTGAAGGCCGCAGACAGACCGCGGAGAACCATAACCTCCTTTGCATCATTATCCAAGATAGTTCCGATCTCTTCTGATGCGACCTCCAGAGCCATTTCAGTACTATGGTTCAATCTGAAACTATGCTGAGCTTCAGCAAGGATTTCTTACTTACGCATGGTTTGTTGCCACAGGGAGGAAAAGTGATTGGCCAGAATCACAGGCTGTTAAGCCGATGCGGAGACTCGAATCTGGTTCCCCCACTTCCACAGTCAGCAGGTCTGATGTTACGTCACACCCTGGGTAGTACGAGGGTGGCAGGCAGAGGCCACTTGAAAGCTCGACCTGTTATAGGCTCGAGGTTATAACAGGACCTGAACCTGAACCAGAGACAGGCTTCAAGCTCGAGCGTGGCTCGAGCTTTCAGTGGCTTGCCCACAGCAATGCTGCAATAAAGATTTACCTTCGAGAAAAACCTGTCAGAGCATTCACTTTGCAAGAATTGGCGACCAGCTTCAGGGAAAAGACAGCCCTCTGACCAGACATGTTATACAGGAAGTAAATGGTGGTAAAGCAATGCAAAGCACAGTGCATCAGTGTAGGAAAGAACAATCCTTCTAGCATGTTATGCCCAATTTTTGCCTGGTGTCAGTGAGTTTTTGCCTAGTCAGACTTGGATCCTGCTAATCAGGACCCCAGCCACTGTGTCTCTTCCCTAATTCGATCAAGGCAAGTACTTCTGCACTGCCACAATTCGCTACTGGTGTACCCCTATTTTCCCTAGTATATAGCACTGAGATACCCAGGGCGTAGGTACACCAAGGGTCTCCCATGAGCTGCAGTATGTACTATGACAACCATGACAGCCCACTCAAACTGTGACTACAGGCCTGCGATTGCAGACTGTGTAAGCTGGTGCTAGCACCACTTCCGACAGATATACATTTTCTTACTTCTGAGGTCACTATACTTAAAACCTATAAGCCGGGGCGTGGCCTACCACCGAGAAGCATGGCCGCACCTTGAGATGGCTCCGTCCGAGCATAACCGTTCTGGTGACTCTCTGCTTAATTATCTGTGCATGAAGAGGGATAAGTCACAGATTCAAAAGCACATGAATCCAGCATGAGTCTTTTGATTCGCGGCATTGCCGGTTTATGTGCGAATTGGCCGAGATAGACTCGATGACGTGTGCAGCCTGTGGCAGTCGCTTCGATGGTGGGGGAGGGGCGCGCAGACCCTGGTCTACATTCGCACTCATTCCACCAGCGTGGAAATCCTGTGAGACAAGTGGAGCCTGCAGCTAATCCACTTACTGGAGCATCTGAGCGGAGCGCCTATAGGCTCCGGTGAGACGTTGGAGAAGCCGCGACATCGCCCGGCGGGGTGCCAAGAACGTGAGTGGCCCGAGACTGCTCAGCCCAAAAGTGGAGGCAAGGGTGGAGTCCGCCATTGTTGAGGCCTGCCTGCTGGAGTGTGGGGGACGCAAAATCCTGGCACTGGGTCTGGCTTAAACTCCCGGGCCGGCGTATCAGAAAATAGTGCGAGGCCGGTGCACCCTGTGGGCTTCTCCCGTAGCAGAGGTGGCGTGATCCTTCAGACTGCAGTAGAGGCCATCCCAGGAGGTACGGGAGGTGGCCATTGCAGATTCGGACCTATCCAGAAGCCCTGCGTCCACCGAAACCCAGCGCAATGAGAACGGTGATTATCCTGACTCAGCAAGGGGATCTGGACACCGGTGAGTCGTAGAGGCAGTTGCAAAGGTGAGAGTCTCCTGCTGCCTGGCCTCGCCACTACTGCCCGCCAAAGGCAACAGCAGACGTAAGCCCTTTGAAGACAGCACAGTGAGGGAGATTGGGCCTATTTGATCTGTGAGCGGCAGGGAGAGGTGGGCATAGACACTGGACTAACCTGTCCTGTGGCTGGCGTGCTTGCCAGAGATTTAGGAGAACGCCTACGACCCCGCCGGGAATCCTGCACCTGCACACCCTCCGGTACCAATATACTTACTTGGACACACGGGCAGAAATAAATACTTCAACTGAACCACGGACAACACTAAAGGGAGGGTACCAGTCAACAGATTAGTACAATGCGCCACAGAGGAATTGTCTGACTGCCTTTCTTTATTTACATTTGGTCTTGCGAGGCCTGGTCACGGCCGGTGTCATAACTCTCAGGCCTCCGTGCAGGCTAAACTGAAAAAATATGCCTGGGACAAGGGCACCGGCCCCACCCACAAGGGTAGTGAAGCCTCAACTGAGAAGCAGCAGTCAGCGGAGGGGTCAGAAGAACCAACACTGCAGGATATCCTTACAGCCATAACGACGGTCAGGACATCGTTGGAGTCCAGGATTGACCAGGATTAGGTGTCATCAGAGGTCTCCTTTATCAGGGCAGACATGCGTTCCATGAATTCCAGACTTAAGGACATGGAATCAACAGAGTGCTCTCTTGTTACCGATACGACCGCCCTGCAGCGGAGGGTGGACGACCTCCAGACCCTGAGTGTGAGGTTGGAGGCGCAACTGGACGTGTATGAGGGACGCTCACAGCGTAATAATGTCCACATACTGGGGGTCCTGGAAAGAGCAGAGGAACCATCTACGGACATGTTTGTTGAGAACCTAGTCACTACCTACCTGAAACCAACAAGACTGTCAAAATTATTCATGGTCGAGAGAGCACACAGGGTGCCCGGGGGCAGACCAAAAACTGTGGCCCCCCCCCCCCGAGACCTATATTTGCAAGAATATTTAACAATAGAGATAGAGACATCATCCTGAAGACAGCTCCTGCAGCACCCTCAATTGAATTTCTGAATAGGAAGGTGACTTTCTTCTCGGACTTCACCCTCAGAGTGCAACGACAGAGATGCAGTTTTATAGAAGTAAAGAATCAATCAATCAATCAACAACATTTGTAGAGCGCGCTATTCACCCGCTAGGGTCTCAAGGCGCTGGGGGGAGGGCAGGGGGGAGCCGCTACTGCTCAAACAGCCAGGTCTTGAGTAGTTTCCTGAAGGAGAGGTGGTCCTGGGTCAGCCGTAGGTGGGTGGGGAGGGAGTTCCATGTCTTGGCCGCCAGGTAGGAGAAGGATCTTCCTCCGGTGGTGGCTCTGCGAAAGCGTGGGACGGTGGCGAGGGAGAGGCTGGCGGATCGGAGCAGGCGGGTGGGTGCGTAGAACATGAGGCGGCTGTTGAGGTATTTGGGGCCCATGTCGTGGCGAGCCTTGTGTGCGTGGGTGAGGAGTCTGAACGTGATCCTCTTGCTGACGGGGAGCCAGTGCAGGTCTCTCAGATACGCAGTGATGTGGCTGTGACGGGGGATGTCCAGGATGAGTTGTGCAGTGGCGTTTTGTATGCGCTGGAGTCTTTTCTGTAGTTTGGCTGTCGTTCCAGCGTAGAGGGTGTTCCCGTAGTCTAGTCGGCTGGTGACGAGGGCCTGGGTGACCGTCTTCCTGGTTTCGGTGGGGATCCACCGGAAGATCTTTCGGAGCATGCGTAGGGTGTTGAAACAAGATGACGAGACGGTGTTGACTTGTTTGGTCATCGTGAGGGAGGAGTCCAGGGTGAAGCCCAGGTTGCATGCATGGTCAGTGGGCTTGGGGCGGTGCCCAGTGCAGGAGGCCACCAGGAATCGTCCCAGGCAGAGGGGGATGGTCCCAGGATGAGGACTTCCGTCTTGTCTGAGTTCAGTTTCAGACGGCTGAGCTTCATCCATTCTGCGACGTCTTTCATTCCTTCCTGGAGGCTAGCGGTGGTGGGGTCATTGGTGAGGCAGAGGATTAGCTGGGTGTCGTCAGCGTAGGAGATGATGTTTAGGTTGTGTTGGCGTGCGATGGCTGCGAGGGGACTCATGTAGATGTTGAAAAAGGTGGGGCTGAGCGAGGATCCTTGAGGAACGCCGCAGATGATTTCGGTGGCATAGGATAGGAAGGGGGGAGGCGGACTCTCTGGGTTCTTCCGGAGAGGAATGAGATGATCCACTCCAGGGCCTTCCCTTGGATTCCAGTATTGCTGAGGCGCTGTATTAGTGTGCGGTGGCATACGGTGTCGAAGGCAGCCGAGAGGTCCAGGAGGATGTGGGCAGCTGTTTCCCCGTTGTCGAGCAGGGACCTGATGTCGTCGGTAGTTACGATGAGGGCAGTCTCGGTGCTGTGGTTAGCTCGGAAACCGGACTGCGAGGGGTCGAGGGATCCGTTTGTCTCGAGGAAGGCGGAGAGTTGTTTGTTGGCGGTCTTCTCGATGACTTTGGCAGGAAAAGGGAGGAGCGAGATGGGGCGGAAGTTCTTGAGGTCCGTGGGGTCCGCAGTGGGTTTCTTCAGGAGGGCGCTGAGCTCTGCATGTTTCCAGCTCTCTGGGAAGGTGGTGGATGCGAAGGAGCTGTTAATGATGTCCCGGAGTTGGGGTGCGATGATGGAGTCGGCTTTGTTAAAGATGTGGTGTGGACAGGGGTCGGTTTGGGAGCCGGAGTGGATGGTGTTCATCGTGCGGGTGGTGTCTTCAGTGTTGACCGAGATCCAGGTGCAGAGGGTGGCGGTGGGGGGTGCTGGTTCGGTGGTTGGATGCGTAGTCTGTGCGCCGAAGCTGTTGTGTATGTCGGCGATCTTGCGGTGGAAGAACGAGGCGAGTGAGTCGCAGAGGTCTTGTGAGGTTGTGATGTCGTTGTTGCAGGCGCTGGGGTTGGAGAGCTCTTTAACGATGCTGAAGAGTTCCTTGCTGTTGTGGGTGTTGTTGTCTAGTCGTTCTCGGAATGTTGTCCTTTTGGTGGTTCGGATCAGCTGGTGGTGTTTGCGGATGGCGTTCCTGAGGGCTGTCATGTTTTCTGTTGACTGGTCATGGAGCCAGGCTTTCTCGAGGGTACGGCAGGATTTCTTGGAGTTTTTGGGGTCGTTGGTTAACCATGAGGCTTTCTTGCTACCGAGTCTGCTGGGAGGATTCTTCAGTGGTGCAAGGTCATTGGCGCAGTTGGTGAGTCACTGTGTGAGGTTGCGGGCTGCTTCGTTGGGGTCCGCCGTGTTGGTGGGAGGGTTCTGGCTGAGGGAGGTGGTGAGCTGGTCGGCGGGGATCTTGCTCCAGCTTCTTCGGGGAACCTGTTGCGGGTGGTGGTGGGTCGTGGTTCTCCTAAAGTTGAAATGGACGCAGCTGTGATCTGTCCAGTGTAGTCCGGTGGCGTGGCTGAAGGAGATGTGGTTGCTGGAGGAGAAGACGGGGTCAAGTGTGTGGCCGGCATAGTGGGTGGGGGTGTTCACCAGTTGCTTGAGTCCGAGGATGGCGAGGTTGTCCAGCAGGGTGGTGGTGTTGTTGTCGTTGTTGTTTTCCAGGTGGAAGTTGAGGTCCCCTAGGAGGATGTAGTCTGAGGAGGTGAGGGGGTGCGGGCTGATGAAGTCTGCGATGGCTTCGCTGAATTGTGTGCGTGGTCCCAGGGGTCTGTAGATGAGGGTGCCTCTGAGGGTGGTCTTGGGGTCGGTGTGTATCTGGAAGTGAAGGTGCTCGGCGGCGGTGAGGGTGTCGTCGGAGTTGGTCGTGATGCGGATGGTGTTTCTGTGGACGATGGCAATGCCTCCTCCGGTTTGGTTGATGTGGTCCCTCTGGGTGATCTTGTAGCCATCCGGGATGGCTATGGCGATGTCGGGGGCTGAGGAGGCGTTCATCCAGGTTTCTGTGAGGAAGGTGACGTCTGGTGATGTTTTGTCGAGGAGGTTCCAGAGTTAGACGGCGTGCCTTTGGACGGAGCGGGTGTTGAGCAGGATGCACTTGAGGTGATTGTTGCTGGTGTCTGGCCTGGACGGTGCGGTGCAGGTTCGGAGGCAGGTGAATTTGCAGGCTTGGCAGGTGAAGAGTCCGTGGGTGCGTTTTGGGGTGGCTCGGTGCCAGGCGGGGGTTCGACCGGTGTTGAGTGCGTGGAGGGTGGCGGCGTTGTAGTTCAGTCGGGTGTGCTGGCATCGTCGAGGGCCACAGGTCCTGGTGCTGGGCGCGGTCCAGGCACGGATGCGCGTAGACGGGCCTGCCTTTGGCACGCCTTCGGCGCACAAACGGCACGCCCGCTGCACGTGATCGCTGCGCGTACGCGTGGACTCCGCCATAAATGGCCAAGTCGGAGGGAGGAGCAGCTGGGAGGGGGAGCAGGGACCAATCTGGGGGCAGGGCCACGGGGGACGCAGCGGCGGGAGTAAGGGGAAGCTACAGTGGCACAGAACATGGAAGGGAAAACAAAATGAAACAAAACGCAACGGGGCACAGGGCGCTAAGGGAGTACAGAAGACACAGTGGACACCGTACAGTCAATAGGGCACAGAACGCGAAAAGGGGAACACAGTGGAAAAAAAACCAGTACAATCGGCAGTGGATGCAGAAAAAGAAGCAAAGCTTCCGCCCACTGGACCACCAGGGATCGAACCGACGGCAGCAGCGAGGCACAGGGGCACAGAGACACAGCACTAGCACAGCGTGCTAACACGGTGGGGGAGCGACCTGGCCTGAAAACCAGGGTCAAGGGTCAAGGGTCGCTACGAGACAAGAATGTTAAATACGTAATACTTTTTTGGGCCAAATTGAGAGTGGATCAGAAGGGAAGGTTTGGTTCTTCGGCACTCCCGAAGAGGCTTGGGGCTGGCTGGACGGCTGGTGCCTGGCAGGGCAAAAAGGAAACCAAAACCAACAAAATGGATGAGAGAAGGCACAGAGAGATCCAGAGGATAGTTCCCCACTGGGTGAAAGTGAAGCAGCAACAGGAGACGATTGAGAACTGGTCTGTATACACTGCTGTAAATGTGAAGGCCCCAAAACCAGACTTCTTTGGGGATGGGCAGTGATCAGATCCTCTCAGTGAACATACCCGCAGCCAGACCACGATCTAGTGAATGATCCACTGTTGAGAGACTGCAAATTCGTTATATAATGATGTAATTATGGGTATATTGATTGATAGCTCCAACACTTGCCTTTAGTGTCTGAATGGGTGACTGGTTGACCACCTGCACCTCAAAGTTCTAGGGGGTGGGCGATAGACACTCTGCAAGTTTGGGGTGTCGGGAGGTTCCAGATCCGCCATGCAGGGAGGGGGGATACGTTGTACATGTTCAAGGGGGTGGGATCCTGTGCACATAGACTCTCTGTCGCAAGACATAACCTGAGGGCTAACAAGAGATCACCACATTCTCATGCCGGGAGGTGGGGAAGGGAATTTTAATTCAGTTAAGTTATGTTATAGACAGGGACGATAAAATAGGTGATACCATTGACATTTTACTTGGCATGCTTAGCAACGATGCACTGATGTACAACAGGGTGGGTTGTGTAGTGGGCACAGTGTATACCAGTGGGGCAGACGGGGAGCTCCTCTCGCGTCCACAGAATTACACCCCAGACAATGACGGTTACTGTCAAGCAAGGGCTCAAGTTGCTGTCTTGGAATGTGAACGGACTGGGGGAAAAGATCAAGAGGGGAGTAGTTCTCCAATTTATAAAGCGTTACAGCAAACAAATGGACGGAATGCTGACAATGCAAATATTCTCCCCCAGTCAAAAGATCTGGGTTAAACCCATCATTCTTTTGCTCACGAGGCCACCCCAGGTTGGACCCAGCCATATGCAAATCAGTCTTGACCCTGTGCCCCATGGGAACTGTCCAGACCGAACTGCCAGGCCAGGTCCTCTCTGGACCGGAAACAAGCATCCTGGGACCAGTTTCAGGGTATGTCACCCTTCTTCAGCCAGGCTAGCTTGAATCCAGAGGCACAGTGAGCAAGGGGCCCCCGTCCGGGCATACCCATCCCACTTAGGGCGAAAAGTGTTACAGCAAACATATGATGGACGAAATGCTGACAATGCAAAGATTCTCCCCCAGTCAAAAGATCTGGGTTAACTCCATCGTTCTTTTGCCCACTAGGCCACCCCAGTTTGGACCCAGGCATATGCAAATCAGTCTTGACCCTGTGCCCCATGGGAACTGTCCAGACCGAACTGCCAGGCCAGGTCCTCGCTGGACCAGAAACAAGCATCCTAGGACCAGTTTCAGGGTATGTCACCCTTCTTCAGCCAGGCTAGCTTGAATCCAGTGGCACAGTAAGCAAGGGGCCCAATTTTCAAAGAGCCTTTCTACGACGTGATTTTATTACAGGAAACGCACTTGCTCGGAAATGCCTGCAAAGCAATCCCGAGGTGGGGATTTAAGCTGGTGGTATTCCGCATTTGGGTCTGACTCTAGGGGAGTGGGAATAATGATGCGGAAATCCTTTCCCATGACGATTGATCATATTCGGACAGATAGCCTAGGCAGGTTTTTAGCGACCTCAGGGACATGGGAGGGGCGAAATATTAACCTGGTTTCTGTCTATGTGCCGCAGGGTTTGCACGTCCAAGCATTTGCAGACCTTGGGAGTCTCCTTCTGGAGTTGCGGGAGGGCAGACTACTGATCGGAGGCGACTTTAACTCCATTGTCTCTGACTCCCTGATCGCTGGCCCCAAAAGGTCCTGCCTCCCTCACAAATGCAGAACAATAGCTTCCTGGGGGCACTGGGCCTGGTGGACGTTTGGAGGAGACTACATCCTGTGGAACAGCAGTACACTTTCTACTCAGGGGCACAACATAGCATGTCCCAGATTGACTATATATTAACGATGGCACACCAGACGGATAGTATTAATGTATTAATGAAATACATCATTTAGCCAGGGCTATTTCAGATCTCTCGCCCATTTGGTGCCGAACAGGAGGGGGGAAAGCCCACTACGGGCAGAACGGCCCTGATTAATCCTTGGTATCTTAAGGTTCCCCAAATAAGGGGCAATATCACGAGTGACTCCTGTTAGACCTGGCACCATTGGCGTGGGTCTCCCTTCCATTTTTGCTGTTGCCTCATGTATTTGTGCTTGTGTTAGATGCTTTGGGCACTGTGCCACTGCTGTCCAGTGCCACAGTGCAAGTGTTCCCTATTGTAAATTGATGTATTAATCAGTGATTCCATGTTTGGATATTTGGTTTACTTGTCAGACCCTAGTCTAGTGCATTGAGTGTGCCCAGGGCGTGTAAATCCAAATGCTGCTGGTGGGCTTGCAGCACTGGTTGTGCCACCCACAGAAGCAGCCTTGTAAAATGTGTCTACGGTCTGCCATTGCAGAGCCTGCGTGCAGTCTGGTACTGTCATGCTGACTGGGTAAGTGCACCCACTTCCCAGTCCCTAAACCTTCCCTTTTCTTCATATCAGTCACCCCTATGGTAGGCCCATGGGCAGGGTGCATTGTAAGTATAAGGTAGGACAAGCCCTGATGTGTGTGGCATGTCCTAATAGTGAATTACAGGCATTTTCGTTTTTCACTATTGCAAGGCTACCTGTTCTCCATAGGCCAGAATGGGCTTTTAGAATTGTTACATTTTATAATCCTAACAGGCTCAGAGAACATGGTAGAAATTCGAGTTTACTATGCCTCAACTCAGAATAATAAAATACATATTTTAGTGAAGTTTATTGTAATATTCTGTGTTTGCAAATATCACTTTTAGGAAGTAGGTATTTGCTTGTCTAACCATTCAAACCTGCCTCTGCTAGGTTGTGTATTCCTTTGTCTGGTTTTGTGAGTGACAGGGCTGGGGAATTCCAAGAGACAGGCTGAGTCACCCAGTGGTGAATAAAGAGATCTGCATCTAGATGGGAGGGAGGAGTTGCCCTTCTGTAGGGTGTCTGATGTCTCTGCCATGCACTGTGAAAGGAAAGGAGAAGTCTGGTAAACAGAGTACTTCAGAACTGGTTTGGACTGGGCAAAGGTACCTCTCCCCTCAGAAAACACAGGATTTTGGGGTATAAATATTGGGACCCAGATCCCATGAAATTAGATCATTTTGGACTACAAGAAGAAACCTTTACTGAGGAGAGGAACCTGAAGAAACTGATGAGAGACTATTCCCAAGCTGAAGTGTTGCTTGGGGGATTGGCCTGCAGTGGTTGCCTTATTGCCAAAGGAAGGAGAAAGGAACTTTGTGTACTTTGCTTTCAACTTGTGAAGGATCTCCAAGGGCTTCGAAAAGAGCTTGCCTCCTGCTGAAGTATCAGGGACAACAGACTTCACCCCCCAGCTCCCCAGAGTTCTTGTGGAAGTGCCTGCTGCTGTTTTGGGCCTTCTGAGGAACTGTGTGAGGCAAAGCTGGAAGCGCGACTCAACGAGAAGAAGCGTGTCACCGTCGCTGTGCCTGCCGTCGCAACTCCGAAGGAGGGTGTCGCCGCTGGAACTGTCGCACTGCACCGCATCGGAGAGAAGCGTGCAGAATGAAGAGGAAGCGTGTCGCCATCGCTGCCGTCGCACCTCCGAAGGAGGGTGTCGCTGCTGTAGTTGTCGCACTGCACCGCATCAGGAGAAGAATCTCGCAACGAGGTCGCAGCGTGTCGCCGTCGCTATGCCTGCCGTCACAACTCCGAAGGAGGGTGTCGCTGCTGGAACTGTCGCATTGCACCGCATCGATCAAGAGCACCTCGCATCCCCGAGAAGCACGCCGCCATCAGAGCTGCTGCCGTCGCATCTTGGATGTCGCCGCTATAGTTGTCGCATCGAGCGAAAGCTTCACGCATCGTGGGAGAAGAGCGTCGCCGCTGGAACTGCTGCTGTCGCATCTTGGATGTCGCCGCTGTAGCCCATGCATCAAACTGAGAACTTCTCGCATCCCCGAGAAGCGTGCCGCATCTGGAAGATCTTCACGTCTTTATTTCTTTGTATCTGAACTTTGCCACATTCCCATCGCTGCGACATTGCTTGTCGTGGAAGCGCAACGCAACTTAAGGTACATTGACGCAGAGTGTCGCATCTAAGAACTGAACTGAGCTAAGCTTAAATCTACCACCTTAAAGTAATCATAGTGTGTATTTCTGTCGTTTATGGTCTTGTGGTAACTCTATATAAAACCTACTTATTTTTTATATAAAACATGTGTGGTGTCCATTTGTAGTGTTGTCACTGAGTTACTGTATGTGGTCACAACTGCTTAACTTACAACGCCTCTGAAATAAGCCTCGACTGCTTGTGCCAAGCTGCCAAGGGGGTGAGCAGGGGTTATTTTAGAAGTGTAATCCCCCTTTATCCTGACTAGAGGAGAGGGTCCCTACTTATCACAAGTACCTACCTGTGCCAACTAGAGACCCCCAAATCTAACAACTCCGATTTTTTATTACTAAGAGAATGAGGGATCTGTAGGACACTTTGGGAGGCCTAAAAGGTGGTAATTCAGGGGGAGGCCCTGGCTCAAATTACGGGATCATGAAAGGAGAAGGTTGATAGGTGAGATATTGCAGTTAGAGGGGAAACTTTAGGTGCAAAATTAGGAAGAGGTACAACTGGCTTTGCGCCTTAAAATCAAGGAATATACCGACTTAGCCACTGACGCAGCCACGACTCAACATAGAGCCACACTTAGCAGCATTTACGACATAGGAGACAAGGCTGGAAAACTCCTAGCCTGGCTAGACTGCAGAGACCAAGCCAACTGAGTTGTAGTTGAGATAGAGACGATTAAGTCAATCCACTCCGGGGTCCCCACGGACCCCTGTATCCACCACATTTTCAACAGAGCCGCCGACACCATCGGACCCATGCTCTGCCACACCATCAACCGCTCCCTGGCAAAAGCCTCGTTCCCCGGCGACTTGAAAAACGCTAAGATCAACCCCCTCCTGAAGAAATCCTCAGCGGACCCCACCGACCTCAAAAACTACAGACCCATCTCCCTGCTCCCGTTACCAGCTAAAGTCATTGAGATAGCCATCAACAGCCAACTCGCCACATTCATCGAAGAGAACAAACATCCTCGACTACTCACAATCCGGCTTCAGAAAAAAACACAGTACGGAAACCGCCCTCCTTGCCGCAACTGACGACATCCGTACCTTACTGGACAAAGGAGAAACAGCAGCCCTCATCCTTCTCGACCTCTCAGCGGTGTTCGACACAGTCTCTCACCGTGCCCTAATACGCAGACTCCACGACGCAGGGATCCAAGACAAGGCCCTCGACTTGATACGCTCCTCCCTCTCCGGCAGAACGCAGTGGGTCAGACTCCCCCCTTTCCCCTCAGACCCTACACTTGCGGAGTCCTCCAGGGGTCCTCCCTCAGCCCTACGCTCTTCAAAGTCTACATGGCTCCACACGCCCCAATCGTCAGAACCTACGGACTCAACATTGTGTCGTAAGCAGACGACACCCAACTCATCCTCTCCCTATCCAACAAACCCAATACCGCCAAACACAACTTTCGAGAAGGCATGGAAGCGTTGCCAAATGTATGAAAAACAGCTGGCTACAACTAAACACAAACACAACAGGAGTACTCATCATGGGCCCAGACGCCTGGAACGACACCTGGAGGCCCCCCACCATCGGAAGCCCCCCCCCCCCCCCCCCCACACAACCTGGGCGATCACGGATGGTCTTTTTGGATCAAAAGGAGGCGCAGGTCTGGCAATTATTCTCGTTGTGCTCTGTCGAGAGACCCAGGTTATAGACCTTGTGGTGGTCACTGTGTGGGAATTTAGCTCCACACTGGGGGCATTTTTTAACCAGAGTCCTTTCCATGAGCCGTAGGCCCGAATGGCATTGATAGGCCCAGCGGCCCGCGTCGACGACCGGAATGCGATATGTGAGGAGCGCATCGAAGATCACACGATCGAGAAACAACACCGTCGAGTATTTATGATGGTTGAAAAGGTTTGGAGATATGGTACCGAACCGGAGCTCAGAAATTACATCCAAACCCGATGACGGAAAAAAACAATCTGAGGATGGAGTCGATGCTCATGCGCACTATCGTCCAAGGGAGGAATCACCTATCATGTGACTACAAAATACTTCTTCCAAGATAACAAGGTGCAAGCATTCAAACCCAACACCAGATGGTGATCTATGCACAGAGTGTGAATTCTGCAGCTCATATGCCTCGAACAGTGGGTTTCTGTTGTAGTAACCCCCCACTTTTTGCCAGACTACTGATGCACTTTTTTTTTGGTGTGCCCTGGGTCCCTGCCAATCAGGTTCCCAGGGCCTGTGTTCATTCCCCAAAACTAACCCAATTGACATCTCTGGCCACATGTCAGCCCATGGTAAATGGTACCACAGGTACCAAGGGCACTGTGACCAGAGAGGGCCACTAAGGGCTGCAGCACTTATTGTGCCACCCTTAGAGGCCCTGTACCCTGACACTCACACACTGCCTTGGCAGGCTGCATATCTTGGTGCCGAACAAAGTGAAGAGTCGACATGGCACATCCTTGTGTGCCATGCCCACAAACACCTGCCCTGGCATACATCAGTCACCCCTCTAGCTGGGTGCCGTATGCCAGTGGTAAGGGTACAGGTGCATGAGCCCTGTATCCCTACAGTGCCCAAGTCTATTCCTGGGCACTGTAAGTGCATTAAGATTATATGGTCCTGTGAGTTTGTCATTACGAACTCCACAGCACCATAATGGCTACACTGAAGACTGGGAAGTTTGGTATCAAACTTCTCAGCACATTAAACCCACACTGATGCCAGTGTGGGATTTAATGTAAAATGCACAACAGAGGGCATCTTAGAGGTGCCCCTGAAACTCGACCAACTCCTAGTGACCTGACTGAGTGGCTGCTTAGGCTGCCACCACCAGACATGTTTCTGGACTCCTGCATCGAGAGCTTGCTGCTCTCGGGGGCCTGAAACAATGCACATCCTGGGACGAGGTGTCAAGCCTCCTCCCCCAGAATGGCAACTCCACCCCTAAGGTGGGGGAGGCGAGGCGAAGCACAACTTTGAGTCCCCGCCATCTTGAGGATGGGGGGGACCCAGCCAACCAGGGACAGGCTCCTGCCTCCCTCCCACTGGAGAGTGGCAGAATAGAGGGTGTACCCACACCAGGGAAAGGACCCATTGGTCCCTGCACTTTACCTACCTATAACACCCCATAATTTAGTATTCAGGGGCAGCCTGAACCTTCATTCCTCAGATTCAGCAACAACAAGAAAAGAAGAGAAGGACGAGAAGCCGTGCAGAGCTCACAAAAGTATGCCGCCCACTGACTTGGCCCCAGCCCTACAGGCCTGTCATCCCTTCTCTTGGGAAACCCCGGCATACCAGCAGCCAGCATCCTCACAAACCCCGAAGGACCTGCCTGGCTTCACTTTCAAGAATGTGTCTCCTGTGAACACAGAACGTGTTTAAACTGCAGCTTCTGGTGCCAGCCAGAAACTGAGAATCCAGCCCACTCCGCACCCACCGAACCCAGCCCGAGCTCGAGTGGAAAAACACTACAAGATGGTCCCTCCGGTGATCCTGACCCGAGATCCGCCGACCCCTGACCTGCCTCAAGCCTCCAGACGATGCCTGCAGCCTCAATCCAGAGGACCCCCCCTACCGTGACCAAAGCTGGTAAGAAAATCCGACGTCCAAACGCACCCCTACACCTGACGCCCACGGCCTTATGTGCCCAATCCAGCGGTGCCTAACCAACCCTCAACATCCCAACTTACCACTCAAAGTGGTGGTCGCTCCTGGGAGATCCTCGTCCACAAGCCTGCGGTTTTTCTTTGTCAGGAGAATCACCATTGAAATCAACAGGGCACACGACCTCAAAACAGCCCCCTGCGCCCGGCCGCCCTCGTGCAGCTGAGGGTATACCTTTGGTCCCCAACTTGCTTTGAGTGAAACCATAGGAGCTTTTGCTCCCACAATCCCGTGGCCTCTTTGCCAGCCGCCACCAACCGGAGCCCCCCTATCCTCCATAGGATAACATTGGGTCTCAACACTCTGCACCCAGCCGTCCTAGTGCCGCTGAGGGTGCAACAACAGTGCATTACTGACCCTGGTGGACCCCTGAGTCTAACCCTAGAACCCTAACTCCCACAGTTGATTACCTACCTGAGAATCGTTAACCTGTTTTCCCTCCATAGGATAACATGGACACTTTTTCTCCAAAAGTGTGGAGTTTTGAAACCTAAAAATATTGTTTTAAATCGCACAAATAGCCAAAACGTGTTTACTTACCATTTTCTAGGGAATGTCCCAGTGCTGAATCTAGGTACCCAGCATGGAGTTAGAAAAGTAACGCGAAAAGTAACTTACCTGCAATGCATTGTAGAAGCCCATTCATTTCAATGTACTGCTCCAAAAAGTTTACAAGTGTGGAGTTTTGAAAACTGAAAATATTCTTTAAAAATCGTGCGAATAACCGAAACGTAATTACTTACCTGTTTCTAGGAAATGTACCAGTGCTGAATCTAGGTATCCTTTGTAAAAAACAATGTGCCAACCACACACTTAATTTTAATCCTCTTCTTTTGAGGAAGAAACCAAGAGAAAACTTCAAGGTTTATCTGGGTATTCAACTTTTACCCTTTTACTTTTTATTGTTATCAAATTCTCAATTTTATGTATGAGAAGGACACTTTTTCGTTTTTTTTGAAATCACATCAAAAGACAATTATTCACAACACAAAACATTTTTAGACATACAAACAACTAATTGTATATACATGCTAGATCGCTTTGATATATATACACATATATTTTACAAAAGGCCAGAGTTTTGGTTGATATAAATCAGAGATTTTCAATAGACCATTGCTAAAAGTCAGAAAAAATTAATAGAAACAAATTAATCAAGTTCACAGTTCATTTTACAACCATAGACCAAATGTGAATTTCTTTGGTCTATCAACGGATTACTATCTGATCTCTTTTTATGCCAACGCGTTTCGAATCCGGTGCGTCCACTCAAAGGATTCTCATCAGGGCTCTGTCTTTCAAGAACGTATCTGCAAGGTGTATAAAACAAAGCTAGTTTTAGCTTCTTAGTCTCGAGCTAATTTGCTACCTTCTATGCAGGTTCAACGTCACTACTCTTACCTGTACACCAGCTGCTGCCGGTCCTCAGGAAGAATATAGTTTTGACTGGAATTCTTAGCTGTATATCTACAAGCAAAATGAAGGTGTTATCACTTTTCTGACTTCACTGCTATTATTTAACGGGGCACAAGTTTTTGTGACATACCTTTCGGGATCAAATCTTTATTCCCTCTGATATGTCAATGTTCCTTTTCGGTATTATAAGTTAGAGCCTGCAATTTGCAAAAAAATAATTTGTAAAACTCTGTATTTGCACAGACCTAAGAGAAAAGGCACTCACTGCTTGTCAAGGCATACCTGGTTGTGTTTATTCATTTACTTCGGCTCTCCTCATATGGCCGGGATGCCCGTCACCCCCTCCCAACACAATCTCCAAAGGATGGGAAGTCGGACGCAGTCTTGAACTTTTGGAAGGCGGGAGGGAGTCACCCTCCCGGCCGTATTTATTAAAATATGAAACAAAATTTAAAACATTAAATAAAAGTTTCATAATCATGTACAATTTTACATTTATTACATTTCGATGTTCTTTGGCTAACCTTAACAGATCTCTAATACAGAGGTTTCTTAGCCGAGTCTAACATCCTGCAAATGCATACATTCTAAATTAAAATTGTACATCCTAGCATTAAGGGCCAACGGCAAGGTCTTAACTGGTGTCAGATCCCTACTACCAAAACTCTCGCCCTCACGGTGTGAGTGGCGCATGCGCAGAGGACTGTACCCTCATTGCCAACTGTAATTTCCCTTGTCTTGGTGGGGGCCCCCCTTTCCGCTCGACGCCGTCTTAAAGGTTGTCCGAGCTCCTGTGTGAGGTATCTGTAGGAAGGACAGCGTGGACTCCCCCCCATCCCCACACTCTCTATCCGCCGTCGCGGATATCCGGCCCCCGGGAAATTAGTAGGAGGGGCATATAGCCGCCTCCTCCCCTGGAAGGGGCCTATGGCCGTCTCCCCTTAGGCGACCCATCCTTTGTGGGTGCCGCCTCCCCGTGGGAGGGGCCAATGGCCGCCTCCCCCCGGGCGCTCCTATCCATAGTGGGTGGCGCCCCCCTCTAGGGACCTTGAAATTACTGCTCACCGATCATGACCTTACCGCCACAGGCCGGATAGTTGACCGGCTATCCGGCCCCCCCACACTCCTCCTAAAGGTCATGCTTCCTCAAACCCCTTAGCCATGCTATGAAGTCGCCTATGAGTAAAACATTCCCCTCCCGGGACAGGTGAACCCCATCATTCAGATACATGTGATCACCCCGAATACACCCATGAGGAGTACTATGCAACTGCGCAGAGCGAAACAATCTACCAATTTTATTGTTAACCTTCTTCACCGAATGGTTCAGTGCTGACACCGAAAGGCCCCCCCGCCATACTTTCCTGGGAATCATGTGGGACCAGGCAATCGTGCACCCCGGGATTCTTTTCGCCAACCAGCTAACGGCAGACAAAACTTGCTCAAACAATACTCGTCTACCCAGCGTCACCAAGTCGTTGCCCCCAGGTGTACTATGACTACAGTCGGCGGTGACCTGTGCCGCCCTAAGAGACCCTCAACAAAAGACTCGAATTGGTCAATACAGAGCCCGCCCTTCCCATGGAAGGCCACTCTGTACCCGTATTCCCCAGCTGCGCGAGTCGCGTCACCTGCTTTGAATACGTCCCCGGCGCGCCTCACGTATGAGTGGCCCACGACCCATACCACTCTCTCTTCAGACGGTGTTCCATGACTGCCGGTCTCCAGGTACTGGGTCGACTGCAAATTCCGCCCCGCGTGACAGGCTCGCGAAACTGTAATTCAAACAAAAGACAAGAAGCGTGAGTGCATGTCAACTGACTTACAACATGTGCAATCGCACATACCTTCTGAAGCAATTCGAGGACCATCGCCCCAATTGTTTCACTTCATCCGCACTCTGACCCCTGGCCGTAGCCTCAGTAGCAGCCCCTATCCTAAAGGAGTGGGTCCCAAAATCGCTCGGGTCCATGCCTGCGGTAGCGATTGTCAGTGCCAGCACCCTCTGAAACTGAAACCTCGTCAGTGGGGTGCCATCCCTGTGCCTCAGCAAACTCCCCCCCCATGTAGCAGCCCTCAGTGCCAAGTATTCCTCTATACACATTATCGGGCACGTGGGGGACCCTCGCATGCGCTGCACAATAACACTATTTCCCGTAGCCCCCTGGTCGGTCTTGGATCTGGCTATCGTGACTACCATCGACTCACCCCTAATTAGGACGTGATTCCTGCATAGGCCTCCCTCAACGTCTTTTTTGTTCCTTGCGACCAGTTCGCTCACCCGCATAGCCCCATGGAACGCTAATGCGAAAGCTGCCCGGAACAAAACTGCTTCGTATTGGGAGGAGCATGTCTCGACTAGTTTTGCCATGAGTAGGGACAACCTTTCTAAGCCAATCGGGCGCCTCTCATCTTGCTTGCGACCCTCAAGGCGCTGCCACCCGCGAAGGGCTTTTTTCGCCAAAAAGGAGCTTGTTGGGTCTTTTATGCCATGCACCTGCGCCATAAAGGAAATGGCCGCCCTGTGCCTATTGGCCGTTGCCGCTGATCGGCCTTCTCGGTGTAGAGCTACCAAGAACCCCAAGAAGGATTCCTCCTGACCCCAGTTCTGACTCCCTGTCGGACCCAAAAATGTGCAATAGGAATGAAACGCTCCTTCGTATGCTTTCCTCGTCCTGGGGGCTAAGCTTGCTGCCACGAGGTCTTGTAATCCGGGGCACCGATTAGCCTAAGCGCTTCGGGGAATGGTGCCGCCACTAGGTCCGCTGTAGGTAGATAACCCCTGAACGCCTGCATATGTGAACGAGAGAGTGCATCAGCTGCATGATTCAGTACGCCTGGTACATGTTTCGCCCTGAACTGTACATTCAGTCTCATGCAAAGCAGCACAACTTCTTTCAACAATCTCAAGATCCATTTGCAGCATGCTGCCTGTTTGTTAATGCATTCGACCACAGTCATATTATCAGACCAAAATACCACAGAGCGGTCTCTGAAATCGTCTGGCCATGCCATCAGAGCAACAAAAATAGGGAATAGCTCCAGGAACCCAATGTTACTTGTGAGACCGTTGGAGTGCCACCACGCCGGCCATGTTTGCGCCGACCATCGGTTACCAAAAATGGCGCCAAATCCCACGCTCCCCGCCGAATCAGTCCACAAACCCAGCTCGTCTGACGATGCTGCCGGCTTGCTCCATACCACTCGACCGTTGAAGTCCGCCAAAAATGCCATCCAAATGCGCATATCCTGGCGAACCTCTGCAGACAGTCTCGTGCGGTGGTGCCCTTCTTTGAGACCAACCATGGCTTGCGCGATAGAGCGTGAAAAGGGGCGGGCCATCGGTATCACTCTCAAGGCAAAGTTAAGCTGACCCACTGTTTGCTGTAACTGGTGCAGGGTCACTTTCTCCCTACTAAGGCAAAGCTTCAGGGAAGCCCTAAATTTGGCTAACTTTCCCACCGGCAAACGGAAACACCCCTCCACAGAATCGAGCTCAATTCCCAGAAACTCCAGTGAAGTAGATGGTCCAACCGTCTTACCTGGTGCCAATGGGACTCCAAACTCCCTCATGAGGATGCAGAAGTCATGTAGCGCCTGCGTACAACTCGTGTCGCCGGCTGCTCCCAAGAACAGGAAGTCATCTAGATAATGCATAACATGCCTATGCCCTGTGGCCTCGGTGAATGCCCACTCTAAAAAACAGCTGAACATTTCAAAATAGGCACAAGAAATGGAGCAATGCATTTATCCATGTAATACCTCCCCTGGAATGCAAAACCTAGCAAACGTTGATCCTGTGGGTGTACCGGGAGCAACCGGAACGCTGATTCGATATCTGATTTCGCCATCAGCGCCCCGGGGCCCAGGCGATTTAACATGGCGACGGCATCATCGAACGACGCGTACCGCACCGAACAGACTTCTGGGTCCATGGCCTCGTTCACCGAGAAACCCCTCGGAGCCGACAGGTTATGGATAAGCCTAAACTCCCCCGGGTCCTTCTTCGGGACCACCCCTAATGGGAAACAGATGAAATCCGCCACTGGTGGGCGCTGAAAAGGCCCCGCCACTCGCCCCAAACTGACTTCTTTCGCAATTTTTCTCTCTACCACACCTGGATTATGTTGCGCTGAGGCGGGAGAGGGTGGCACAGCACATCCCTATTGCCACGAAAGAATTGATATGGGGAGACAAGTATGTCAAAGAACAAAAAAAGGTTGGAGGGTCTGTGAACCAAAACAGCTGAGCCTATAAGGTCTTCTTAAGAGAGTCACGCTATTGGATTGCACTAAACCAGACCAGGTGGTCACATGACACAAGTATATGATAGATATCCTATCAGCCCACCCACTTGGCGGAGCCTCATCATGTAGGACGTCTAGAACCAGGGTAGTGAGTCCAAGCCCAGATGGATTGGCCAGACAACACACACTTCCGGTTCATATAATGGAAGTGTCCATGCCACGGAGTGGTGCTGGAAAAGTGCAGTGCAAACAAAAAAGTGAAGTAAGTGATGTTAAAATGACGGTCGAGGTAAAAGAAAAACTTTTATTGATATTCACCAGGACGCCAGATTAAAAAGAGATGTAGGACAGTGTGAAAAAATCACTGTTTACTTTGCTGTGATGTTAAATAGGCCAACATGTTTCTGCCAACAGGTGAAACTACACCGGCATTCTTCAGGGCCACATACATAAGATTTTGCTACTGCAAAGGTACACTCAAAAAGTATTGTATGAAGTGAAAAAGACAGACCGGTTTTTATTGACGGACTGTCAAAACTAATAGAGTGGTCATGTGGACCATCCTACCGTATCCTTTAGAACCAGTAGTTGATAGAGGATGTAATCCTGTAAATAAAAAACAGAAAAACAACAACTATTGTGTGTTCTTTAAACATAACAAACTAGTCACGTCGTGAAGACCATTAAAAGACTCAGCTGGGCTAGTCCTTACTAGAACGGCCAATTAAGATAATATAGGTTGCATTTGGAGTAAACCACAGTCAATGCTGAACATAATATTTCAAAAAGTAGGAAAAGACTTACCCAACAATGTGTGGGAGTCAAGCCTCACCTCACCCGGCAACGGCTCGGAGATTGAGGCCCCGCTCTACGCACAAACAAATAAATGTAAACATGTAAGCCCAAGCGACTCAAAGGGTCTTTAAAGTATCCTCGGTCAATACTATGTTTTTAAAGTCTGTGCATGTAAAAGCCTGGTTATATGATTGCCCACAGTGATCACAGTCCCAGGGAGAACAAGAGAAGGTATAACTGCTAGTCAAAACTAGTTTATAATTGCTGACTGGCTGGGTAAACCTAGGGTCAATACCAATATTGACCTAGTCATACTGCTTGAGTTATAAGTATGTTGAACACTCAAAAGCAGCATACAGTTAGGGGATGGAAATGAACTGTAGCGTTCACAGGTAAATTTATAAGGGTGGTAAGTCCGAGTGAGAATACAGCCCAATACTAGACTATATGAGGACAAAAAGAACCAAAGCCTACACCTATAGCCTCACTCAAATGGTAAAGAAAGGTCAAGTACTCAGTCTTAAAGTTAAGCTGAAATTATTTATCAGCCAAGAGAAAGCATTACTTCTTCAGACCGAGTGCTCAGAATATGCCCCACAGCCAGTAACAACACACCACGCTCTGTCCACTCACCTCTCCTTCGTTACGTCTCGGCTAGACCAAAGCCGAAGGGGAGGCAACGAGGGGAGGTGAGGCTCGCGCTTATATACCCCACCTAATTGGAGGAATGAAGAACAGCTGCTATCCTGTAACAATTGCCGATATACGGGTGTTAAATTCCCTGCGCATGCGCACATGCGCGCCAGTGAGACACTTCTCGGCAAAATGTGGTCGAAGCCCGGGCATGCGCGAACGAGTAAGGCGTGCCTCCGGTGCAAGGAACCATGCCGATAGTGAGCGCATGCTCAGTAGCATGTGAACTAGACACGGACCTGGCTAAAAAGTAAACGATGCTGCGCTTCGTTTACATGCCCGATATTTTTCATACATATCGCGTGGGACAATGTAAAAATAACGATAAGGAATTCTTGAAGCGCTAATTGCCAGCTCAGAATCGTGCATAGCCTCGTACTTATGACATAAATGCAGGATCATTGGGTATTAAATAGCGGGCGCTATGAAGTATATTATGCGTCAGAGTTTGTTGTGTAGGTCAAATGTGGCGAATCAGCATTCCAGGTATAAGAACAGTGTGTAAAAGATGTATAAAGAGCACACTATGCAAAGAAATTGATCACATTGCAAAGACTAGATGTGACCCATATGGGATGTGCGCTGACCACTGTGAGCTAAAGGGACTGGAACTTCAGAACCCGAGTAGGCTGAACCCAGAGCCTGGAATGGGTGGATTCAACAACAAAGGAGGGAGCACTGCCTCACCCAGTTTATTTTGCATGTTAGGGTAATATTAACTGATTACTGACGTGTGCTGCACATTGTATGGTCACTGGAGAGGATCTACGTGATGTAATGTGTAGAGAAACCTTTTATGCTAAAGTTTAAGGTGTAAAGAATTAACAGTTCATACGGGTTAAATTTCATGGAGAATCCTAGATGGTTAGATGGACACCCAAGGAATGTTATCGTTCAACCCCGACACATCAGTTTTCAATTTAAAAATCCAACGTTGTTCCTTGATAAAAAGAAACCGTGAGACATCTGCTATGTGCGCTGGGATGAAGGGCTGTTCTAAAACCACCCACCTCAGGTCATCAGCTTTGTGCTTCTTAATTAAGAAGTGATTCGTCAGGCAGGTGGACTGTTTGTTACACCGTATCGTACTCTTATGTTCGCTGATACGTAGCTTGACTTTTCTGGTGGTATGTCCAATGTATGCCAGACCACACGGACATGTGATCATATAGATCAATCTCTCCGAGTTGCAGTTTGTATGATTGAACAATTTCCATGGTCTGGAAGTTCCAATGTCAATGGAGAGGGTCTTACGGGTCTGTGGACATGCCGTACAGCTACCACAAGGGTAGTGCCCCTGAACCGGTGTGGTATTCTCAGGAAGCAAGGTATTTGACCACGGCTCACCTGGTGGTCCCTTACTTCTATTGTCTTCCTAAGATACACAAGGAGAAGAGACCACCTCCTGGTCGCCCTATCATCTCGGGGATTGGGTCTCTTCTCGAGCCATTATCCACCTTTGTGGATGTCTACCTGAAACCATTAGTAAGGGAAACACCTACGTACCTGCAGGATACTGGTGACGTCCTTCGACTTCTTGCTGAGACTGAGTTCAACGTCGAGACCGACTTATTGGTGAGTTTCGACGTTGAGTCTCTGTATACGTGCATCCCTCAGCAAGAGACTCTTGACTGCGTAAGGCACTTACTTGAATCCAAACCTCCGGATACCATCACTCCAATACCCTTCATCATGGAGTGCGCCAGACTTGCGATGATGGAGAATTATTTCCAATACCAGGATGACCTCTACCTCCAAGTCTCCGGGACATCAATGGGGAGTGTCTTCGCCCCCAGTTTGGCGAAATTGTATATGCATCAATTTGAGCAAGACCATGTCCTAAACCACAGCAACCCTTACTTCCGTCAGGTGTTGCTGTGGCGCAGATACATAGATGATATCATTGTCATATGGAGAGGCACTAGTTTGGAGGTTACCGACTTTCACACGTGGTTGAACTCCAGAAACCAATATCTCCGATTTACAGTGGAGTACAGCAAAGAGCAGCTACCATTCCTGGATCTTCTCATCTTTCCGGGAGAGGGAGGTTTGCAGAGTCGATTATACAAGAAACCCATGGCTCGAAACTCCCTACTGTCATACCGAAGTTTCCATCCACAATCACTACGTGATAACCTGCCGGTGGGCCAATTTTTGAGGGTCCGGCGTAACTGCTCCTCCAATCACTTGTACGAACAACATGCGAGAGAATTATCACTGAACCTGAAGGAACGGCACTATCCAAATCATTTGATACGTCGGGCGCATAAAAGAGCCTTTAATAACAATCGAGAGGCACTAATGGAACATCAACAAAGCAGGATACCGTCCGAAAGGATTACGATGGTGCATACTTTCAGCACTTTATCGAATATGGTGAAGAAAACAGTACTGAAGCACTGGAAAATCCTGAACACGGCTTCTGGTGTAATACCCAGGCCTCTGTTCGCCTTCAAACGAGGGTCTAGTATCAGAGACAGCCTGGTTCATACAAGACCGAAGACACAGAGGAAGGAGACCACTACCACTTTGGATACCATCTGGAATACCACACCGTTTCAGGGGCACTACCCTTGTGGTAGCTGTACGGCATGTCCACAGACCCGTAAGACCCTCTCCATTGACATTGGAACTTCCAGACCATGGAAATTGTTCAATCATACAAACTGCAACTCGGAGAGATTGATCTATATGATCACATGTCCGTGTGGTCTGGCATACATTGGACATACCACCAGAAAAGTCAAGCTACGTATCAGCGAACATAAGAGTACGATACGGTGTAACAAACAGTCCACCTGCCTGACGAATCACTTCTTAATTAAGAAGCACAAAGCTGATGAACTGAGGTGGGTGGTTTTAGAACAGCCCTTCATCCCAGCGCACATAGCAGATGTCTCACGGTTTCTTTTTATCAAGGAACAACGTTGGATTTTTAAATTGAAAACTGATGTGTCGGGGTTGAACGATAACATTCCTTGGGTGTCCATCTAACCATTTAGGATTCTCCATGAAATTTAACCCGTATGAACTGTTAATTCTTTACACCTTATACTTTAGCATAAAAGGTTTCTCTACACATTACATCACGTAGATCCTCTCCAGTGACCATACAATGTGCAGCACACGTCAGTAATCAGTTAATATTACCCTAACATGCAAAATAAACTGGGTGAGGCATTGCTCCCTCCTTTGTTGTTGAATCCACCCATTCTAGGCTCTGGGTTCAGCCTACTCGGGTTCTGAAGTTCCAGTCCCTTTAGCTCACAGTGGTCAGCGCACATCCCATATGGGTCACATCTAGTCTTTGCAATGTGATCAATTTCTTTGCATAGTGTGCTCTTTATACATCTTTTACACACTGTTCTTATACCTGGAATGCTGATTCGCCACATTTGACCTACACAACAAACTCTGACGCATAATATACTTCATAGCGCCCGCTATTTAATACCCAATGATCCTGCATTTATGTCATAAGTACGAGGCTATGCACGATTCTGAGCTGGCAATTAGCGCTTCAAGAATTCCATATCGTTATTTTTACATTGTCCCACGCGATATGTATGAAAAATATCGGGCATGTAAACGAAGCGCAGCATCGTTTACTTTTTAGCCAGGTCCGTGTCTAGTTCACATGCTACTGAGCATGCGCTCACTATCGGCATGGTTCCTTGCACCGGAGGCACGCCTTACTCGTTCGCGCATGCCCGGGCTTCGACCACATTTTGCCGAGAAGTGTCTCACTGGCGCGCATGTGCGCATGCGCAGGGAATTTAACACCGGTATATCGGCAATTGTTACAGGATAGCAGCTGTTCTTCATTCCTCCAATTAGGTGGGGTATATAAGCGCGAGCCTCACCTCCCCTCGTTGCCTCCCCTTCGGCTTTGGTCTAGCCGAGAGGTAACGACGGAGAGGTGAGTGGACAGAGCGTGGTGTGTTGTTACTGGCTGTGGGGCATATTCTGAGCACTCGGTCTGAAGAAGTAATGCTTTCTCTTGGCTGATAAATAATTTCAGCTTAACTTTAAGACTGAGTACTTGACCTTTCTTTACCATTTGAGTGAGGCTATAGGTGTAGGCTTTGGTTCTTTTTGTCCTCATATAGTCTAGTATTGGGCTGTATTCTCACTCGGACTTACCACCCTTATAAATTTACCTGTGAACGCTACAGTTCATTTCCATCCCTTAACTGTATGCTGCTTTTGAGTGTTCAACATACTTATAACTCAAGCAGTATGACTAGGTCAATATTGGTATTGACCCTAGGTTTACCCAGCCAGTCAGCAATTATAAACTAGTTTTGACTAGCAGTTATACCTTCTCTTGTTCTCCCTGGGACTGTGATCACTGTGGGCAATCATATAACCAGTTTTTTACATGCACAGACTTTAAAAACATAGTATTGACTTAGGATACTTTAAAGACCCTTTGAGTCGCTTGGGCTTACATGTTTACATTTATTTGTTTGTGCGTAGAGCGGGGCCTCAATCTCCGAGCCGTTGCCGGGTGAGGTGAGGCTTGACTCCCACACATTGTTGGGTAAGTCTTTTCCTACTTTTTGAAATATTATGTTCAGCATTGACTGTGGTTTACTCCAAATGCAACCTATATTATCTTAATTGGCCGTTCTAGTAGGGACTAGCCCAGCTGAGTCTTTTAATGGTCTTCACGACGTGACTAGTTTGTTATGTTTAAAGAACACACAATAGTTGTTGTTTTTCTGTTTTTTATTTACAGGATTACATCTTCTATCAACTACTGGTTCTAAAGGATACGGTAGGATGGTCCACATGACCACTCTATTAGTTTTGACAGTCCGTCAATAAAAACCGGTCTGTCTTTTTCACTTCATACAATACTTTTTGAGTGTACCTTTGCAGTAGCAAAATTTTATGTATGTGGCCCTGAAGAATGCCGGTGTAGTTTCACCTGTTGGCAGAAACATGTTGGCCTATTTAACATCACAGCAAAGTAAACAGTGATTTTTTCACACTGTCCTACATATCTTTTTAATCTGGCGACCTGGTGAATATCAATAAAAGTTTTTCTTTTACCTCGACCGTCATTTTAACATCACTTACTTCACTTTTTTGTTTGCACTGCACTTTTCCAGCACCACTCCGTGGCATGGACACTTCCATTATATGAACCGGAAGTGTGTGTTGTCTGGCCAATCCATCTGGGCTTGGACTCACTACCCTGGTTCTAGACGTCCTACATGACGAGGCTCCGCCAAGTGGGTGGGCTGATAGGATATCTATCATATACTTGTGTCATGTGACCACCTGGTCTGGTTTAGTGCAATCCAATAGCGTGACTCTCTTAAGAAGACCTTATAGGCTCAGCTGTTTTGGTTCACAGACCCTCCAACCTTTTTTTGTTCTTTGTAGCTTGATTAGGGGTATTTGAGTTTGGATGGTCTATAAATATAGTCCCCTTGACCCTCCTAAACAATTGTTTTTCAGTATTGAGCAGCCTCCGCTGCGGGTCCTTTTTACCTTTTGACAACACGCCATTTATGTTGTCTTATTTCGCTCACTGGTTGATTGTTTTGTCCTACTTTGATCACTTACCATGGCTGACTTTGGAGGGTTGGCTTTTGATGACGAAGATCTCAATACACTCCTGACTGACAACCCTAGCATCCTAGACAGTTTGGCCTCGACATCCACCACTACCACCACTACAACGGAGGATGATTGGGTGACTTTATTAAATATGAAGAAAAACCATTCCCGCACCACAATACATGGTATAATTATGAATGAATACTTGCATGGCAAGTGTGCACCATCTGGCTTAATAGTGACCAACACACCACGTCTCTTCTTAACAGATAAGGGTTTCCTAAGGGACTGGGCGCTCATTGCGTGGCGTTGCACGCGTGATTGGCTTATCTTGATTATTAAAACTGCCAAGAAGACAGCCGATGCCCTGTTGGTTGAGATCCAAGTTCTTGAGGGCCAAATCAACGCAGCGATTAGGTCAGTACCATTCAAAAAGAACTTGGACGAGACCAACAAGACCAACAAAGAATATTATGATAACATCCTCGCGACTAAAGTTGAAAAGTTCAAGAAAGACCTTGCACGTTTTTCAATGGAAACCACATACCCCTACATGAGTGACTCCTACGTAGCCCCCGTGTATAACTCCAGAGGTAAGAGATATGGGTCCAACTACTCTTCCTCAGGCTCAGAATTAGGGTCTAGTGACCAAGGGGAGTCAAATAGAGGTACACCCAGTAGCGGGCGAGGGAGGGGTCCCCAGAGAAGACCTAACAGAGGACGCGGGGCTCAATACTACCCGAATCCAGGGCCTTGGTGGCCCCCAGCACCTTGGGGTTATCATCAACCACCTATGGGACCCCCCATGGGGCCATCAAATGCCTAATTACCCACCCAATCCAAACTTCTACTACGACCAGTCTTTTTTATGGCAGGGCCGAGGCAGACCCCGTGGGAAAAGAAGGGGCCAACAGTCAGTGAAATGGGCACCAGACATTGCGAACAACAGAGGAGAACAATCCTAGAAGAAAGTAGTGATCTAGTGGTGAACCTTAGTAGCCGGACACTTACACCCACCGAGACTTCGGTCCTCAATAAAGGACTAGGATTTGTTCCAACTAACGAAGGAGACCCCTTCAACTTGAGATGCGAATTGGAATCCTTTTATAGGAAGGTCCGTTTACATTTCTTCTTCAAATCGACCAATGATAACAACGATTTGGTGGACCTTGCGGATCAGAACACTGGTCTTAGACCTAAATCCACATTCACGCCTCTCAATCACCAAGTGCCAGCGAGGGTCATTGCCTTTGAGCAGGCAGTCACTCATGATATCATGAATATGGACCGCACAAACAAAAAGTCCTTTTCCAACATGACCAGAATAGAAAGATTGGCACTCGCAACCTTGTCTAAAGATACCAGCATTACAATCAAGCCTGCCGACAAGGGCGGTGCCATTGTCATACAGGACACTGACACTTACCACAGGGAGTGCGTACGTCAACTGAACAATTCCGATGCTTATCGTCGATTAACGGATGATCCGACCACGAGACTCTCCAATGACATCAAAAGTCTTACTGAGGAAGCATCCTCTGAGGGATGGATTACATCTCAGGAAGCAAGGTATTTGACCACGGCCCACCTGGTGGTCCCTTACTTCTATTGTCTTCCTAAGATACACAAGGAGAAGAGACCACCTCCTGGTCGCCCTATCATCTTGGGGATTGGGTCTCTTCTCGAGCCATTATCCACCTTTGTGGATGTCTACCTGAAACCATTAGTAAGGGAAACACCTACGTACCTGCAGGATACTGGTGACGTCCTTCGACTTCTTGCTGAGACTGAGTTCAACGTCGAGACCGACTTATTGGTGAGTTTCGACGTTGAGTCTCTGTATACGTGCATCCCTCAGCAAGAGACTCTTGACTGCGTAAGGCACTTACTTGAATCCAAACCTCCGGATACCATCACTCCAATACCCTTCATCATGGAGTGCGCCAGACTTGCGATGATGGAGAATTATTTCCAATACCAGGATGACCTCTACCTCCAAGTCTCCGGGACATCAATGGGGAGTGTCTTCGCCCCCAGTTTGGCGAAATTGTATATGCATCAATTTGAGCAAGACCATGTCCTAAACCACAGCAACCCTTACTTCCGTCAGGTGTTGCTGTGGCGCAGATACATAGATGATATCATTGTCATATGGAGAGGCACTAGTTTGGAGGTTACCGACTTTCACACGTGGTTGAACTCCAGAAACCAATATCTCCGATTTACAGTGGAGTACAGCAAAGAGCAGCTACCATTCCTGGATCTTCTCATCTTTCCGGGAGAGGGAGGTTTGCAGAGTCGATTATACAAGAAACCCATGGCTCGAAACTCCCTACTGTCATACCGAAGTTTCCATCCACAATCACTACGTGATAACCTGCCGGTGGGCCAATTTTTGAGGGTCCGGCGTAACTGCTCCTCCAATCACTTGTACGAACAACATGCAAGAGAATTATCACTGAACCTGAAGGAACGGCACTATCCAAATCATTTGATACGTCGGGCGCATAAAAGAGCCTTTAATAACAATCGAGAGGCACTAATTGAACATCAACAAAGCAGGATACCGTCCGAAAGGATTACGATGGTGCATACTTTCAGCACTTTATCGAATATGGTGAAGAAAACAGTACTGAAGCACTGGAAAATCCTGAACACGGCTTCTGGTGTAATACCCAGGCCTCTGTTCGCCTTCAAACGAGGGTCTAGTATCAGAGACAGCCTGGTTCATACAAGACCGAAGACACAGAGGAAGGAGACCACTACCACTTTGGATACCATCTGGAATACCACACTGGTTCAGGGGCACTACCCTTGTGGTAGCTGTACGGCATGTCCACAGACCCGTAATACCCTCTCCATTGACATTGGAACTTCCAGACCATGGAAATTGTTCAATCATACAAACTGCAACTCGGAGAGATTGAACTATATGATCACATGTCCGTGTGGTCTGGCATACATTGGACATACCACCAGAAAAGTCAAGCTACGTATCAGCGAACATAAGAGTACGATACGGTGTAACAAACAGTCCACCTGCCTGACGAATCACTTCTTAATTAAGAAGCACAAAGCTGATGACCTGAGGTGGGTGGTTTTAGAACAGCCCTTCATCCCAGCGCACATAGCAGATGTCTCACGGTTTCTTTTTATCAAGGAACAACGTTGGATTTTTAAATTGAAAACTGATGTGTCGGGGTTGAACGATAACATTCCTTGGGTGTCCATCTAACCATCTAGGATTCTCCATGAAATTTAACCCGTATGAACTGTTAATTCTTTACACCTTAAACTTTAGCATAAAAGGTTTCTCTACACATTACATCACGTAGATCCTCTCCAGTGACCATACAATGTGCAGCACACGTCAGTAATCAGTTAATATTACCCTAACATGCAAAATAAACTGGGTGAGGCAGTGCTCCCTCCTTTGTTGTTGAATCCACCCATTCTAGGCTCTGGGTTCAGCCTACTCGGGTTCTGAAGTTCCAGTCCCTTTAGCTCACAGTGGTCAGCGCACATCCCATATGGGTCACATCTAGTCTTTGCAATGTGATCAATTTCTTTGCATAGTGTGCTCTTTATACATCTTTTACACACTGTTCTTATACCTGGAATGCTGATTCGCCACATTTGACCTACACAACAAACTCTGACGCATAATATACTTCATAGCGCCCGCTATTTAATACCCAATGATCCTGCATTTATGTCATAAGTACGAGGCTATGCACGATTCTGAGCTGGCAATTAGCGCTTCAAGAATTCCATATCGTTATTTTTACATTGTCCCACGCGATATGTATGAAAAATATCGGGCATGTAAACGAAGCGCAGCATTGTTTACTTTTTAGCCAGGTCCGTGTCTAGTTCACATGCTACTGAGCATGCGCTCACTATCGGCATGGTTCCTTGCACCGGAGGCACGCCTTACTCGTTCGCGCATGCCCGGGCTTCGACCACATTTTGCCGAGAAGTGTCTCACTGGCGCGCATGTGCGCATGCGCAGGGAATTTAACACCCGTATATCGGCAATTGTTACAGGATAGCAGCTGTTCTTCATTCCTCCAATTAGGTGGGGTATATAAGCGCGAGCCTCTCCTCCCCTCGTTGCCTCCCCTTCGGCTTTGGTCTAGCCGAGAGGTAACGACGGAGAGGTGAGTGGACAGAGCGTGGTGTGTTGTTACTGGCTGTGGGGCATATTCTGAGCACTCGGTCTGAAGAAGTAATGCTTTCTCTTGGCTGATAAATAATTTCAGCTTAACTTTAAGACTGAGTACTTGACCTTTCTTTACCATTTGAGTGAGGCTATAGGTGTAGGCTTTGGTTCTTTTTGTCCTCATATAGTCTAGTATTGGGCTGTATTCTCACTCAGACTTACCACCCTTATAAATTTACCTGTGAACGCTACAGTTCATTTCCATCCCTTAACTGTATGCTGCTTTTGAGTGTTCAACATACTTATAACTCAAGCAGTATGACTAGGTCAATATTGGTATTGACCCTAGGTTTACCCAGCCAGTCAGCAATTATAAACTAGTTTTGACTAGCAGTTATACCTTCTCTTGTTCTCCCTGGGACTGTGATCACTGTGGGCAATCATATAACCAGTTTTTTACATGCACAGACTTTAAAAACATAGTATTGACTTAGGATACTTTAAAGACCCTTTGAGTCGCTTGGGCTTACATGTATGTATGTATGTATGTATGTGCGTTCTTATATAGCGCTCGACTACCCTTGGGCATCTCGGCGCTTGCCCATGTTTACATTTATTTGTTTGTGCGTAGAGCGGGGCCTCAATCTCCGAGCCGTTGCCGGGTGAGGTGAGGCTTGACTCCCACACATTGTTGGGTAAGTCTTTTCCTACTTTTTGAAATATTATGTTCAGCAATGACTGTGGTTTACTCCAAATGCAACCTATATTATCTTAATTGGCCGTTCTAGTAGGGACTAGCCCAGCTGAGTCTTTTAATGGTCTTCACGACGTGACTAGTTTGTTATGTTTAAAGAACACACAATAGTTGTTGTTTTTCTGTTTTTTATTTACAGGATTACATCCTCTATCAACTACTGGTTCTAAAGGATACGGTAGGATGGTCCACATGACCACTCTATTAGTTTTGACAGTCCGTCAATAAAAACCGGTCTGTCTTTTTCACTTCATACAATACTTTTTGAGTGTATCTTTGCAGTAGCAAAATCTTATGTATGTGGCCCTGAAGAATGCCGGTGTAGTTTCACCTGTTGACAGAAACATGTTGGCCTATTTAACATCACAGCAAAGTAAACAGTGATTTTTTCACACTGTCCTACATCTCTTTTTAATCTGGCGTCCTGGTGAATATCAATAAAAGTTTTTCTTTTACCTCGACCGTCATTTTAACATCACTTACTTCACTTTTTTGTTTGCACTGCACTTTTCCAGCACCACTCCGTGGCATGGACACTTCCATTATATGAACCGGAAGTGTGTGTTGTCTTGCCAATCCATCTGGGCTTGGACTCACTACCCTGGTTCTAGACGTCCTACATGACGAGGCTCCGCCAAGTGGGTGGGCTGATAGGATATCTATCATATACTTGTGTCATGTGACCACCTGGTCTGGTTTAGTGCAATCCAATAGTGTGACTCTCTTAAGAAGACCTTATAGGCTCAGCTGTTTTGGTTCACAGACCCTCCAACCTTTTTTTGTTCTTTGTAGCTTGATTAGGGGTATTTGAGTTTGGATGGTCTATAAATATAGTCCCCTTGACCCTCCTAAACAATTGTTTTTCAGTATTGAGCAGCCTCCGCTGCGGGTCCTTTTTACCTTTTGACAACACGCCATTTATGTTGTCTTATTTCGCTCACTGGTTGATTGTTTTGTCCTACTTTGATCACTTACCATGGCTGACTTTGGAGGGTTGGCTTCTGATGACGAAGATCTCAATACACTCCTGACTGACAACCCTAGCATCCTAGACAGTTTGGCCTCGACATCCACCACTACCACCACTACAACGGAGGATGATTGGGTGACTTTATTAAATATGAAGAAAAACCATTCCCGCACCACAATACATGGTATAATTATGAATGAATACTTGCATGGCAAGTGTGCACCATCTGGCTTAATAGTGACCAACACACCACGTCTCTTCTTAGATAAGGGTTTCCTAAGGGACTGGGCGCTCATTGCGTGGCGTTGCACGCGTGATTGGCTTACCTTGATTATTAAAACTGCCAAGAAGACAGCCGATGCCCTGTTGGTTGAGATCCAAGTTCTTGAGGGCCAAATCAACGCAGCGATTAGGTCAGTACCATTCAAAAAGAACTTGGACGAGACCAACAAGACCAACAAAGAATATTATGATAACATCCTCGCGACTAAAGTTGAAAAGTTCAAGAAAGACCTTGCACGTTTTTCAATGGAAACCACATACCCCTACATGAGTGACTCCTACGTAGCCCCCGTGTATAACTCCAGAGGTAAGAGATATGGGTCCAACTACTCTTCCTCAGGCTCAGAATTAGGGTCTAGTGACCAAGGGGAGTCAAATAGAGGTACACCCAGTAGAGGGCGAGGGAGGGGTCCCCAGAGAAGACCTAACAGAGGACGCGGGGCTCAATACTACCCGTATCCAGGGCCTTGGTGGCCCCCAGCACCTTGGGGTTATCATCAACCACCTATGGGACCCCCCATGGGCCATCAAATGCCTAATTACCCACCCAATCCAAACTTCTACTACGACCAGTCTTTTTTATGGCAGGGCCGAGGCAGACCCCATGGGAAAAGAAGAGGCCAACAGTCAGTGAATTGGGCACCAGACATTGCGAACAACAGAGGAGAACAATCCTAGAAGAAAGTAGTGATCTAGTGGTGAACCTTAGTAGCCGGACACTTACACCCACCGAGACTTCGGTCCTCAATAAAGGACTAGGATTTGTTCCAACTAACGAAGGAGACCCCTTCAACTTGAGATGCGAATTGGAATCCTTTTATAGGAAGGTCCGTTTACATTTCTTCTTCAAATCAACCAATGATAACAACGATTTGGTGGACCTTGCGGATCAGAACACTGGTCTTAGACCTAAATCCACATTCACGCCTCTCAATCACCAAGTGCCAGAGAGGGTCATTGCCTTTGAGCAGGCAGTCACTCATGATATCATGAATATGGACCGCACAAACAAAAAGTCCTTTTCCAACATGACCAGAATAGGAAGATTGGCACTCGCAACCTTGTCTAAAGATACCAGCATTACAATCAAGCCTGCCGACAAGGGCGGTGCCATGGATATATGATGTTACAACGCGGACTTTTACTCCGCATACCGTTACAACGCGGTTTTTACAACGCGGATACTGCAACAACGCATGTATTTACAACGCATTTTTTTACAACGCAGGTACCTTTACAACGCAGACCATTACAACGTAAGTATTGGTAAGTATATGTTAATATTAATATTAAAATAGTAACTTAATTTTAAAAATATAATTACATGTAATTTAATTCCCATTAATTAATTTAAATTTAAATTAATATTATTTTATTTTTACCATGTACCCCTGTACCCCAGAAACTCTAAACTGACCCACAACCCCAACAATAATGAAAAGTAATTTATTTTAATTTATTTACTATTAAATCATTTAATATAAAATTACATTTAATTTATTTTTACCCTGTACCCCAAAAACTAAAAACTGACCCTGAACCCTAAAAATACCCCTTTACCCAAAAACTGAAAACTGACCCTGAACCCTAAAAATACCCCTTTACCCAAAAACTGAAAACTGACCCTGAACCCTAAAAATACCCCTTTACCCAAAAACTGAAAACTGACCCTGAACCCTAAAAATACCCCTTTACCCAAAAACTAAAAACTGACCCTGAACCCTAAAAATACCCCTTTACCCAAAAACTAAAAACTGACCCTGAACCCTAAAAATACCCCTTAACCCTAAAACCCAAAACTGACCCCAACCCCTAAAAATACCCCTTAACCCCAAACATATAACATTTAAAATATAACTATATACTTACCAATACTTACGTTGTAATGGTATGCGTTGTAAAGGTACCTGCGTTGTAAAAAAATGCGTTGTAAAAACATGAGTTGTAACAGTATCCGCGTTGTAATGGATGCGTTGTAACAGTAGTGCGTTGTAAAAAGTGCGTTGTAACAGGTGCACACCCGGTGCCATTGTCATACAGGACACTGACACTTACCACAGGGCACGTGCGTACGTCAACTGAACAATTCCGATGCTTATCGTCGATTAACGGATGATCCGACCACGAGACTCTCCAATGACATCAAAAGTCTTACTGAGGAAGCATCCTGTGAGGGATGGATTACATCTCAGGAAGCAAGGTATTTGACCACGGCCCACCTGGTGGTCCCTTACTTCTATTGTCTTCCTAAGATACACAAGGAGAAGAGACCACCTCCTGGTCGCCCTATCATCTCGGGGATTGGGTCTCTTCTCGAGCCATTATCCACCTTTGTGGATGTCTACCTGAAACCATTAGTAAGGGAAACACCTACGTACCTGCAGGATACTGGTGACGTCCTTCGACTTCTTGCTGAGGCTGAGTTCAACGTCGAGACCGACTTATTGGTGAGTTTCGACGTTGAGTCTCTGTATACGTGCATCCCTCAGCAAGAGACTCTTGACTACGTAAGGCACTTACTTGAATCCAAACCTCCGGATACCATCACTCCAATACCCTTCATCATGGAGTGCGCCAGACTTGCGATGATGGAGAATTATTTCCAATACCAGGATGACCTCTATCTTTAAGTCTCCGGGACATCAATGGGGAGTGTCTTCGCCCCCAGTTTGGCGAAATTGTATATGCATCAATGTGAGCAAGACCATGTCCTAAACCACAGCAACCCTTACTTCCGTCAGGTGTTGCTGTGGCGCAGATACATAGATGATATCATTGTCATATGGAGAGGCACTAGTTTGGAGGTTACCGACTTTCACACGTGGTTGAACTCCAGAAACCAATATCTCCGATTTACAGTGGAGTACAGCAAAGAGCAGCTACCATTCCTGGATCTTCTCATCTTTCCGGGAGAGGGAGGTTTGCAGAGTCGATTATACAAGAAACCCATGGCTCGAAACTCCCTACTGTCATACCGAAGTTTCCATCCACAATCACTACGTGATAACCTGCCGGTGGGCCAATTTTTGAGGGTCCGGCGTAACTGCTCCTCCAATCACTTGTACGAACAACATGCAAGAGAATTATCACTGAACCTGAAGGAACGGCACTATCCAAATCATTTGATACGTCGGGCGCATAAAAGAGCCTTTAATAACAATCGAGAGGCACTAATTGAACATCAACAAAGCAGGATACCGTCCGAAAGGATTGCGATGGTGCATACTTTCAGCACTTTATCGAATATGGTGAAGAAAACAGTACTGAAGCACTGGAAAATCCTGAACACGGCTTCTGGTGTAATACCCAGGCCTCTGTTCGCCTTCAAACGAGGGTCTAGTATCAGAGACAGCCTGGTTCATACAAGACCGAAGACACAGAGGAAGGAGACCACTACCACTTTGGATACCATCTGGAATACCACACTGGTTCAGGGGCACTACCCTTGTGGTAGCTGTACGGCATGTCCACAGACCCGTAATACCCTCTCCATTGACATTGGAACTTCCAGACCATGGAAATTGTTCAATCATACAAACTGCAACTCGGAGAGATTGAACTATATGATCACATGTCCGTGTGGTCTGGCATACATTGGACATACCACCAGAAAAGTCAAGCTACGTATCAGCGAACATAAGAGTACGATACGGTGTAACAAACAGTCCACCTGCCTGACGAATCACTTCTTAATTAAGAAGCACAAAGCTGATGACCTGAGGTGGGTGGTTTTAGAACAGCCCTTCATCCCAGCGCACATAGCAGATGTCTCACGGTTTCTTTTTATCAAGGAACAACGTTGGATTTTTAAATTGAAAACTGATGTGTCGGGGTTGAACGATAACATTCCTTGGGTGTCCATCTAACCATCTAGGATTCTCCATGAAATTTAACCCGTATGAACTGTTAATTCTTTACACCTTAAACTTTAGCATAAAAGGTTTCTCTACACATCACATCACGTAGATCCTCTCCAGTGACCATACAATGTGCAGCACACGTCAGTAATCAGTTAATATTACCCTAACATGCAAAATAAACTGGGTGAGGCAGTGCTCCCTCCTTTGTTGTTGAATCCACCCATTCTAGGCTCTGGGTTCAGCCTACTCGGGTTCTGAAGTTCCAGTCCCTTTAGCTCACAGTGGTCAGCGCACATCCCATATGGGTCACATCTAGTCTTTGCAATGTGATCAATTTCTTTGCATAGTGTGCTCTTTATACATCTTTTACACACTGTTCTTATACCTGGAATGCTGATTCGCCACATTTGACCTACACAACAAACTCTGACGCATAATATACTTCATAGCGCCCGCTATTTAATACCCAATGATCCTGCATTTATGTCATAAGTACGAGGCTATGCACGATTCTGAGCTGGCAATTAGCGCTTCAAGAATTCCATATCGTTATTTTTACATTGTCCCACGCGATATGTATGAAAAATATCGGGCATGTAAACGAAGCGCAGCATCGTTTACTTTTTAGCCAGGTCCGTGTCTAGTTCACATGCTACTGAGCATGCGCTCACTATCGGCATGGTTCCTTGCACCGGAGGCACGCCTTACTCATTCGCGCATGCCCGGGCTTCGACCACATTTTGCCGAGAAGTGTCTCACTGGCGCGCATGTGCGCATGCGCAGGGAATTTAACACCCGTATATCGGCAATTGTTACAGGATAGCAGCTGTTCTTCATTCCTCCAATTAGGTGGGGTATATAAGCGCGAGCCTCACCTCCCCTCGTTGCCTCCCCTTCGGCTTTGGTCTAGCCGAGAGGTAACGACGGAGAGGTGAGTGGACAGAGCGTGGTGTGTTGTTACTGGCTGTGGGGCATATTCTGAGCACTCGGTCTGAAGAAGTAATGCTTTCTCTTGGCTGATAAATAATTTCAGCTTAACTTTAAGACTGAGTACTTGACCTTTCTTTACCATTTGAGTGAGGCTATAGGTGTAGGCTTTGGTTCTTTTTGTCCTCATATAGTCTAATATTGGGCTGTATTCTCACTCAGACTTACCACCCTTATAAATTTACCTGTGAACGCTACAGTTCATTTCCATCCCTTAACTGTATGCTGCTTTTGAGTGTTCAACATACTTATAACTCAAGCAGTATGACTAGGTCAATATTGGTATTGACCCTAGGTTTACCCAGCCAGTCAGCAATTATAAACTAGTTTTGACTAGCAGTTATACCTTCTCTTGTTCTCCCTGGGACTGTGATCACTGTGGGCAATCATATAACCAGTTTTTTACATGCACAGACTTTAAAAACATAGTATTGACTTAGGATACTTTAAAGACCCTTTGAGTCGCTTGGGCTTACATGTATGTATGTATGTATGTATGTGCGTTCTTATATAGCGCTCGACTACCCTTGGGCATCTCGGCGCTTGCCCATGTTTACATTTATTTGTTTGTGCGTAGAGCGGGGCCTCAATCTCCGAGCCGTTGCCGGGTGAGGTGAGGCTTGACTCCCACACATTGTTGGGTAAGTCTTTTCCTACTTTTTGAAATATTATGTTCAGCAATGACTGTGGTTTACTCCAAATGCAACCTATATTATCTTAATTGGCCGTTCTAGTAGGGACTAGCCCAGCTGAGTCTTTTAATGGTCTTCACGACGTGACTAGTTTGTTATGTTTAAAGAACACACAATAGTTGTTGTTTTTCTGTTTTTTATTTACAGGATTACATCCTCTATCAACTACTGGTTCTAAAGGATACGGTAGGATGGTCCACATGACCACTCTATTAGTTTTGACAGTCCGTCAATAAAAACCGGTCTGTCTTTTTCACTTCATACAATACTTTTTGAGTGTACCTTTGCAGTAGCAAAATCTTATGTATGTGGCCCTGAAGAATGCCGGTGTAGTTTCACCTGTTGACAGAAACATGTTGGCCTATTTAACATCACAGCAAAGTAAACAGTGATTTTTTCACACTGTCCTACATCTCTTTTTAATCTGGCGTCCTGGTGAATATCAATAAAAGTTTTTCTTTTACCTCGACCGTCATTTTAACATCACTTACTTCACTTTTTTGTTTGCACTGCACTTTTCCAGCACCACTCCGTGGCATGGACACTTCCATTATATGAACCGGAAGTGTGTGTTGTCTGGCCAATCCATCTGGGCTTGGACTCACTACCCTGGTTCTAGACGTCCTACATGACGAGGCTCCGCCAAGTGGGTGGGCTGATAGGATATCTATCATATACTTGTGTCATGTGACCACCTGGTCTGGTTTAGTGCAATCCAATAGCGTGACTCTCTTAAGAAGACCTTATAGGCTGTTTTGGTTCACAGACCCTCCAACCTTTTTTTGTTCTTTGTAGCTTGATTAGGGGTATTTGAGTTTGGATGGTCTATAAATATAGTCCCCTTGACCCTCCTAAACAATTGTTTTTCAGAGACAAGTATGTCAACATGTTTTCGTTATTAACTGACCATCGCGAGATGGAATATGCTAAAACCCAGAAAGATTTGTGGCACCCGAGCGTCTGGCGCGCCAAGATGGCGGAGTTCAGGGTGGAAGAAACGATAACGAATTGGGCAAAGGCCTTTGCAATATTTACTGCAGTTATGGGGGAACGTAAACCCGAGGTATTAACTGACCTGTCGTGTTATCAAACTCGTATAATGGATTTTTATGCAATGTATGAGGGGGAGGAATGGAACGGTTATGACATGAAGTTCCGAAAAGCAAAGGAATATGATGCCTCTCTGACATGGGACTGCCTCGACTCAGTCTCTTGGCATAAGCAGCTCCTGCCGGGGGCGCGTTTTTTGAGACATATGTAACTTACACATATTCCGCTGGCGGCGGAAGACCTCAGTCTTAAATTTAATAGTGCAATAACTGGCTTGAACTCGCTATCAGAGATCTCAAGGTTACAGACATAGAATACATTACTTCTAATGCGGTGAGCAATCGAATGAATAATATGGTAAATATCCCCTTTAATTATAAGGGCGGATTCACCTTCTTTGGTACTGAACATATTCATTTATGTAAAGAAACCCACTACAGTATGGCCGCACCTTCCATGCCCTAGCAAACTACCTATAAACCCGTTCCAAAATGGCCGCCGCCACTAGCGACTGAGTTCCAGTGCCGGTTTGCCAGGAGCACAAGTAAGTCGCGCGACTCTTAGAGGGTTAGTTGTTTAAAATTTGATGCTCATAATTAGCTACACGAAATAGTAAAAACACATGTTCTCCCACTGCAGAGAGACGAGTGATAATTCGTAATCGGAACGCGCTCACAGCGCGACAACAGATTCTCCCGCTGCATTCAAAGACTGAGGTCCTCCGCCGCCAGCGGAATATGTGTAAGTTACATATGTCTCAAAAAACGATTGCACTAACGGATGTAATCGATAGGGAAACTGAAATATATCCATAATTTATGCAGGGTGACAACCGGCAAAGGGGGAAGCGAACAGCATTGGGTGGTGCCCACTACTTATGAGGAGAACCGAAGTAAATGAATAAACACAACCAGGTATGCCTTGACAAGCAGTGAGTGCCTTTTCTCTTAGGTCTGTGCAAACACAGAGTTTTACAAATTATTTTTTTGCAAATTGCAGGCTCTAACTTATAATACCGAAAAGGAACATTGACATATCATAGGGAATAAAGATTTGATCCCGAAAGGTATGTCACAAAAACTTGTGCCCCGTTAAATAATAGCAGTGAAGTCAGAAAAGTGATAACACCTTCATTTTGCTTGTAGATATACAGCTAAGAATTCCAGTCAAAACTATATTCTTCCTGAGGACCGGCAGCAGCTGGTGTACAGGTAAGAGTAGTGACGTTGAACCTGCATAGAAGGTAGCAAACTAGCTCGAGACTAAGAAGCTAAAACTAGCTTTGTTTTATACACCTTGCAGATACGTTCTTGAAAGACAGAGCCCCGATGAGAATCCTTTGAGTGGACGCACCGGATTCGAAACGCGTTGGCATAAAAAGAGATCAGATAGTAATCCGTTGATAGACCAAAGAAATTCACATTTGGTCTATGGTGGTAAAATGAACTGTGAACTTGATTAAGTTGTTTCTTTTATTTTTTTCTGACTTTTAGCAATGGTCTATTGAAAATCTCTGATTTATATCAACCAAAACTCTGGCCTTTTGTAAAATATATGTGTATATATATCAAAGCGATCTAGCATGTATATACAATTAGTTGTTTGTATGTCTAAAAATGTTTTGTGTTGTGAATAATTGTCTTTTGATGTGATTTAAAAAAAAACGAAAAAGTGTCCTTCTCATACATAAAATTGAGAATTTGATAACAATAAAAAGTAAAAGGGTAAAAGTTGAATACCCAGATAAACCTTGAAGTTTTCTCTTGGTTTCTTCCTCAAAAGGAGAGGATTAAAATTAAGTGTGTGGTTGGCACATTGTTTTTTTACAAAATATAACCTATGGTCCAGCCGACCGCACGTCTCAGGACCTAACTCCCCATTTCTTCAGAATCTAGGTATCCAGCACTGAGTTAGAAAAGTAACGTAAAAAGTAACTTACCTGCAATTTAGTGAAAAAGCCTATTCATTTCAAATAGTGTTGCATACTACTGCTCCCCTGTAAATCAAACAAAGTACAATTTCAACTGCCAACTTGAACTGTGTTCATACAAGTAAATTATTACTGCAAAGTATTTTTATGCTTACCTGTGCCAGGCTTGGTTAGTTCTAGAAATAAAACAACAGTATATTTTTTTATACAAAAACAATTGGCCTAGAGTTCAGTTCTTGAGTGTGTGAATTCATTTGCTGACTGAGTGTGTACATCAAATGCTGAACACTGTCCACTGATACTGCCTTACTGCTCGACCAAGCTACCACTTTAGCGAGTAAGGTTCTATCTAACTTCAACCTCTGCCTACCTTTGGAGACCCTTGGAATCTATACACACTGTACCTCACTTTGGTGCAGTATACAGAGCCAGTTTCGTACAATACCTCACTATATGTCTCTCCCAATTTACATGTGATGTTGTTGTCCAGTGGAAAGAGCAAGCTACTTCTGGTAAACTTTTGCAACGCTGGAGTTACACACCGGGATGAGGACAATATAACTTTGCTGGGATCTGTACTTCAGGATAGCATCTTGAAAGGTCAGAGTTATCGCTACATTTTTTTAACAGGGGATTTTAACACTTATATGTGCGGGGACATCATGCACCGCAGGTATACTGATCCTGCGTTCTGTATCCTGTTGTAATCGGATCTAAGACCCTAATTAAAATATTCCCGATTCATGCCCTTATGTGGTTATAACAAATCATATCCTTATAAAGGCATAAGAATCATATCCATATTTAGTCATAGCCAATGCAGTCCAAATACGGCAAGGCTACTCCCATAGACTCCTAGAAAGTACAACGCATTCTTTAAACAAACCAAGCCTCCAGCAGCCCGGGAATTCCCCCTGCTTCTGTTTTGATTTGTCCTAGAACTCCTGGAGTCCTAAAAGAACTGCCAGTTCTTAGTGACGTCTTATGTCCAACCTTACGTCAAACTCGGCACCTTCCAGGTATAAATATACCAGCCTCTGCCTTAAGCAAACACACAGTGGTTTGGAGCAGATCGGTTATCTACTTATCCGAAGCCCAGCTGATGCGAGTGCTGAAGGAAGCCGACCCTCCCATTGACGCACTGAGAGAGACGCTGTCTTTTCTATTGCCGAGAAATCCAGCTCCTATGTTTCCAGTCACCCTTGCAGGTTTCTGGGAGATCGAGTCCTGAGAAAGAGATACAAGACCTCCTTCATTCTATAACCAGGGTACGGAGCTGATTAGATCCTCAGAGAATTCTTGATTCAGATTCTTGGCAAAACTAACTTAACTTAAACTGCAGCTCACTTACTCCTTCCCACGTACTAGGCTTAGGTTAGGTACACCGGGGTAGGCGTATCTTAGAAGCACCAGTTGAGCACGTTTAGTCAATGATTTTAAGTATGTATATATTTTATCCGTTTTAAGTAGCTTATGGCTCAGAAACCATATAAATGCTTTTACAGTATTATTTCATAATACTCCTTTTACTGTACGCACTTTACTTCATGATAAGTATTGCAACTGTGGCAATTCATTTCTCTTGCATGAGAAAGAAGACTGCTCAATAAATAACAACTTTTATTGAAAACGCCTGTCTCTCTATTTCTCTGCACTTCTGGTGAAACTAAGCATGCAAGATTGACTGAGTGAAATAGCCATCTATTGTTTCCGCGACTCTGGAGATATACTCCTTATTCTGGGGGGAGCAAAGTTGTCATGTTTATGCGGTTGTCAGAAACTAATCCCTTCTTGTCTATTCAGGAAAGTTACTAGTGACCTCTGAGCTAGCTGGCATACCTAATTAAGTCTAACATTTTCAGTAGAGACCTAGATGACCTCAGTCCTACGTCTAAACTACTGTTCATGTTATTCCAATGCGCAGAGCCTATTGGGAATATAGGAACTACACTACAATCCTACAGGGATGCTTTTATCTTTTTAAAAAACGACTGTTTTATTTTACATTATTGTGGTACACAGTTTGTCTTCTGCACTTTGTTCTCCTGATCAGTGGCGGCTGGTGACATTTGAAAGTAGTGGGGCGTAAAAGTTTGAGGTGAGTGCTCGGTGGCGAGTGAGCCTAGTGAGTGAGTCTGACTGCCATAAGGTGGGTTTGTGGGGTCCTTCTCGCCATTTTTGTAATCAAACTGACTATCCCCAGAGCTAAACTAACCCAGCCTATCAGTATTCAGATGCTGATTAAGCCGATGTGTAATATCTGAAAAAACTCCAGGTGACAATGGTGAACACTGCACAGAGATGGTGCCCTGACTACCGAAGCGCACACGGTAATGGATAGACACACAATGCATGCACATGTGAGGTATTTGGCCACTGTGGGTAACATCAAAAGGAATGGGGGCGATTGACAGCCTGAAAACAGGCAACATATGCAGGGAACAAGCCCCAAGGCATCCTATGTGACCCAAGAACACCACCCAGCATGGATGCAGCAATAATGTAGTACACATGCAAAATTAGTAGCAGGTGAAGAGAGCAGTGCCTGAATAAACAAAAAACAGTAATAAAGACATTCATGAACGAAATTAATGAATTTACCAACCATGAAAGAAACACTAAAATGCTAATTTAAAGGGTACGACTCCAGTCCATAGCATCCGAGCACCTCGCAGAGCATGTCACTACCAGTAACATCACACAGCCGGTCCTTACCAAGGCTGCACACGCACACCCCACCTCTTAAAGTTCAATAATCTGCATAAACTAGAATCATTGAGGGAAAACAAACCATGTGACAACACCATGTTAATTTTTAAATAATTCTCTCTGTGGTATTTTAGAACAAGTCCTTGCGTGCAGGTTTGTGTAACTGTGCAGTTTTGTTTACATTACACTCGCAAAAGAAACGGAACTAATAAGCTCTCTGATTTGTACATTTAACTTCCACACACCTGTGGCACAGTATGACCCCAACTCCCAGTGCACCAAGCATATCAAGGTGTCCTGCAGCACCTTGATCTCCTGGGCCAGAGTGGCGAAGAGCACCTGCAGCACGGGAACCATGTTCAGAGCAAATAAAAGACACGAGCGAGCAATGAGTTTACCGCTGCAGTAGTTCTAATTAACTGCGCTGTAAGACTGTGCGGGTGAGAAGGCAATATTAAAGGGGGCGAGAGAGCAAACAAGGGTTGTATCCTGAACAATGCGAGCCTATGCAAAAACAGTTTTCTGCAGGTGCATTAATGTGATTTATGCTCTAATCACAAACCCTTTTTTATGATCAGCGCTGGTGTGCAGATTACCTTTTCATCAGTTAGTTAACATTTCAAACGGTTCCTAACTGAGAATATACTTAAAAAATAGAAATACCTGTTTTCTGCCATATTCTCAGTAAGGAAACACTATCATGAAAATTGCACTAACGGACAAATTGCTGGGGCAAAAATCATAGGAACTCCGCTGCAAGTGTGGCACGAGAGGAATTCAAACCTATTGTTGCCCACGCGCACTCTAGTCTCTTCATGGTCTGGCCTCCCAGAGGTGTTTGGTAGTAAGAAGGGAGTGTGACCGGAGACAGCTGCACAGGTATGGGGAAGGAACATCAGCTGTCATGAACGAAGGAATCGGCACAGACAGTTTGAACGTCAGGCCAGCTCCAAGGGCGGCAGAAGTTTAACCACGTACAGTACACATATTTATATACCCTTATTAAAGCAATTTTAATACTGCAAAGTAAACAGCATTACAGCCCAATCCCACCCAACAGGGATTTGAAACGGTAAACAGTACACTTTTGATGTGTTTTTTTTACCTTCTATTTTTACACACGGGCGGCTGCCTGCTTCAGCGTCTCTGAGGCCATTAGGCCAACACTGACAGTGCTGCCTTGCTGCGGGCTTGCTGTGAGGCCAGGCCCGGGCCTGAGCGTGGCATGTAGTCAGAGAGATGACGAGTGACATGGTGGTGGTCAGATTGGGAATGAGGAATAAATACCACCACTCGTCTCAACTGCACCTGCACCATCCACACTTCGATCTTCGTCGTCCTGGAGGCAAATATACGCAGGAGGTGGAAGTAGATTTAAACTCCAGCGCGGCAACAGGAGTAGGGGTCCATCACTGCAAGGCATCATATTAAAGCCCTGCAGTGATTGGTCACGAACATTGGAGCCTCAAAAGATCTCTCCTATCCTCGCGTTGCCTTCTGTTCACCAGAGATCTGGCAGTCAGCCTCCAACCCACGCACGGCAGCACCATCATCCTCGTTAACTCAGCCAATCCTGGCGCAGCATAACATCGCCACTGCGCCAGGATTGGCTAAAGTGCAGGGCTAAAACTGCCCATAATGAGACCCGGCTCCCCCGGGTCTCTGTCTGTGTGACAGCTAAGGGAGGAGGAGGAGGGAAGGGGCTATTGCCTGTGTGCGCATGCGAGGGCAAGTCATAATAATGACTTGTCCTAAATGCGCACACTGCTGCCTGACACAGACGCTGATATTCACAGTGAGTCACACGCTGCACTGCCGCAGGCCCGCCCCCCACGATCGCGATGATGTCACGATTTGTGACTCCGGCCTCAATTATGACTGCACTGTCGTTTATTCTGTGCGCGCTCATAATTGTACTTTATACTTTTTACTTTTTGCGCAGTGTGCTGTGTGCAGTGTGTCAGACCAGTGACAGCAGTGACGGTCGTCCATGGCTAGTGGGGCTACGCCCCAACGCCCCCAATGGACGAACCGCCACTGCTCCTGATTGTTGCTGCCTCCCGCCTGCCGCGCACCCCGTTCCACCGCGGTCTATACCGTTTGTGTGGAGGGTGAAAGCGGCTCCATTTCTCCTATGGCCGGCGGGGGAAGGGGTGGAGACAGGGGGGTTGGCGCTCTAGTGCGCTAAACTAGTCTCCCTACATAATAAGTATGCCCTGTCCTCCGTGCAGCGGACATGCGCAGCGGGCACGCCAAAGGCAAGACCGTCTGCGCCCGTCGGCGCCAAGACCGGGCCAGGGGCTAGGGATGCTGCCTCTTTGCCATCAGTTGACTGCCCCAGGCTACGGTATTCGAGGGAGGCGCTTTTGGAACTGGGGAGGAGGAACCCACCGTGCTGTGATAGTATGTTTAAAATTGAAAGGCTGCACAGAAAGGGGCCCTCTGCCTGCACAGAGTGCAGTATTTGCTGCTTAGGAGGACAAGTGAGTAGTCACTCGGGTAGAGCAACTAGTGAAATCCCCATTAAAAGTAACAAGCCACTACAGGGTTTTCTCATTAACACTAGATCCCTGATTAAGAATACGTGGCGTTTAAAGACTTTATGCTCCAACATTCCCCTGACTGGGTATTTTTAACTGAAAAGCTTTCAACAACAACTGAAACCTGGGCAAATCAGTTTTCTGGTCCAGAGCTTGAAGAGGCTATTCCAGCTGGCTTCTGACTTTTTAGAATGGACAGGGAGGGGCGCCGGGGGTGGCCTAGGGATTTTGCTCAGGGATTCCTTCACTTTTAGATCTGAAACTCTCACTTCGTCACTGGATTCTTACCAGGCCCTATATTTTTCAATAAATTTTACCCCAACGGAGAGCTTTTCAGGGGTCCTATGTTATAGGCCCCCGGGTTCCAGGGCCTTGTTTAGCCAAGACCTGTGCAATAAGTTAGAACCCTACCTGGAGAGAGCCAATTTTACTCTTCTGGGGGACTTTAACTTTCATTTAGAAAATAAAGCAAACCTGGACACGCAAACGCTCATGGAATGCATGAATGGCTGCGGTTTTGTACAACTAGTTGAATTCCCCACACATTCTGTGGGTCACACCCTTGATGGAATTTTCTCCAATGATTATCGGGTGGTGGTGGGTGTGCCACTCCCTGTGGCATGGTCGGATCATTATGCTATTCCTTTTCAGCTAAGGGGCAAGAGATCAGGCTCCGCCTGCTCTGCCAATAGGGAGGTGGGCAAAAAGCGAAATTTTTATTTGGTTACTAGTGAACAGGTCGCCACTGCTTTTGCTGATTTTCAGCTCTCTGAACTTTTAAGTGCTAATGCAGGGGCTGATATCTTCTCTGAGAAGATCTTAGCGGTGATGGATACCCTGGCCCCTATAAAACCTTATTATTCGGCAAGGAAGAAGCCTTCTGCACCTTGGTTCTCTGACCGGTTACGTAAGATGAGACAAGTGTGCAGAAGAAAGGAAAGGATTTGGCAGAGGGATTTGACACCACAGGGTAGAGACTTACACAAGCTTTCCCTGAAAGCTTACAGAGTAGCCATCGTCGAAGAAAAGGGAAGCTACTATTCTAAACTGAGAGCCTGTCGTCTTCCAAGGAGCTTTTTAACATCTTTAACTCCCTTGTCGCGCCCACTGTCTCAGATGCGGTGAAGCCATCCCAGGCACTCTGTGATAGATTAGCCTCTTTTTCTGCTCCAAGATATCGGACATTTATGTGCAGTTGGAGATCTTAAACGCGAACCAGACACCCAGTGGTCTCCCTGTAACCTATGTTAGTGACAGTCCGAGAAAGGTGACTTCAGCAAGTCTCTCTTCTTTTCCAACCCTCTCTCCGGAATTAGTCGGAAAATTACTTGAGGGAATCAAATCGGGTTCGCCCCTGGATCCCTGCCCTCTTAAGGTCCTGAAAGCAGCCAATCCCCTTTCTTACTGTGGTCCTGAATCTAGCCATCTTGCAGGGCCAGTATCCCCGAAGCTGGAAGGCGGCTGTGGTCAGGCCTCTTTTGAAAAAGCCTTTGTTAGACCCGTCTAACTTGAATTTTTTTTGCCCCATTTTCCTTCTGCCGGTTCCAGCAAAACTCCTCGAAGTCCATCTGAACTCTCATTTGAGTGCCTATCTGAGGGAACATCAGATGTTGGATAGCTCACAACATGGCTTTAGAAGGTTCCGTAGCATGGAGACAGCCCTCACTGCAGTTGTGGATAAGATTCGAGTACAGGTGGATGCAGGGTACACCACCCTTCTGGTCTTACTTGACCTCACTGCAGCTTTCGATACCCTGTCTCCCCAGAGACTGGTGGAGCGTCTTGGGGAGATAGGGGTCGGGGGCTCGGCCTTGGATCTTCTAACTTCTTTCCTGGAGGAGCGGTCCCAAATAGTCAAATTGGGCAGCTTCCACTCTGAGTCCTCCCCCCGAGTCTGTGGGGTTCCTCAGGGCTCCACTCTGAGCCACACCTTATTTAATATCTACGTGGCCCCTCTGGCAGGGGTGGTAAAGTCATTTGGGTTGGAAGTTTTGTCCTATGCGGACGACACCCAAATTATGGAGTCTATCACGCATAATGTCAGGGATTCCACGCAGAATTTTAAGAACTGCCTGTTAGCAGTCTCGTCCTGGATGGGGCAAAACTATCTCAAATTGAACGGTGAGAAGACAGAGGTCTTGGTCTTTGGAGATAGCCTTAACATTTGGTCTAGGGAGTGATGGCCTGATGCTCTGGGTGCCTGCCCTATCCCGGTCTCTCAGGGGAAGAACCTGGGAGTTGTGGTGGATGATTCCCTTTCCATGAATCTATAGGTCTCCAGAACAGTGGCCACCTGTATCCGGATCATGAGGAAGATCTCTCAGTTCCTCTCACTGAAAGCTCGTAAAAACGTGGTGGTTGCGTTAATACTGTCCAGACTGGATTATTGCAACGCCCTATATTTAGGCATCAACCAAGGGCAGCTGCGACGTTTACAACTTGTGCAAAATGCGGCTGCCAGACTGGTGATGGACATCCCTACACTAAATACACAATTAACAAAGGGTCCAAGGGGAAAGTGATTAGAGACCAAGTAGTATTATATCCCCCATCCACAGTATGCCAAAACAAAAGTGGATACTACTGGTCTAACAACAAAGTAAGATGCAACCAAAAACTGAATCTATAGTAGCTGAGCATGTGTTAAACAGGAAAAGAAACCCATCAGCCCACCAAATGGCGGATCTTCATCATCTGGGATTTTTGAAACTGGTATCTGATAGGCATCTCACATTGTGTTATCGTGAGCTGCCCTACCACAAAACAACCAGTGATGGAACAGGCCATGAATGTAAATTCTGTGATGCTGAAGAATAATTTTGCAGTGATATTAAGTGTGAGAAAAAATCATATGTACAAATTAAAATTGACAATTATGATAACAAGGATACATTTATTGGAGAATTATCATAATGTCAAAGCTAAAACCAGTGTGATGATAGTTTGTCAAAATAACTATCGTCAGTTGACTAGAAGGGTCGACATGTTTCAGCCATTGTAGGTCGAAAAATAGAACAGTGGCTTTCTTCAGGACCGAAGACTACACTACTGCAAAAAAGGTGAAGGTAAATGAAAAACAATAATAGACATTATGATACGTGCTACCATATATTTAGCTCCAATGTGTAGGGCGAATGTCTTTAGAAGTGGATTCTTTCCTGAAAAATAGAAGCATATATACACACGGACAGCTGATCAAACAAAACTATAGATACATAACTGTTGGTCGTACATACAATTTAAATTTCCATGTCCATAATCTCAAAAGGCATTCAATTAAACAAATATAAGTACTAGAAATATCTTATTAAACTCACCCAATCTTTCTTGGGAGTAAGCCTCACCTCTCCTGGCGACTGCTCAGGTGATGAGGCCCCGCTCTGTAGGTGGATATAAATGGCAGAGGACTAGTACATTATCCCTCCATCACTTTTCCACTAGTTTTAAAACCTTGGTTCTACCATAAGCACAGAAGGTAGCAGTGAATAGCATGCTCTCGCAATAGACTGATGTGCCGAAGATTCATTAACACACTTTATTAGTCACAGTATGATAAAGAATTGAGTGTGTAACAATTTGTTTACGGAAAATCACAGAAACAGGGGTATGATGTTAAACCTCCTGGGATTGATCATGCTTTCAAACACTAGTGAAACGCTAATTCCCAATGAATCCTTGTGGAGATCCAGCGTTCCAACATTTACAACTACTGTTGCCAAAACAGATCAAGCCATGTCTCTGTAGGGCAAGAGGCAACAGGGACCTTGCACTGCCAGCTACACATCAGCGCATCAGCAAGAGAAACAAGTAGGGCAAAGTATCCAGGATATTAATCTCTGCTCCATGTTTGAGAAAACAAGACACTGTGCCAAAATCGCTGCGGAGGTGTATATCCGTCCTACCTGTCCATCGGTACCCCAAGCTACCCCTGAGCCGAGGGGGATGTACCAGACGGAACAGGAGGGCCGAATATATACACATCGTAATTAAGTGTGTGGCGGACCAAAGAGGAACCCCATCTGTAGCAGGAAATGCTTCACATGCACTTCCAGTTACGTCTGCACATGCACAACTGTTCGATTCGCCGGGCAACAACTCTGGTACATGCGCAATTAGAATGTGAAGGACTGGGTTTTTCTAAGACCCAGCGGTGCCAGGGGACAACACCTGAAACCTTTGTGGGTAACCTGTTCCGGCGTACAAATGACAGAGACACGGGACACTTCCTTCGGCGTCAAAGATTCGAGGTTTATTACTGCAGGGAACACAGAAGTCACGAGAAGTACATCACATGTAGGTTCACGGAGCCTGATTCGAATTGCTACTGTGGGTCGCTCCTTTTATACAAGTTTCTCTCATAAATGAACATAATACACAAACGTTTACAACTCGGTTCCCATCGTAAAGACCAAAAGGGGTTGCTTTGATGCATTCAAGGCCCGGAACATAAGTACAGAAACATTTGGTGGTTCCCAACTGTAAAAACCCATCTTCCCACCATTAGTACATTCCAATCAGCAGTAAACAGATCGAAGAAGGAACAAGGACAGGTGCAGAGGAAGGCAGAAACAGTGGGGAGATCGGAAAGGGTGTAAAAGGGGTGGCATCGGGAAACACGAGCTGCAGGCATCAAAGGGACGTGCCTAATGAGATGCACGACTAAGACAATAGACCGGCACGGCAAGATGGGCCTCGAGCGGGGCCATCTGCCTTACAGTGTCATCCCCCTCATCATGAAGACACTTTCAAAGGAAACGTGTCTTCCGCAAAAGTCTTGGGAATCCCAGGGTTGCGAAGCGGACAGCGTCCGTTCGCTGGCTACTTGAGGGCAAGAGACAAAATGGATGCCGTATCTAAGATGGAACCCGTGGGTACAGATAGAGAAACCCACGAAACAGACAAACGGTTTAGGCTAGCACAGCGAAAATGCGTACACCCACTAAACTCGTCATTTGCGGTTCGTAGATACCAGACTCGACCATATCCGTGCGAGTCGAAAACACCACTTACGATCGTCACGGAACCTCAGACGCTCCTTTTGCCCTCATGTAGGCAAGCACTAGTCAGAATCATATTCGATATTCATCAGACCATCTAGATGTTGCTGCAACATAATTCTATCCATCAGAGCTCCTTTGGTAACATACACGTTGCAGCACAGAGGCCACATAAGGCAGGACCACACTGTACACAAAGGCAACACGTGAACAGGAATGCTACAACAACTCCGATGATCATCAGAATTTTCCAACCCCACGTCGACATCAGGCCCCAAAATCACCCAAGTAGCGTCCAATCCCCTACGTCCACGTGTATGGACTCAGAGATCTTATGCAACTTTGAGATGGCTTGATAGACAGTCGGAGCGTTATCTGGAATGAAAATACAGCAGCTCGAATGGATCACCTTACATACTCCACCTCGATCTGCTAAAACAACGTCTAAAACCATACGGTTTTGTAGCGTCATAAGCCTGTCTGCCTGAAGCTCTGCTGTAATATTACCAAGGGCACTGGCAGTGATATTAGCTGTCGATTCCACCACTCGGGTCAACTGTCTCAGATTCCTACTATTGACCATAGGCCCCCAAAACAGAAAGAAACCCTTGAAAAAGTCTCCTGCCTCTTTGAGGTTCCGTGACAATTGTAAGTGGTGCTTTCGACTCGCACGAATAAGGTCGAGTCTGGTATCTATGAACCGCAAATGACGAGTTTAGTAAGTGTGCGCAGTTTCGCTATGCTAACTTAAACCGTTCGTTTGTTATGTGCGTTTTTCATCTGTACCCACGGGTTCCATCTTAGATACGGCATCCATTTTGTCTCTTGCCCTCAAGTAGCCAGCGAACGGACGCTGTCCGCTTCGCGACCCTGGGACTCCCAAGATATTTGCGGAAGACACATGTTCTTTATAAGTGTCTTTATGACGAGGGGGATGCTACTGTAAGGCAGATGGCGCCGCTCGAGGCTCATCTTGCCGCACGGACTTATTGTCTCAGCCGTGCATCTCATTAGGCACGTCCCTTTGATGCCTGTATCTCGTGTTTTCCGTTACCTCCCTTTTTACACCCTTTCCAATCTCCCCACTGTCTCCGTCTTCCTCTGCACCTGTCTTCATTCCTATTTCGATCTACTTTACTGCCGATTGGAATTTGCTAATGGTGGGAATATGGTTTTTACAGTTGGGAACCGCCAAATGTTTCCGCACTCATGTTCCGGACCTCATGTGTTTTAAAGTGACCAAAGCGACCCCTCTGGGGGTTAATTGTGGGAACTGGGTTATAAACTTTTGTGTTCAATGTTACCCTATGGGTAAAAACTGTATAAAAGGAGCGATCCACAGAACCAATTTGAAGCAGTCTCCCCAAGTTGCACGCTGTGTACTTGTCGTGATCTCTGTGTTCCCTGCAGCAAATAAACCTTGAATCTTTGACGTCAGAGGAAGTGTCCCGTGTCTCTGTGACTTGTACGCCGGAGCAGGTTACCCACGAAGGTTTCAGGTGTTGTGCCCTGGCACCGCTGGGTCCTACAGAACCCAGTCCTTCAGTTGGCGCCCAACGTGGGGCTGCATCAGTGGTACCGGTCCAAGCCCGACGATCGTGAGGAACTTCGTGTGAAATCTCCGAGGGAAGGTGCACTCCGCTTCATCGATCCTGTTGTCGAAATAAGTGGCCCGAAGACTTTTCCCGCGAAGATTCCCGCCTCCGGACGGCTGCGACGGACTGCTGCCCTGACTGTAGACCTGTTTTGGCGCCTGGCGTAGACCTTGGTAGAGCGAGACGATAGACGGGCCTTCCTGGTGACGCCATCGATCTTTGAGTTAAGTATTTGTGGGTCGCTCCCATAGTCTTTGGTTGTTGACACTTTAGCAAGTGTCTTTGTTGTTCACGCTGTGTGAGTGTTTTTGTCGGTGACACTTTGCTAGCGTACTTTGTTGTTGTATTATTTGACGACTGCAGCCGCCAAAAACCGAGGGTTTTGTTCTTTGCTGGGACCTGGTAAATCCCGTAACCCTTGAAGTTTGTGAAACTCGGCTAGTGTGCAAGATGCCTGGTCGCAGTACTTTGTTTAGTTGTTTCAGACCTTGTGGTGCGGATTCCCTGCTGGAGGACTCGTGTCCGATACCTCCGGTTGGAACTCCTACTTATGATCTATATAGCAAACATGGGCTAGGCCCGATTACCTTTAATGATTATTGGATTAAATATACGAAGAAAGACGGCGACCTTCGTTGGCCACCTCACGGTAGCTTCGAGGCGTCGATCTTAGATAATCTAGAAATAAAGTTGTTCGAACGTAAATCAAGGCCGGCCATGTTTGATGCCTTTCGGTTATGGCGAAAAGAAGCCCGACAGAAAGAAATCAGACAGAATAAACGTAGTCAGCGAGATAATGTTGCTACCATAGTGAAGAAAGCTGAGCAGTTCCAGCGTGATAAGGAGGATAAGGATAAGGAAGTGTTTGAGAGATTACAGCGTATGACCATAGATAAATGTTATCCTGCTTTACCTACGGAGTCGGATAAGAAGGAAGAGGCAGTTGAGGATCCCTTAATGTCCTATCTAATGAAGTCGCCACCTCCGTACGTTCAGGGTACCGCAGCTCCTGTGGTCCCTGCCGTACCTGTTCTTCCACCTATTGTTCCTCCGCCTGTTCCTCAACCTGCACCCGTTCTTCCGACTGTTCCTGCTCCTTTGTCTGTTTCTATTCCTACTGCTCCTCCGCTTCCTCATACTCCTGCTCCCGCTACTGCTCCTGTTTTGTTAACCCCTGTTGCAGCTACTGTTTCTACTCCTTCTCTTGTTAGTCCTGTGTCTTATCTTTCTCCCTCTACTCGTAGTCGTAATTCTCCTATTGCAGCTAGTTTCTTTCAGTCGCTCGGACCTGTTCATGGGTCTGCTAGCTCCGATGGTCCTCAGAGACGTAGTCAGCTTCCTGGAAACAGAGAACGCGTTGCGCTATATAATATGGCGATGGGTTGGATGGTAAACCCCCTTAGAAATCCGCCCCGTGTTGTCCTCGAAAGGTTTAATCAATTCAACATACCAACCCAAAGGTACGTGTTTGATGAAATGTGCAAGTTCCTACATGATCAGATAGCGGCCAATGCACCTGACGAGGTGCTGACCGCCCTGTCTGAGCTTCGGCTTCAGTTCGCAACTGGGCTGATAGTGGATACTAATGTCCGACGTGCTATTGAGCGGTTGCTATCTCTTCGTCCCGCTCCTATTCCTCATGCACTGTTTGTTGAGGATATTGAAAAACAAGACGAGTCTGGCCAATATCCTATGCGTGAAGTTCCTCCGGTTTGGATACCAGCTGATGCTAATGCTAATCCTCCGGTATTGGCGCACTTTGAGCGAGTGTGGATACACCTCCCATGGAAACGATCGGAAGTGCTTCAGGTGAAACAATCTTTGCCCGATCCTCGTAAAAATCCTACAGGGTATTATAAAGAATTATCGCAGCTCGTAGATGCTACGGTGATGAATCTTGCCGATATCGACATGTTGTTTGGCAACGTTGTACCGCAGCCGGTATGGGCTAAGATTCGTCACCAAGATCACGCAAATGAATTAGGTGGTGATTGGGCTGCCATTACAGCGGCAGATGCTGGACAAGTGGCTGCTACTAAACCCGACCAATTGATTACTGCTCTTCCCCAGCGTATAATAACATTGATGAAGACTCTTATGCCAGCTATGAGGGTAAATTGGGACAAATTGTCAGCCTGCAAACAAAAGAAAGATGAGAGTGTTTCGGATTTCTTTACGAGGTTTGAAGAAGAAATTCATTGACCACAGTGGACAGGATATGGGTACTGAGGGTGGACAGAGGTTGTTTGTGGATAAATTTGTATCGAACTTATTGCCCGATTTGAGCAATAAATTGAAGAATTCGGAAAGTGCATGGGCCGTTTCTACCTCAGCTCAGATATTGGCTACGGCACAATATTATGAGAATAGAGAGAAAGAAGAGAATGACCGTGCTGACAAAAAGACAAAAGAGCTGAAAAGTAAAGTGTTGCTGCAACAAGCGTATCCGCCGCGTTCCAATCAGAATGCGCCTCAACAGAATAGGTCGCAGTCGCAATCGAATAGATCACAGTCGCGTAATGATTCCTCCTTCCAAAGATCCTCGTTAGGGTATAATCAATGTGCTTATTGTAGACAAGAGGGACACATCAAATTCAATTGTCCTGCTCTAAATGAACGTAATAGTGGTAATTCGTCTAAAGGAGGCCGTGGTGGTGCACAGCAGGCATCACGTGGTAGAGGTCGTGGTGCTCAAAATGATCGCTCAGACAATTCATCTAATTCTAATAATTGTTTCGATCAACGTGGATCGTCGCAAGGACGATCTGCGCAGTACAATGTAGACGATTATTACGTCGATCAGGGAACTGACGACAGTAATTACTAGGACAGCCAAAGACAAGGAGAGGGAGTGGTATCAGTTCCGGTTGATCAGAGAGGGCCTTACGTCGCAGTTGCTACATCGGGCGTCGTTGAGCCTTTTCTGTTGGACACTGGTGCAGCGAAAAGTTCTATCATGCATTCGAAACTCCCTGGCGCACCTTTGTCTGGCTTAACAAATGTTTCCGTTGGATTCTCTGGCGCCCCCGTTAGCAATCCAGTTTCTCGCCCTTTGCCCCTTCAAATTGGGCCACGTGAGCTCCAAGCTCCGTTGATTTTAACCACGGGTTGTGGTGAAAATCTATTGGGTCTGGATTTGCTTAAACGTTTGTATGCAACATTGTATTGTTCTCCTGCGGGTGTAAAGCTTACGTTAGGAGAGAGGGTTGTCTCTCCTATGTATTTGTCTCTCGATAGGCTTCCACCGGAATTGAGTTCTCTTCCTGCGTCTTTGTGGGCGACGGGTCCAAATGATGTGGGCCTACTTGATATCTCTCCCTATGTTGTTCAGTTGAAATCGAATGTGCGATTGCCACGTATTCCCCAATATCGTATCTCCCTTGATGGTGAACGAGCACTGTTAGCGATCATTTATGACTTGATCGAGAAAGATGTTATTGAAGAGACGCGGGGAAACGTGTGCAATAGCCCTGTACTGCCCATTCTTAAACGTACTGATCCTACCAAACCGCCTGTTTATCGTTTTGTTATCGATTTACGGGAGGTAAATAAAATTGTGGTTCCTCAATTCCCTGTTGTGCCCGACATCACGGCGCTACTGACTCTGATTCCAGCTACTGCATCATGGTTTTCGGTGATTGATTTGAAAAATGCGTTTTTCAGCATCCCGATTGCCGAAGAGAGCAGGGACCTTTTCGGTTTCTCTCTCGGTGGGCGTAGCTTCCGGTTCAAACGCGCTCCTCAGGGCTACTGTGAAAGTCCATCTATTTACAGCCAAGCCTTGAAGGGTCAACTGGATGCGTTTCGGTTGCCGGTTGGTGCGGCCTTAATCCAATACGTCGATGACTTATTGGTGGCTGCTGATACTAAGGACATTTGCAAGCTTGCTACAGTGTCGTTGCTGCAACATCTCTGTGAGCTAAATCACAAGGTGTCACCTTCTAAACTCCAATATTGTTGTCAAGAAGTAACCTATCTAGGTCACTTATTGTCAAAGGAGGGAAGGAGATTGACCCCAGAAAGAATTGCAGCGATTGCGCGAATGGCTGTGCCACAAACCCAAAGAGATGTGCGTGCCTTTCTAGGTATCACGTCGTACTGCAGGCAGTGGATTCCTAATTTTTCATTGCTAGCGAAACCATTGGTGGCTCTTACGTGCAAGGATGTTCCAACTCCTTTACCATGGACGGAAGAATGTCAGAAATGTTTTTCTGAATTACGTGATTCATTGTGTTCGGCTCCTGTGCTAGGTACCCCTGACTACAGTAAGCCGTTTACACTATATGTTCACGAGAGGGAAGGTTGTGCTTTGAGTGTCTTAACGCAACCTTTCGGTGGTAAGCAACGTCCATGTGCATATTTTTCCTCGACCTTGGACCCAGTAGCTAGAGCATTGCCGAGTTGTTTGAGAGCAACTGCGGCAGCTGCGGTCTCCATCCGACAATCAGCAGGATTGGTCATGGATAATATGCTTACGGTGATGGTTCCGCATGCAGTCGATACTTTGTTGAATCGTACGAAAACTCAGCACTTGACGAGTGCGAGGTTGTCTGGGTACGAATTGACGCTCTTGGCAAGCCATAT